>NC_136936.1:51529593-51624593 GCF_949987615.1 Pollachius pollachius
CTTACCCTTGACCCCTTGCATTGAGCCCTGACCCCTGACCTCTGGTCCAGGCACCAGCATGACTCCACCCCCTGGCCTTGTGTTCTTCTCACGGTGTCCCGGGGTCTTCCACAGGTCCAAAGGGCTATCCCGGTGTTCCAGGGTATGAAGGACTTCACGGACATCCTGGAGACCCCAGCCATGAGAAAGGTCTCCATGGGAACCGGGGAGCAGAGGGTCTTCTGGGCCCCAAAGGAACGCCGGGGCTCACAGGAACCAGTGGAATCGAAGGCTTTGACGGGATGAACGGAAACCAGGTAAACTGGTTCAGTGGATCGTTTGATTCATTAAACCAGTTTACCAGTTTCATTGGATCAGTTTGATCCACTCAAACTGGTAAACTGGTTTCGTGGATCAATTTGAGCAATTAAACTGGTAAACTGGTTCAGTGAAAACCACTAAACAACCACTAAAACGCTGCGCTACAGCGTAAACTGGTTTGGTGGATCGACTTCTCCCTGGGATGACCTCGTCCTGGGACTGTTGGATCACTCATTTGACCACCTAGTCTGGGGTTCACCGACCTTAAGGATTACAACTCCACCGTCGTCCTCAGTTCTACTTGTAAGCTGCGATGTTGTTGACCTTTCCAGGGGCAGAAGGGCAGTCCTGGGGCCTACGGCGCCTCAGGGGACTACGGCAAGAGGGGCTTCAAAGGTACCCCTCCCTCACCCCCTTCAGCCCTCCCCCCCTCCCCCTCCCCCCCTCCCCCTCAGCCCTCCCCCTCACCCCCCCCTCACCCCCCTCAGCCCTCCCCCCCTCCCCCTCAGCCCTCCCCCTCACCCCCCCCTCACCCCCCTCAGCCCTCCCCCCCTCCCCCTCCCCCTCCCCCCTCAGCCCTCCCCCCTCACCCCTCCCCCTCCCCTCCCCCCTCCCCCTCAGCCCTCACCCCCCTCAGCCCTCCCCCCCTCCCCCTCCCCCCTCCCCCCTCAGCCCTCCCCCTCAGCCCTCCCCCTCCCCCCTCCCCCTCAGCCCTCCCCTCAGCCCCCCCCCTCCCCCCTCAGCCCTCCCCTCCCCCTCCCCCCTCCCCCTCAGCCCTCCCCCTCACCCCTCCCCCCTCAGCCCTCCCCCTCCCCCCTCCCCCCTCCTCCTCAGCCCTCCCCCTCCCCCCTCCCCCTCACCCCTCCCCCCTCAGCCCTCCCCCTCCCCCTCACCCCTCCCCCCTCAGCCCTCCCCCTCAGCCCTCGTCACCCTCCACACAGACAGATCAACCAGAACTGGTGTGTTACCAACAGCTATCCCTAACTCTTCCCATTCTTACTCAGGGGATAAAGGCCAGCGTCTCGACCTTCCAGGCTCCCCGGGGCTGAGGGGAGAGCTGGGCTTCGCTGGCCCGCTGGGTGAGTCCAGGCTTTGGAGCCCCTCTCCCTCTGAAGGGACGCAGACACACAGTCAGCCCTGTGGGAGGAGTCAAGTCATCGTCACCGTTAATGGATCTGGATGTGGAGAGGAGCATTGTTGAGTGTGAAACTGAAACCCTAATGACTCTCCCTCCTGACAGGCGAGAAAGGACTCTCTGGCCGTCCCGGAGACAGAGGCAGCCCGGGTTTCAACGGCATCGAGGGGAGGACCGGGGAGCCGGGAGATCCGGGAATAGGGGGAGCCCCAGGTAAGGATGGATCCGCCTCTGCTGCATCATCCCGGGAACGCTTGGACCTTCCCCGTGGTCACTGGGATGGTTCACGCTTCATGCTTCACATTTGTTGGGAAGACACAGTATTTCTTCTCAACCCTGGTTCTCCCCCTGCTGTCCCCAGGCTCCGACGGCCAGGCAGGATCCCCTGGGACCCAGGGTCGGCGGGGCTTGCCCGGGACCCCCGGGGAGGGTGGGACGCCCGGCGTGTACGGCCTCCCGGGAGAGAAAGGTAGCCAGGATGATCTATATAAATAGGCCTTTATTAATGCACCGGTATCTGTCTCACCAAGCTGCCGTTCTCTGGGGCATAACGCTGCTCTGGTCCTGTGCCGCAGGGTTCCCTGGTCTGAAGGGTCTCTACGGACTCCACGGGCTGACGGGGCAGAAGGGTCTCACCGGGCTCCAAGGTACTCCTCAGAAGGTCTTCTGTTTACGATCAGGAGCTATATGTGTACTGATGAGCCTTTACTGCAAACCTGCAAAGCCCAAGAGAAGTTATTGAACCGATTAGATGAATGGATGCCGGTTGCAGTGTTTTGGCATTCTGGATTTTCTAAGTCAGTAACATTCTCTAGTGAGGGATGGGCAAATTTAATGATAAAAAGGGCCACAAATTAGTTGAAACAACATTCATTAACTTCATATCTTCCATGCTCAAATGCATTTTTTACATGTCTATACTTTTTTTTTAAAAAGAAACAACAGCCACCTGCGTGAATAGTATTATTTTCAGTGCAAAGGGCATACATGTCATCATTCAATGATGGCACAAAAGTCAAAAACAGTGGCCCAACATTAAGCGCAACAACTAGCATTATATTCAGTGCAGTTGTAGTAGTTGTGTTGGAATTCTATGAACAGATACTCTGCTTCTCATCTAGACTGAAAGGTACGGTTTTCCTGATCGAGTTTTCTGTAAAAAAAAAAGTCCAAAAATAAATATACATATGTATTATTATTTTTTTTATTACATTTTAAATCATCAGCGGGCCTCACTGAGCGAGGACGCGGGCCGCATGTGGCCTGCGGGCCGCCAGTTGTCCATCCCTGCTATAGAGCAGGAACAGAGTTCCTCCTGCCTGTCCCTGTGCAGCGCAGCGTTTGGGAGGCCTGCCGTAATGAACAGACTGATCCCTGTATGTGTTCCTCTCCCACTCGACCAACAGGGCTGGACGGATCTGGAACCCCCGGCAACCCTGGAGCCAGAGGGCAGAAGGGAGAGACGGGCGTGCCCAACACCCAGCCTGGGGTCCCTGGGGTGGTCGGGGAGACGGGCCTCCGAGGACCTCCAGGTAGGGCCCCGCCCTGCGTCGGCTGAGCTGTACGCATGAGAGGAACATGGAGGCCGTTCTTTAGGGCTTTGACCGCGGGACATGATATTGCAATGACCGCCTCCATTTTGGAAGAGCTTTGGCATGTTGTTCATGTTCTTTGGTGGTAGGTTACTCCCTCAGGGTGAGGTGATATGTCATTCTGGGAGACGTTGTTGTGTTTCAAACGGCCACAGCGTTGTTTTCCGCGGCCCATGTTACGGTCTGCTGACGGTGATCTGGGACTTTAGTATAGGCAACCACGTATCCCATCATGCATTCTGTTTAATGTGTTCAGGGAATCAAGGCCAACCAGGACCCCAAGGGTTCCAAGGTCCACAGGGCCAGGACGGGGTCCCAGATGGACCGGGACCCCCTGGGAGCTCGGGCTACCCAGGACCTAAAGGACTGCTGGGTAAACACACGTCAGCCCTTACCCTGACCGGGGGTCTCTGATGGCCCCTCGGTCTCCTATAACAGAGAGGTCTAACCAGGGTAACTGGTGATGGGATGGAGCCCAGAGGTCCGGTGTCCGACGGGGCACCGGGGGTGTTTGGTCGCCCTGGTCTCTGACGTTGTGTTCCCGTCCGTCAGGATTCCCTGGACTGAGGGGAGTTCCCGGCCTGGAGGCTCCTCCCGGGGAGAAGGGGGTCGTGGGGGGGTTCGGAGCTCCAGGACGTCCCGGTGCCAAAGGACTGAGAGGAGACCCAGGGCCGGTGGGATACAGGGGGTACGGCGGGGAGTCCGGGAGGAAAGGTAGATATACAACCGCTAGAACTCACTCAGAACACCGTAAAGAACTAGATATACAACCGCTAGAACTCACACAGACCACCATAAAGAAGAACTAAGGTTCCTACTGCTATTGAACTCAAGATCTGAGACGGAATCTCAGCACACACACACAGGTTATGGTTTGCATCAACACAGTCCTCAGATGTATCTGCTGCTGTCTGTCAGGGGTCAAAGGTGAACAGGGGCTGATGGGGACACCTGGTCAGGCTGGTAACCAAGGGGCAAGAGGACCAACCGGGCCCAAAGGAACCTCTGGACCCACAGGTAGGTTCTGTCACTGCGTGTCATGTGACACACACTGTATGTCATGTGACAGAGCCGCGGCGCAGTAAGGTTGCACTTCCTGTTACCGTAGCAGGCGTGACCTTCCTTGACCCCGTGTTGTGGTGATTCCCTGCAGGGGCTCCTGGTGTCCCGGGCAGCCCGGGCCCCCTGCCACTGCCCCTCACCATCCCAGCAGAGAGGGGCGCTCCGGGGCCCCAGGGGATCCGCGGGCCGGGGGGGAACACCGGGGAGACAGGAGCACAGGGGCCCCCTGGAGATCCAGGTCAGCCAGTCTTACTCTTACTGTTCAGAACGTTGAGGGTCAACGCAGCGCACCACCGACCCTGACCCTTGACCCCGTGTGACTCCTCACTGAACCTCTTCCCCGACAGGATTCTACGGCCCGAGGGGACAGAAGGGAATGCCCGGGATCGGGGGAACGCCGGGAACGCCTGGGTACCGCGGGGAGGTGGGAAGGCACGGCCACCACGGTCTGCAAGGCATGGAAGGTGAGTCTGGGGTCCTGAGGTCAGGGGTCACGCCTCCATCAGAACCCTGATATACACATACAGTATATACAGTCTGTCTGATATACAGTAGGTCTCACTGTCCGGTCTGTCTGATATACAGTAGGTCTCACTGTCCGGTCTGTCTGATATACAGCAGGTCTCACTGTCCGGTCTATCTGATATACAGTAGGTCTCACCGTCCAGTCTGAATGATATACAGTAGGTCTCACCTTCCGGTCTGTCTGATATACAGTAGATCTCACTGTCCGGTCTGTCTGATATACAGTTGGTCTGTCTGATATACAGTAGGTCTCACTGTCCGGTCTGCCTGATAAACAGTAGGTCTCACCTTCCGGTCTGTATGATATACAGTAGGTCTCACTGTCCGGTCTGTCTGATATACAGTAGGTCTCACATTCCGGTCTGTCTGATATACAGTAGGTCTCACCTTCCGGTCTGTCTGATATACAGTAGGTCTCACCTTCCGGTCTGTCTGATATACAGTAGGTCTCACCGTCCGGTCTGACTGATATACAGTAGGTCTCACCTTCCGGTCTGTCTGATATACAGTAGGTCTCACATTCCGGTCTGTCTGATATACAGTAGGTCTCACCTTCCGGTCTGTCTGATATACAGTAGGTCTCACCTTCCGGTCTGTCTGATATACAGTAGGTCTCACCGTCCGGTCTGACTGATATACAGTAGGTCTCACCTTCCGGTCTGTCTGATATACAGTAGGTCTCACTGTCCGGTCTGTCTGATATACAGTAGGTCTCACTGTCCGGTCTGTCTGATATACAGTAGGTCTAACATTCCGGTCTGTCTGATATACAGTAGGTCTCACCTTCCGGTCTGTCTGATATACAGTAGGTCTCACTGTCCGGTCTATCTGATATACAGTAGGTCTCACTGTCCGGTCTGTCTGATATACAGTAGGTCTCACCTTCCGGTCTGTCTGATATACACTAGGTCTCACTGTCCGGTCTGTCTGATATACAGTAGGTCTCACTGTCCGGTCTGTCTGATATACAGTAGGTCTCACTGTCCGGTCTGTCTGATATACACTAGGTCTCACTGTCCGGTCTGTCTGATATACAGTAGGTCTCACTGTCCGGTCTGTCTGATATACAGTAGGTCTCACCTTCCGGTCTGTCTCCCAGGTCATCGGGGGACCCCCGGGGTCCCGGGGCTGCCGGGGATGCCGGGCCGCAGCGTCAGCGTGGGGTACCTCCTGGTGAAGCACAGCCAGACGGAGCAGAAGCCCATGTGCCCGGTGGGCATGTCCAAGCTGTGGGACGGGTACAGCCTGCTGTACTTCGAGGGCCAGGAGAAGGCCCACAACCAGGACCTGGGTGAGTCCAGGACACCTGCAGAACAACCCGCTCAAAGAGAAGGACACTGAAGGGATGATGTGCTTCTGTTTAGAAAGTCACCTAACTCTATTAGCATTGGCAAGTGAAGAAATAGGGTGGGTGAGGATACCTTTAAACACGCCTAGAAACACTTTGATACATCAGGGCACCTAACACCTAACACACTATCCTCCGCACTGTTACCTCCGATCACCTTGTTGAATCCTCTGATTGGTCGTTCCAGGACTGGCGGGTTCCTGTCTGCCGCGCTTCAGCTCCATGCCCTTCCTGTACTGCAACCCCGGAGACGTGTGCTACTATGCCAGCCGAAACGACAAATCCTATTGGCTCTCGTCCACCGCGCCCCTTCCCATGATGCCCGTGGAGGACGGCGAGATCCGGCAGTACATCAGCCGCTGCTCGGTGTGCGAGGCCCCCTCCGTGGCCATCGCCGTCCACAGCCAGGACGTCAGCATCCCGCAGTGCCCCGCCGGCTGGAGGAGCCTCTGGATCGGCTACTCCTTCCTCATGGTGAGCCCCCCCCCCCCACTGAGAGGGTCCCTTTGGTGAGGTGGTTAGTCCCTGGGGGGTTATCCGAGAACAGGGGGAGTCAGAGTTCTGGTTCAGACCAATGCTCCAAAGGGTTTGGACAGGTTTCCCATTTGTTAATAAATAATAAGAATATTTTTTTTATAAAGCGCTTTCATTAGTAAATGTAGAGGTGCTGACCAGAGCTGAACCACATCACACACATAGAGCTCCTCAGTAAAACACTCACTAGCAGCTGAAGGCCCTCCTCCTCCTCACTAGCAGCTGAAGGCCCTCCTCCTCCTCACTAGTAGCTGGCTGAAGGCCCTCCTCCTCCTCACTAGTAGCTGAAGGCCCTCCTCCTCCTCACTAGTAGCTGAAGGCCCTCCTCCTCCTCACTAGCAGCTGGCTGAAGGCCCTCCTCCTCCTCACTAGCAGCTGAAGGCCCTCCTCCTCCTCACTAGCAGCTGAAGGCCCTCCTCCTCCTCACTAGCAGCTGAAGGCCCTCCTCCTCCTCACTAGCAGCTGGCTGAAGGCCCTCCTCCTCCTCACTAGCAGCTGGCTGAAGGCCCTCCTCCTCCTCACTAGCAGCTGAAGGCCCTCCTCCTCCTCACTAGTAGCTGAAGGCCCTCCTCCTCCTCACTAGCAGCTGGCTGAAGGCCCTCCTCCTCCTCACTAGCAGCTGGCTGAAGGCCCTCCTCCTCCTCACTAGCAGCTGGCTGAAGGCCCTCCTCCTCCTCACTAGCAGCTGGCTGAAGGCCTTCCTCTAACAACGCTTTGTCCCGTCTCCCAGCACACCGCGGCCGGCGACGAGGGCGGCGGCCAGTCCCTCTCATCGCCCGGGTCCTGCCTGGAGGACTTCCGCACCACGCCGTTCATCGAGTGCAACGGGGCCAAGGGCACCTGCCATTACTTTGCAAACAAGCACAGCTTCTGGCTGACCTCGGTGGACCAGTCCTTCCAGACGGAGCCCGCCTCGGAGACGCTGAAGGCCGGCCAGCAGCTCAACCGCATCAGCCGCTGCCAGGTGTGCATGAAAAACCTGTGAGCTCCACCGCTCTGGAGCAACGCTCCGCCGGACAGATGGTGTGAAGACAGTTCCTCTCTCCTTCTCCGTATCCATCCTCTGTGGAGCCAGGGGGAGCCTGAAACACTGACCACAGATCAGTGTGAACGAGACACCTTCAGCAGCACATCTCTGGCTTACAAACACAGGACTGAGAGTCTACGAGAGGACAGACTGGTAGAACGGATCAGGGGGCAAATCATGGTTTTTAATGTTCATAAGTGTAATGTTCATAATGGTGCTTTCTTAATTTAATACCTCGATCACAGTGTAACGTTTAACCAGTCTGCCTTCACCAGCTGAACCCAGGATGTGTGGCCAGCCCTTTAGTTACTCCTCCTAACACACGTCCTAGCAGAACCACTAACCCTCTTTCCACTGCTTCTCATTTCCTCCACACTGTTTGACACTTTTCATGTTTTCTCCAAGTTGTTTTATAAATAAACACAAATCAAGTTTATTTCCATATCTTACAGATTTATCCACCGTCTCTGAAATGTGTTCATAATAGTTCATAATAGTTCATACACACCTATATATATATATATATACCGTATTTCCCGCACTATAACGCGCACCGGATTATAAAGCGCACCTTCAATGAATGACCTATTTTAGAACTTTTTTCATAAATAGGGCGCACCGGATTATAAGGCGCATAGCATAGAAGATACTGCAGTCAAACGTTTGACTGGGGATGCGTTATGCATCCACTAGATGGAGCTGTGCTAATTGTATAGCTCGTCACGCGCAACGCAACTGTGAGGACGAGTTGCTGCATTTAGCAGATATAAAACTGGAACCTTTATGACAAAAAAGTAAAACACAATTACGCAGTTCCAAACCTTAGATTTTTTAAATATCTTGCAAACGTGAATGATACAAAGTAGAGCATCGCACCCTCGAATCTTGTAGTGTGGCCAGTCTTCCGCCCGATTTCCTGGCTCTGTGATCGTATAGTGTGACCTTCCGTGAGTAAGCGCAGTAAAATGCTGTGTGCACTGACTACGATAGCCGTAATGCTGCAAGCGGTGTGGCTTTATCGTAGTCGTAGTGAAACATTTTATTATTATTAAATTGTTTTTATTGGTTTTTCATACTGAAACATTTTGACAGAGCGCCGTTTACAACCAGTATGGATCAACCAATTAACCAATTGATCCATATATAAGGCGCTCCGGATTATAAGGCGCACTGTCGTTTTTTGAGAAAATTACCGGCTTTTAAGTGCGCCTTATAGTGCGGAAAATACGGTATATATACAACTATTTTTTGACACAATGCACTGATTCTATGTCCTATATTTATATCGACTGAACAAGCTTGACTCTTTGTTTTCCTTGGTGCCTTCATTGTGATTGTCACGTTACATTTTACCGGTTCAAATTCCAAGAGGTGGCTTAATAGATGAAGGCTGCAAAGTCTCCTAAAGCAAACAGACTAAAGTTCAAATTCACCCCTAATCAGAGGATCAGCCGTCCTGACTGAACTCTTTCCTAATCCATTTCAATATTTTCTCATTACTTTTGAGTAGGAACAGGTTTGCATTCGTATGTTTGGGTCTCATGTGTCAATCATGTTCTGTGACAAATGCATTGCATTGTAATAGAGACTGATTAAACAAATGTTTTCTAATACTTTATTTCCTGAATTGAATCCACAAACCTTTAGTCTTGTTCTTCCACATTTTAGACAATAATTCTCAATTATTTTAAATAGAAATCTTTATTATCATAGCATCTTACAAAACAGGGATATGTATAATTATCAAGTAGTGCAGATTGTGAGTCTCTGAAATGTAGGAACCATGAAGGAACAGCTCCTAAGTTAATAACGACGTCAGCCTGTGTAAATCCAAAGCAACAAGACTTCAGACGACACCCACCCAAGAAACTACAAAACAATTAGTGCACTTAATGAAAGTCATTCACGCGTTGTAGGAACAAATATACTTTATAATAAACTCTCCTCCTCCTCCTCCTAACTCTGTACTGTGTGCGCGCGCGCGCGCGCGTGCGCGTGCGTGTGTGCGTGTGTGTGTGTGTGTGTGTGTGTGTGGGTGCGTGCGCATGTAAGTGTATGTGTGAGGATTGGCTAGAAAAAAACGAAAGGACCACGTCCCAGCAGGCGGTCTGGGGGGTCCGGTGGCAGTACGGCCCTAGCAGCAGCCCCGCCTCCTGCCGGGGGGCTGGCAGTAGTCCTCCAGGTCGACGGTGGGCGAGCGCTGGTTCTCCGTCCTCTTCCTCAGGATAGAGGGCAGCACCAGGTCGAAGAGCGTCTCGAACAGCAGGTCCACGTTGTAGCCCGTCCGGGCGCTGGTCTCGAAGCACATCCTGTCGGCCGGCAGGCTGCTGCCCTCGTCCAGCCCCTTGTAGCGCAGCACGCGGCCGTACAGCGCGGCCGCCTCCTCGCGGCCCACCTGCTGGGGCAGGGAGCCGGGGGAGAGGGGGGAGGCAGGGGGGGTGGGGCAGGCCGAGGGGACCCGGGGCCCCGTCCCGGGCTCGCCGCCCTCGACGGGGCCCTGGGGGTCCACGGGCAGCTGGGCGCGGGGGTCCGTGAGGTCGGCCTTGTTGCCCACGATGGCGTAGATGCAGTCGTGGTTGGCGGTGTCGGTCAGCGACAGGAAGCGCTCCTCCAGCTCCGCCAGACTTTGCCAGCTGGTCACGTCGTAGGTCAGGATGACGGCGGCCGCGCCCCGGCAGTACATAGAGCCCAGGCCGTGGAACTGCTCCCGGCCTGGGGACAGAGCGGGGGACCGTCAGGTCTATAACATGTAGCGCCACTAGGGGGCGCCTCCCTTTGTTTGTTGTGCAAGTTAACGTTGAACCAGAAGAAGGGCGTGTGCTCCTCTGCGCTGCTACGAGTAACTTTGCAGTCTACGAGTGAAGTCTCCCCTTTTATACGTTTTATTTTGTAATGAGTTGGTGTAGACAGGAATCTCGGACTATGTTCTAGAACGCATGTATGCTTAATAGATATATAGTGCCGTCGAGGCCTGGCTTGATATGGTCAATGTGTATAATAAAAGTACCGTGAGGAGAATCCCACATGTTGCCTACAGTGACTTCATGCTAACCGGAGCAACTGCCATCAGACCATACACTTAACCTGCACCATTCCACCTTACAACGGGGACACATGGGGGGACACGGGGGACATGGAGACACAGGGGGCCTGTGAGATCAACCCGTCCGAACCCCAAGCAGCACAGAGTAGGTTTGTCCCCTCACCTCACCGACCCTAAAGGTCAGCGGGACCTCAGAGGCCTTCACCATCCCACTACAGAACTGGGATGCGATCAGAAACAATCCCTGGGTGGAGATGACAGTAGTTTTGCAAAGGGACTCAACTCTGACCTACAAGAGCCTTGGGAGCGCTGAACACATCGCCCTGTGGACGCCATGTGACTCCAGCACGGCCGGCTGTGACGCAACGCAACACTCTGGAGCCAAGCCATCAGAACAGAGAAAGGAAGATCTAGGCTCTCTGCCATTACCACCGGTGGTGGTGCTGGGTGTGGAGGTGGGTGGTGGTGGTGGTGGGTGTGGTGGTGGTGGTGGGGGTGGTGGGTGTGGTGGTGGTGGTGGTGCTGGTGGGTGTGGTGTATGTGGTAACCATAATGATGTCAGTGTTAAGCTGCATTAAGGGTTAGGGTGAACCCAACATTTAAACAAGATAGACGCTATCTTACTGTTTTAAAGAAGGTGTTTTTAAAAGCCAAGGGTTAGGAGTTTTGCGTAAGGTTCCCAGCGGCCGTTGGAGACAAAGAAGCTTTGTTGCTGAGATATGAAAGCTTGTAATGGATGCACAACGCCAGGGAAACGTCTGCCTCCTCTCTGACATAAGAGCAGTTCTGTGTTCCCTTTGTTTATTCAAACAAGACACAATGAATCAGAGCCTGGGCTAGAGACACTGTGGTGGTCTAGTGACACTGTGGTGGTCTAGAGACACTGTGGTGGTCTAGTGACACTGTGGTGGTCTAGAGACACTGTGGTGGTCTAGAGACATGGGCCTGTGGGGGTCCAGGAGGCTCTATGGGGTCTTACTGAATCCCACAAGGGGGTCTTACTGAGTCCAACATTGGACAAAAGAGGAAACTCTATTTGGAGATCTGAGAAGTGCTGGCCTGGGAGTTTTGTTGGTTGAGGAACGGGGGATGGAATGAGGAAACCGATAGAGTGCTGTGGAATTACTAAAGAGCCTTAATATGCAGTATTAAGATAAGGCCCCAGTGGCTGAAACCCAGCGGCCGTCCTCACACCAGAGGAGTCGTCCTCTCTAGGAGCCGAGGACATGTGAGTGTGGGAAAGGTTACGGCTGTGGAGTCATGGATCTGCCTGCCTGGAGTCATGTGGCTGTTAAGAGGAACAGTCAGCCAGCGTAGTCCAGCCTGGCCCTCAAAACAAACAAAAACATGTTTGAAGTAAGAACCAAACCCGGGTTCTAACTGTCTGACCTGGTGGACCCAGAACCTAAAGCCGTGAAGAGGTCTGAGACAGGCTTCTGTTAACCTTAGGGGGGACTTAATGTAAGGGCCATTTCATCAGAGGTCACGGGGCCAAGGGACGTTCAGTGCTGACAAACCGTGACATTGAGCCAATGATTACAAAATCGAGGAGTTCCCATCTAAGTCTTACATGAACACACATTATGTAGAACCTTTAGCTGTAAACCCCAAGTCTGACCTTAGGAGGAACACAACCCGGTGCTTAAATGTCACTAGAACCTTCCACCCTGGAAAATAAATTATTAATTCTGTGCGCATCGTTATTTACACATTTCATATTCAACTAACATCTTTAGTAAGGTCCTTAAAGTAGGCAAGATTAACACATAAAACCAGTCAACGATGTGTATTTCTTTTCAGAAGGTACACTTTGTGTAAGCTGCTTAGTTATAGAAAAGCACAGTTAAAAACTTGGTGGAGTTGTGACGTTGTCCTGTGAGGACCTGCTGCTAGGCTACATGCTACCGATGGACAGGACCCGACCCACCGATATTACCGAGCTAGGCGTTCCACAGGGGGACGCGGCGGGGGGCAGGTGATCGGGTCACGGGACGCACGGTAAAACAAGTTGATGCAAAAGGATCGAAGGCCATGTAACGTTGAGATCAGAGCTCATGTTAAGATTGGAGCCCATGTTGAGATCAGAGCCCATGAAACGTTCAGATCAGAACCCATGAAACGTTCAGATCAGAGCCCGTGTTAAGATCAGTGCCCATGAAACGTTCAGATCAGAGCCCATGTAACGTTCAGATCAGAGCCCGTGTTAAGATCAGAGCCCATGTTCAGATCAGAGCCCATGTAACGTTCAGATCAGAGCCCATGAAACGTTCAGATCAGAGCCCATGTAACGTTCAGATCAGAGCCCATGAAACGTTCAGATCAGAGCCCTGGTTCAAATCAGAGCCCATGTTGAGATCCGAGCCTTACCTGCCGTGTCCCAGATGGAGATGTTGTAGGGCCCCCACTGCTTGAGGTAGAACGCCCCTCCGACGGTGCTGATGGTGTCTCTGAACTTCCGCTCCGTGTACCGGTGGAGCAGCGAGGTCTTCCCCACGTTCATGTCCCCCAGGATCACCACCTTCACGTCCGGCTTCTTCATCTTGGAGATCTCAGGCATCGTGAAGAAATAACGACCGCTTCAGATCACTTCAGATCGCTTCAGATCACTTCAGAGTTCAGATCCCCTCACTCCGTCTAACTGGCGTGAGTAGCGGGGCTGGATCCAAAGTCCTCCCGACTCGGCATGGTGAGGAGCTCAGGAGACGAGCTGCTGATCGCTCCTCAGAGCGGAGTTAAGAAACGGGAAGCGACGCGACCAGCAGACTGCTGCCGCACGGAGGGCTGGAGAAGAGTGGGAGTTCCGTGCGTGGGTTTAGTCGGTTTAGTTCCCTGGGTTAAGTGCCGTGGGGTTTAGTTCCGTGGGTTTAGTTCCCTGGGTTAAGTGCCGTGGGTTTAGTTTCCTGGGTTAAGTGCCGTGGGGTATAGTGCCGTGGGTTTAGTTCCCTGCATGGGTTTAGTGCCGTGGCCGTTGGGTTTCGTTTCTGGGTTTAGTTCCCAGGGGTTAGCTCCTGGGTTTAGTTCCCCAAGTTTAGTTAGGTTTTCTTTGGTCTTTGGTCAACTGCTGTTGCTGCCTAAATGTGCTTTACAAAGAAATTTTCATTTTTTCCTGTGGGGGTGGGAGGACCCGGGGGGGCGGGTGGGACCTGGTCCTGACTCCTGGAACGAGCTGTTATCAGACAAGTGACTGATGATAAGTTCCGTTTCAGAGTAAACAAGCTCAACAAACGAGTCTCATGATCCTGAACACACGGGCTTCCGGTACCGTACTGGGAACAAGATACTGGAAACAATCGGGACTTCTTTATTGAACGAAGCGGATTTGAATTCGGAATAAATCAATCAAGCTTGCAAACTGTTGAGTGATTAAGTAGAGTTTTGTGTGCTCACGTCATGGACTGACCCTGATCTCGCTTTGACAGCAGCAGCGAATAGCATTCCAGCATTACAAAAACTCCAATGCTTCCTGACTAGAAGGAGAGAGGGTCTTGAAATGTAGTGTTCCCCCGGTCTACAGCAACACAACATCCGGTCACTTATTTCCTCTGAGCTGTGAACCCGTTATCAGCCTACGGAAAGTGAATAATAGGATGGATCATGACCAGGAGGAATATGTGGAGCATTATGGGGGGGGGGGGGTTATAAAAAAAAGAGTAAAAGAAAACGTAATAACGCAATATCCGAATTACCGAACAGAAAAGTATATCCCTCCACCGAAAGAAATTCCCTCCCTCTCTCGTCGCTAAACCCATGTAACTGAAAATCCCGCCCTCTCTCTTTTGCCCCCCCCCCCCCCCCAAAAAAAAAAAAAAAAAAAACTTGTAACATCCGGTTCCGGGGGTTCCGCGGTGGAATGAACGCTCAGTAACCGGTTAGCCTGCTGAGCCTGAGCCGTACTCAAAGTGCTCATGATCAGGAATATTATCGCTCTCTTTCCAGCGTTTATACGCAGTACGAGTTTAGGTAAGAAGAACCACAAAGAGTGCCTGTCGGATGTAGCGCGTTTGTCCTTGTTGTTTTGATCTCAAGTTAGTTCAGGTGGAGTATCGACGGTAACATGCCGCCGGAGACTCGGATGGTCGTAGTTTGCGTTCTCACAGGGGCGCTTTCGATCCTTATTACGTTAGGATGTCTGAAGGAACCAGGTAAAGTCCACATGGGAACGAGTCATTCAACAGACCATTACAAACCACTGCCACCATTATAAACCACTGCCTACATTATGAGACCACTGCATACTGATAGACAGATAGATCTATGAATACTTTATTGATCCCCAGGGGGAAATTCAAAGTCACACTCACTTGAACACAGCATACACATACAACACAAACAAGATTATAAAGATAAAAAGAAATATCCACATGGATAATATGGACGGTAAAAGATAGGCTACGTTGCTCTTGGAGAATATGTGACATGATGGTAGTGCAAATAAGTACATACAGAAGCCAGCATTAAATATGGACAATAAAAAGGACTAGCGCAAGAATATTAATAATTTAGAAAATATAAAAGTGCAAGGATAAAGTCTAAAGAAAACCGGTAATAAATATGTAGACAGTAATAATGTTAACAGTAAGATGGGGGTCCGTCTGGGCTCAGGGGTCCGTGTCGGGGGGGACAGGCCAGGGGAGCGAGGGAGGGAGGGGTCGTGCATAAGGGCTAATACAGCCAGTAAACAGTGGACAGTCAGTACACTGTTTACGGGAGGTACTGGAAGGGAGACCGAGTACGCAGAGACGGCTATCCCCCCCTCTTCCTCCCTTCAGTGTCACGTTGTTCCGATGTATGGCCCTGGGGACAGATGCTTTCCCCAGTCCGCCAGTTGTACATGGCGTTGTGTGTAATCTCGAGCTGATCATGTTCCTCTGCTTGGTGCTCTGGAGTGGATGACAGTCCTTGTCCAAGATGGAGAGCAGTTTGTTCGGGGTCCTTTTGTCAGATGTTAGTGTGAAGCACTCTAGTTCAGTGCCCACAACAGAGCCAGTTTTCCTTACAAGCTTTTCCACTGCCACCATCATAAACCACTGCCACCAGTATAAACCAGTGCCCCCCTTCAGGGCCACCACCCCACGGGCTCTAGGACCCCGCGGTGTGCTCGGTGTAAACGGGCTCTAGGACCCTGCGGTCTCCTCGTCGCTGCATGGCGGCCTCTGGTTCTGACTGACAACTGATCTCAGGTCAGTTTTCCCATGACTGGTAGACCGGGAGGTCGGCGGACTGGCAGGTCCAGAGCCGGCGTCATTACGGATGCATTAAGCAGGCATTTTGATAATGACGTCGACTACATTCGGGTTAGCGTTTGAAGAGTTGGACGAGATCCGCTCATTATCCTGAAGTTGAACGATAAACACACAATCATAACAATAACTCCGGTGTCTACGGAACGAGCAGATGGCGCCGCTCCGCAGCTCGTATTGAGCGGAATCAAAGAGCCGCTGGGACTCCGGACCCGAGCCTCGGGATGCAGAACAACACGACGCGGGGGTTCCTGTGGTCGGACGTGGAGACCCGGACCCTGCTCGCCATCTGGGGCGAGCAGGACATCCAGGTGGCGCTGGACGGACACTTCCGAAACAGCTTCGTGTACCGGGACGTGGCCCGCCGGCTGGCCGCCACGGGGTTCGAACGCACCCCCGAACAGTGCAGGGTCCGGATCAAAAGTCTGAAGAGGCAGTTCCTGTTGGCCAAGGAGGGCAACATCCGGAACAACGGGCAGTACCACAAGATATGCAAGTTCTACGACGCCATGGAGAACATCCTCAGCAACCGGCCGGTCCTGGACCCCCAGGAGTTCATGGACAGCGGGACGGGGGGCGACGACACCGCCGACTGCCTGGAGGAGGAGGGAGAAGAACCCCACGACCCCTACTCAGAGAACATGGGCGACTTCCACAGGCCGGCTGAGACGGAAGTGAAGTTGGAGTACCCGGCGGTTCCCATCCCGATCCCCATCAAAGTGACCGTCGGGAATAACGGTAAGCACGCCACGGCGCACCGGACAGACACGCTGTGTAACCTTCCTCGTCCATAGATGGTTGTCTAACGGAGGCCTCCTGTCCCTCTGTCCAGGCAGCTCTGTGCGTCCTCACCCCAGCAGCCAGCCCACCAGCACCCTGACCTCCAGCACCCTGTCCCCCGGCACCCTGACCTCCAGCCGGCCCAAACGGCCCAAGAAGCGCCGCGCCAACTTCCCCCTGGAGAAGCTGATGGAGCAGTTCCTGGAGCAGAGCGCCCAGGCAGAGGAGGGCTTCTACCGCGTGGAGGAGCAGCGGCTGCAGGCGGAGGACCGCCGCAGGGAGGCGGAGCACGCCCGCGAGCTCCAGACCCTCCAGATGCTGGGCCAGATGTTCTCCAGCATCTCCTCAGCCCACCCCCCCTCCGCAGCCTCCTCCCACCGGACCGAGCCTCCCGCTCCCCCCCGGGCGTTCCCCAGACGCTCCGCCTCCCCCTCCGGCCCCCGCGGCCCGGCCACCCACCTCAGACGGACCCCCCCACACCCGACGGCCGACTGGCCGCCGCAGCAGAGCCAGCAGCTCCCGTCAGACCCGCAGGCGCTAGGTACAGGCGCTAGCTACAGGCGCTAGGTACAGGCGCTAGGTACAGGCGCTAGCTACAGGCGCTAGGTACAGGCGCTAGTTACAGGGGCTAGGTACAGACGCTATGTACAGGCGCTAGCTACAGGTGCTAGGTACAGGCGCTAGGTACAGGCGCTAGCTACAGGCGCTAGGTACAGGCGCTAGGTACAGGCGCTAGGTACAGGCGCTATGTACAGGCACTAGGTACAGGAGCTAGGTAGAGGCGCTAGGTACAGGGGCTAGGTACAGACGCTATGTACAGGCGCTAGCTACAGGTGCTAGGTACAGGCGCTAGGTACAGGGGCTAGGTACAGGCGCTAGGTACAGGGGCTAGGTACAGGTGCTAGGTACAGGCGCTAGGTACAGGCGCTAGGTACAGGCGCTGGGTACAGGTGCTAGGTAGAGGCGCTAGGTACAGGGGCTAGGTACAGGGGCTAAGTACAGGTGCTAGGTGCTAGCGTCCGTCTGGAGCTTGGAGAGGATGTGAAGAGGAGGAGGACCCGTAACCCAGCGGGCCGGCTGAGTGTAGCGCCACCGTGTGGCCGGAGCAGCATGGTGTCTGTGTTGGGGTGTAACTCCGTGTTTAGGACCAGAGGCCGTCAGGCTGGTGTGGGGGTCTGCAGTCTCACACCCCGCCCTACAGAGCCTCGTCGTGGCGCAGGCCGTCCATCCGTGGCCCACTGGTTAAGGAGTTGGACCGGTAACCGGAGGGTGGCCGGTTCGAATCCCCACCGGTTGGCAAAAGTGTGGAGGGGGGAGTAGTAGAGCAGCACTCTCCACGGATGAGGTGCCCTTGAGCAAGGCACCTGAAGCCCCCACCTGCCCCCCGGGCGCTGCACTGCGGCTGCCCACCGCTCCGGGGGTGCCGGTGTACCCCCGTGTGTGTGGACCTCTGACCGGGTCTCTCCTCTGAGAGTGTGTGTGTGTTCACCGGCTCCCGGACGGGTCAAAAGCAGAGAAAGAATTTCCCCCAAAAAGGGACAATAAAGGATAAGCTAACCTAACTTAACTTATCTCAAGGCCCGGTAGAGAGGACACATGATCCACCCTGAACGTCCTGCCGAACATCTGAGCCTCCCTAACCCCCCTGTCCCCCCCCAGGCATGGACGAGGAGACCCTCTCCCTGGTGAAGACCATTGTGCCCGCGCTGACCTCCAAGAAGCACAAGGGCCAAGATGGCCGCATCGGCATCATTGGAGGCTGCCAGGAGTAGGTGGCTGCCTGCGGGGGAGGGGAGGGGGTCCGACTGGAGGGGGGGGGGGCAGGACTTAAGGGGGTCCGTCTTGGGGGAGACTAGGGGCTCCATCTGGGTTCAGGGTCATGAGGACACGGCGTCAGACTGAGCCTAACGTTGCCTCCTGTGTCCAGGTACACCGGAGCTCCGTACTTCGCTGCCATCTCTGCACTGAAAGTGGTAAATAATGCAATGACCAGCGACCGTACTGTTGTACCTGCCTCTGATATGTGGGTCACATGCTGACGTTCCTCTGGCTCCCCCAGGGTGCAGACCTGTCACACGTCTTCTGCACCAGGGAGGCTGCGATCGTCATCAAGTCCTACAGTCCGGAGCTCATCGTCCACCCAGTGCTGTAAGTATCAGCCGCTCCCAGTGGTGGTGGTGATGGGGGGGGGAATGGTTGAAGCAAAGCGACATCTGAACCAGCAGACCCATGGATGGTTGGTGTCAGGCCGGTGGGGGCCCTGAGGGACGAGTAGGAGGACATCGATGGGTCCCCTAATGGACAGCAGGCTCAGGCTGTTAGTGGGGGATCTCTTGGCCGCTCTCTGGGCCCCATTGGGGCCCCAGGGCCAGTCTATCATCCATACCGCTGAAGCTAACTGGATATTATAATGAATGAAACAGCAACCACCATCAATCAAAACATGAATAAAAGTACAAATAATGTAATAACATGCTGAAGGCGGAAAGTAAGGGTACGACATCACATCTGCATTAGGACCTCCATATGGTGACTGGGATGTGAACCAGTACCATAGTGTGTACCACAGGGCTCTGCCTGAAGCAGTGTGCTCTGGGGCTGCAGCTGGATGCTGTTGGATGATTCAGAATCAACACAGGCAAAAACACGCTAGCAGGCAGCAGGCTGAGACAAGAGTCCTCACAGCCTGAACTAGAAACACGCTCCGCCGCACAACTGATCTGCATTCCACACTCATGAACCCTAACTAGAGATGTAAAGTTAGGGTTGTAGATGTAAACTCAGCCTGCTTCAGGCAGAGCCTACTTTTATTCCTTTTGATTGATGGTGGTTGATGTTTCCTCCGTCTGAACGGGAAGGAGAGACGTGGAAAGCGTTGTCAGGACCCAGTCCGGAGGGGCTGTACGCTCTAGATCTACAAATACATCTACATCTACATCTATATGTACATCTGGTCTCAGCCTGTTTAGATGTGGAGGAAGAGAGATCCTAACTTTATGTGGGCCACAAACCGGTTTCAGGTTTCAGATCTACATCTAGATGTACATCTAGATGTACATGTAGATTTCAGGTTTGTGGCCCACATAAAGTTAGGATCTCTCTTCCTCCACATCTAAACAGGCTGAGACCAGTCTGAACACATGCCTTTCTATTAAGGGTTGTAGGAGGCTCACATGCTATGTTATGAAGGCTAACAATGTTATGAAGGCTTACATGCTATGTTATGAAGGCTAACATGCTATTTTATGAAGGCTAACATGCTATGTTATAAAGACTCACCTGCTATGTTATGAAGGTTAACATGCTATGTTATGAAGGCTCACATGCTGTGATTTGTGAATGCAGAGACAGCCCCAACGCCCTGGAGGAGATTGACAAGTGGCTGCCCAGACTGCACAGCCTGGTGCTTGGCCCGGGGCTGGGGAGAGACGAGGCTCTGCTGAGAACAGCCAAGGCACGCACAGTGCACACAATGATACACACACTGATACACACTGACACACACACTAATATACACGGATACAGTGTATCCGTGTATATTAGTGTGTGTATCAGTGTGTATCCGATACACACACTGATACACTGATACACACTGATATACACACTGATACACTTATACACACACTGATACACACACTGATACACACTGATACACACACTAATATACACGGATACAGTATATCCGTTTATATTAGTGTGTGTGTCAGTGTATCAGTGTGTGTATCTGATACACTTATACACACACTGATACACTTATACACACACTGATACACTTATACACACACTGATACACACACTGATACACTTATACACACACTGATACACAAACTGATACACATTGATACACACACTGATACACACACTGATACAATGATACACACACTGATACACAAACTTATACACACACTGATTTATTATACACACACGGATACACACTAGGGATGTTAACCGATGACCGTTTGACCGATGGTTGACCGCATCAACATTCATCTTGTCGCTTAAAAAAAAATTGGGGTCAGTGTGGAGTGTGTGTTGGTTTCACTTCACACTAAAAGATGATCAGATGAGGTGACTTATCGGAAGTTGGACGGACACCGCGTCTCTAGCCCACTGTTCAATTTCTCCTCAAGTTTTAATTATTCCCGCATGCGAGCGACGGAGAATATGATCTCTAAATTATTATGGACAGTAGACTTAACTCTATAAGACTACAGTTGGCCATCTCATTCCAGGATCTTTTTGTGTGAAGTGATTCCCCATTTCACTGCTTTTTGTTTCTCAAATTCAGCATGTGACAAATAAATACTTGAATCTTGAATCTTGAAAAGAAATTAGCCCTCACTCAATTTTTCCGTCTCCTCCAAACTAAACAAGCGGCGTATCTTCTGAGCTGTCATTTTCTTAAATGAGCGCGGCAATGTTTCAAATGAGCTCCTACCTCTGCCCTCTTCCGATTGGCCCCTGGTGACTCCCCCACAGGGTCTCAACGAGGTCCGCGCCGCCTCAGACCACTGTGGGCGTTCGAGCCCGCTCTCTCCACACGGTCAACTTGCAGTAGGCATGCATCGTGTTTCAATTCAAACACAGGTCGTGCCGCGGTTAGAGCCACTGCCTCTCACTCGGAGAGTGTGTGTGTGTGTGTGTGAGTGTGAGAGTCGGAGGCAGAACGGGAGAGGGATAAGCAGAGTTACGAAATAGCCGGCTGGCGCAGCTCGAAATGGCTTTTATTTCAAATAGCACATTTTAATCTGATCGGTTAACCGGTTTTAACCGGTTAATGAGGCTCAGTGGTCGGTCAAGAATATTTTACATTTTCGCCATCCCTAATACACACACACTGATACAACACTGACACAACACTGATACACTAAAGCTTCTGCTAAACTCATACACATGTGGACAAAATTGTTGGTACCCCTCTGTTAATGAAAGAAAAACCCACAACGGTCACTGAAATAACTTGAAACTGACAAAAGTAATAATATAAATTTACTGAAAATTAACCAATGAAAATCAGCCATTGCTTTTGAATTGCGGTTCAACAGAATCATTGTAAAAAACAAACTAATTAAACAGGCCTGGACAAAAATGATGGTACCCTTAACTTAATATTTTGTTGCACAACCTTTTGAGGCAATCACTGCAATCAAACTTTTTGTAACAGTCAATGAGACTTTTGCACCTGTCAACAGGTATGTTGGCCCACTCTTCATTAGCAAACTGCTCCAGTTGTCTCAGGTTTGAAGGGTGCCTTCTCCAGATGGCATGTTTCAGCTCCTTCCACAGATGTTCAATAGGATTTAGATCAGGGCTCATAGAAGGCCACTTCAGAATAGTCCAATGTCTTGCTCTTAGCCATTCTTGGGTGTTTTTAGCTGTGTGTTTTGGGTCATTATCTTGTTGGAGGACCCATGACCTGCAACTGAGACCAAGCTTTCTGACACTAGGCAGCACATTTCTCTCCAGAATGCCTTGATAGTCTTGAGATTTCATTGTACCCTGCACATATTCAAGACGCCCTGTGCCAGATGCAGCAAAGCAGCCCCAGAACATAACTGAGCCTCCTCCATGTTTCACAGTAGGGACAGTGTTCTTTTCTTGGTATGCTTCATTTTTGCGTCTGTGAACATAGAGCTGATGTGCCTTGCCAAAAAGCTCCAGTTTTGTCTCATCTGTCCATAGGACATTCTCCCAGAAGCTTTGTGGCTTGTCAATATGCATTTTGGCAAATTCCAGTCTCGCTTTTTTATGATTTGCTTTCAACAGTGGTGTCCTCCATGGTCGTCTCCCATGAAGTCCACTTTGGCTCAAACAACGACGGATGGTGCGATCTGACACTGATGTACCTTGACCTTGGAGTACACCTTTGATTTCTTTGGAGGTTGTTCTGGGCTCTTTGGTTACCATTCTTATTATCCGTCTCTTCATTTTGTCATCAATTTTCCTCCTGCGGCCACGTCCAGGGAGGTTGGCTACAGTCCCATGGACCTTAAACTTTTGAATAATATGTGCAACTGTAGTCACAGGAGCATCAAGCTGCTTGGAGATGGTCTTATAGCCTTTACCTTTTACATGCTTGTCTATAATTTTCTGAGACAACTCTCTCCTTCGCTTCCTGTGGTCCATGTTCAGTGTGGTACACACCATGTCACCAAACAGCACAGTGACTACTTTTCACCCTTTAAATAGGCAGACTGACTGATTACAAGTTTGAAGACACCTGTGATGCTAATTAGAGGACACACCTTAGTTTAACATTTCCCTATGGTCAAATTATTTTCAATCTTTTCTAGGGGTACCATCATTTTTGTCCAGGCCTGTTTCATTAGTTGGTTTTTTAAAATGATTCTGTTGAACCACAATTCAAAAGCAATGCCTGATTTTCATTGGTTAATTTTCAGTAAATTTTTATTTATTATTACTTTTGTCAGTTTCAAGTTATTTCAGTGACCATTGTGGGTTTTTCTTACATTAACAGAGGGGTACCAACAATTTTGTCCACGTGTGTATAATGTGATCGGTTATGACCTCTGTCATTTCTCCCTCCAGGAGGTGATTGAGAAGTCCAAAGCAAGAGATATTCCAATAATCATTGACGCAGTGAGTACTAATTTAAAGATCAGATGTCAGATAAGATGTCAGATCAGATTAATCTTCAGACTAAATGTAGCTGCCGGTGTCCGTTTGTCCGTCTGTGTTCATTTGTTTGTTTGTTTACAACAGGACGGACTATGGCTTGTTGCTCAGCAACCATCTGTCATCCAAGGATACCAGAAGGCCATCCTCACCCCCAACTTCATGGAGTTCACGCGGCTGTACGAGGCGCTGGTGGGTACCTGAGCCGTCGCTGACCCGCTCTGATGATGTCACCCTACGTTACCGTCCATCTCTGATGACTGACCATCTCTGATCATGTCACGCTGCGTTACCGTCTCTCTGATGATGTCATGCTGACCCTGTGATGTCATGCTGACCCTCTGATGATGTCATACTGACCCTCTGATGATGTCATCCTGACCCTCTGATGATGTCATGCTGACCCTGTGATGTCATGCTGACCCTCTGATGATGTCATGCTGACCCTGTGATGATGTCATGTGACCCTGTGATGATGTCATGTGACCCTGTGATGATGTCATGTGACCCTGTGATGATGTCATGTGACCCTGTGATGATGTCATGCCGTCTCCCAGCACCAGGAGCCTCTGGACGGCGGTGACCGGCTCCGCAGCGTGCTGCAGCTCAGCGGCGCCCTGGGGAACGTGACGGTGCTGCTGAAGGGGGAGCAGGACCTGATCTCCGACGGCCGGAGAGGTGAGCGCCACTCAGACGGGGGCCAGCGGGGGGCGCTGCTGTCGGTCAACGGCCGTCTGTACGGAGGTGTCATATGACCGGGGCGTGTTGTGTTCCAGTGCTCACCTGCAGCCTGCGGGGCAGCGGGCGGCGCTGTGGTGGGCAGGGCGACCTCCTCTCAGGGTCCCTGGGGGCGCTGGCCCACTGGGCCTTCAGCGCCACGCCGCAGTCCAGAAGGTACCGCTTCACGCCGCCGGCTCAACCACGTTGTTAGTACAGAGGTTCCCAGACCATGAGTATCGGCCGATAGCGAGTATATACCGATACAGCGTCTAGCATCGTAACGACTAACAGCTCTTTTTGAACGGTTCCCATGATGACAGCGATGTAGTCGGTTCACTTACTGTCGACAACAAATCTATTTTCAGAACTACATCATTCATATTTATAACCTATAATTATAATCATACATTTGTTTTCTTCTAGTTAAGCATGAGTTCCATGTTTTCCGACTTGGTGGCTTGAGCGCACGTAGGTCGGAGATGACACGTTTCCCATTCCGACTTTCCACCTCCGGCGGTTAACGAACGCAGCATAACACTGCAATGTTTGTGAGGTTCTCTGTGTCGTAAATTAGCTAGTATCATATCGGATCTGTCAGTCTCCCGAATTTTAGGTCAGGTCGTGTCGTATCGGAGGAACTTCCGATACTCAATTGGTATGGGAACAACTGTAGTTCTGATTGAGATACAGCATGAAGCTGCGTGTCAGTAATGGTGTCCTGTCCCCAGCGTGAGCCCCGCCCTGCTGGCCGCCTTCGGCGCCTGCGCCCTGACCAAGCAATGCAACAGCCAGGCCTTCCAGGCCCACGGCCGCGCCACCACCACCTCAGACATGATCCAGGAGATCGGCCCGGCCTTCAGGAAGCTCTTTGAGAGCTGAACACTCTGCTGTTTTCTTCCACTGATGTTTTAAGAGACTCTTTCAGTTAAGCTATCATTCAAACACTGTCTAAATATAAAAACACTGATTCTTCTCATGGATAAATTGTATGTGCCTATAGCTAGATGAGTAAAGGTGTCCAAAGACTTCTTAAATCTTTTCAGATTGGCTTATACTGTATAAGGACGGAGTGAGTTAGAGCAGTGAAATACTATATTATATACTATATTCTGTGTGTAAAACATGAAAGAAAATGTAAAAAGAGAAATGATTAGTAAGTTACTCATATAAAGATTTCCAATAAATGACGATTACAATTTTTCGATGAAGTTATTGCTTTTCAGCCTTCCCTACACAACATCCCCATGCAGTTATATTATATTATTATATTATATTAATGTACTGCGCCTATTCCGCCACAGGGGGTCCTTCGATCTGTATTAAAATCTTTCAACTTGATTGACGAGCTTTACTATTTTTGGTTTGTGGTTGTCTTTACAAATGTACTTCATTGCTTGTTTTGAATTTAAACAAAATATTAGATGTGAACTCTCCTAGAGCCCAGTTGGACGCGGATCCGAGCCACCAGTCTACTACACGTCCCTCCTGGATCATGCGCAGTAGGGCCCGTTAGCAGTAGCAGCACGCTAGCGATGCTAGGCTAACAGCACAGTGCGCCTCGGGTCGGTAAGCTAGCGCGGGTTAAAGCCACTAAGCCCTCCACTCAACCCTCCACTAACCCCCCACCAGGCCCCGGGGCACCGCTCCCCCTCCGGAGCAGAACCACGGACCCGTAAGGTAAAGTGAGCCGTCGGTCTGTCTGATCCGCCAGGCTGCTGTCTGTCCGCTAGCTCCACCAACATGATGACCAGACCGACGAGAGCCCTTCAGCTACATGTGGTCCACTGGGAGTACTGGTCCGGCTGGTGTGGCCCACTGGGAGCACGGGTCCCACGTGATGTGGTCTACATTAATAATGTCGGCTGATCTGTGACATAGAGCGGGTTGTTCGGCATTGCTGTTTCTATTATGGTTGACGACGTGTGTGTGTGTGTGTGTGTGTGTGTGTGTGTGTGTGTGTGTGTGTGAGAGAGAGATTAGACAGGAATTGTCAAGACAGGTCCGTCCCCCGGTGTGTCCTGTAGGGTCAGATAGGTCCGTCCCGTCCCCCGTAGGGTCAGACAGGTCCGTCCCCCGTGAGTCCTGTAGGGTCAGACAGGTCCGTCCCGTCCCCCGTAGGGTCAGACAGGTCCGTCCCCCCGTGAGTCCTGTAGGGTCAGACAGGGTCCAGTTCATCAGGGCTTGCTGCCGTTCTCCGTTGTGTTCTGTTGTTGACTCCGGTTCGTTCTTGGGCTGAACACGAACACGTCACCAGAGTCTGCTCTGATGTTTCTGTGGTTTCGTAACATCCGCTAACTGTCCTGTTTTTCTACATATGTGCATTTATTTAACATGGTGCTTAGCGAGAGCTTAACTGGAATAAGCCTGAAGGCTTACGGCTGATGCTTAAATGTCCATTAACAAATTGAATGCCTGAATCCACGTGTTTGATTGTATCGTATGGTGGTTTGTTGTATCTCATGGTGGTGGTGTTATGTACTTTATGGTGTTTTGATTTACTTTACACTGGTGTGTGGTACTTTATACTGGTGTGTTGTACTTTACGGTGGTTTGTCGTCTTTCTGGTGTTCAGGTGCGGCGGTCGGGCTGAATAAAGACCTGCGATGCTGAACCCCACCAATGGGGACCCCGTCCACGTTGTGGCCAATTATGTGGAGGAGTACCTGGACCTGGTAGAGTCGCTGCCCTTCGACCTCCAGAGGAGCGTGTCCCTCATGAAGGAGATCGATGCCAAGTACCAAGGTGGGATATTAATAACATTATAGGACACGTGGTTTTACTGGTATAAGGGGACCACAGATGAATGTGTTCTCGTCTCCAGTGCATCATTTAGTGTCTGATGTTCTGAGTGGTTGAACAGGAGTCCTAACCCTCACCTTGTGTTATTGATAGATCTGTTAGAACACTCCTTACACTGCCTCCATGACCCTGGTGTCTGTGCTGCTCTCTCCTCACTGTCCCCCTGGTGTCTGTGCTGCTCTCTCCTCACTGTCTCCCTGGTGTCTGTGCTGCTCTCTCCTCACTGTCTCCCTGGTGTCTGTGCTGCTCTCTCCTCACTGTCTCCCTGGTGTCTGTGCTCAGACGTCCTGAAGGAGCTCGACGAGGCGTATGAGCGGTACAGACGGGAGGCGGACCCCCTGCAGAGACGGCGGCTCCAGCTGGCCATCCAGAAGGTCCTGATCCGCAGCCAGGAGCTCGGAGACGAGAAGATCCAGATCGCTGCTCAGATGGTGCGTAGTGATCCCCCCTCCCCCGGTCGGACCTCTGAGGTCACCTGTCTCTAAAGGGGGTGTGTCTGACCTCTAAGGTCACCTGTTGCCGCTCCAAAGGGGGCGTGTCTAAGGTCACCTGTTGCCGCTCCAAAGGGGGCGTGTCTAAGGTCACCTGTTAGCCTCTAAAGGGGGCGTGGCTAAGGTCACCTGTCAGCCTCTAAAGGGGGCGTGTCTGAGGTCACCTGTCTCTAAAGGGGGCGTGACTGAGGTCACCGGTCTCTGAAGGGGCGTGGTCTTGTGTTGCAGGTGGAGCTGGTGGAAAACCGCACCCGGCAGATGGACTGGCACTCGGAGCACCTCCACTCGTCCCAGGAGAGCCCTGAGAGCCACGCCCCTCCCCCGGTCACCGTGGCCGCCGCCACCGCCGCCATCTTGTCCCCGGCGGCGTCGGTGACGGTGACGCCTGGGAAGGCGGCGCACCACGACAAGCGGAGGGAGGAGGCCCCGCCCAGCGGCGGCGCCCTGGACAAGTCCGGGGGGAAGCGGTCGCGGCGGCAGAAGAACGGGGAGGGGCGGGACAGCTTCGGGGGCGGCGGCCTGGAGCACGGCGAGGACGCCGGCGCCTCGCGGGAGAAGCGGGCCAAGACGTCCTCCAAGAAGAAGAAGCGGTCCAAGGGGAAGTCGGAGCGGGAGGTGTCCCCGCCGGACCCCCCCATCGACCCGGACGAGCCCACCTACTGCCTCTGCGAGCAGGTCTCCTACGGCGAGATGATCGGCTGTGACAACGACGAGTGCCCCATCGAGTGGTTCCACTTCTCCTGCGTGGGGCTGCACCACAAGCCCAAGGGCAAGTGGTTCTGCCCCAAGTGCCGGGGGGAGAACGAGAAGAGCATGGACAAGGCCCTGGAGCGGGCCAAGAAGGAGCGCTCCTACAACAGGTAGCCCCGCCCACGCTTCACGTTGTGTCCATTTGTATTTTTGTATCGACTCGCTGTTGGAAGAACAAGGACTCCTGGAAGAACCTATTTTTATGAGCGCCACAGAGCTACTTCCTGCTCACGTTTGTATTTGAAGTATAGACATAATGTAACGCAACCTGCATGTTTTGGGTCCACTGTTCTACTTTTACGTACCCATGGTTATTTTTTGCAAAGTTCTATCATGCATGCAACATCATTCTTGTTCCTACTTAATAAATAAAATACTTCCTCTATCTTTGTAGTCACGGGCCAATTCTGTGTTGAAATTAATCCTGTTCCAACATCGGGCCGCTGGGCTTTAAGACGGTTATGTGGAGTCATACACAACCTCCTCAATTCTGTTTTGGGCTGGTTACCACTTTACATACCATCAAAATGGACCAATTGAAAGAGAGACGAGTGAATTAGCCTTTTTATTTACATGTGTTGAAAAAAGTAAATGAGGGGAGAGTGAGAGAAGAGAGCTCCTTAATATAGTCAGACGCCTGCGACCGTAGGTACCCCAGAACTGACCCCTGAACTCTGCATGGAGTTCACAACACAGCAGACAGCCCTGGAGAGCTAGCTCATTAGTCGTCCCCGTGTTCCAGAGCCTGTCTCACCTGCCGAGGAAACCAATCAGAGCCCAGAGAAACGCCCCTGGGAAAAAACAACTACAGACCGAAAACCTGTTGGATGGCGGCCGAAGCGTCTCCACGTTGAACGCTTCACGCGTCCTTTAACATGATGAGTGAGGACACTTTACAGCAGAACAGCACTCAGGCGCTTTGGCAGAAGGCCCAACCCGTCCTGAGTGACCAAACTAAACCGCCCAACACAAGGCCCCTGACCAATCACAGAGAGCCAAAATAAAGAGAAAGGGTTCCGTGTTGAGGTGATACGGGGGAAGGTGAGGGTAAAGTGCATAAAAGCTTCAAGAGATGTGGGGGGGGGGGTCCACCAAAACACACACACACACACACTGGGCCCTGGGGCAGCAGGCGGTCAGCTGTCCCTCCAGCTCTGTTCCACGATGGCCGAGACCCTCTTCTGATACTCCCTCTTGTTCTCCTGGTACAGCTGGGCGGCCGGGCTGTTGGCCGGGCTGTTGGGGTTCGGCTCGTCCAGCAGCGACTGGGGGGGGGGGAACAGTTAGAACGGTACCAGTCCACCAGCGCTCATGACCACTGAAACCAGAGATGTTCCCGTACCGCTTTTTCTTCCTGATTCCGATTCCTGAACTTGGGCGATACCGAGTTTACACCGATACAGCGTCTATCATCGTAACGACTAACAGCGCCTGTTCTTATTGAAGGGTTCTCTTACGAGGACAGCGATGTTCACTTACTGTGGACTATTTTTTATTCCGAACTAGATCATTAACATTTATAATCTTTAATTAGAACACATTTGTATTCTTCTAGTTAAGCGTGAGCATCCATGTTTTTCAACTTGTTAGCTCTCAAGCACGTCGGTCGGAGACGGCGCGTTTCCCTTTCCGACCGTTAACGAACGCAGCAGAACGCCGCAGTGTCTGATGTTCTCTGTGTAGTTAATGAGTCATGTGATCGGATCGGCCCTGGACTGGCATACTCGCAGACACCCGACCGCGGTTCAGGCGGTCTGGGAGGAACCTCCGGTTCTGGTATCAGAGCAGCTGGAACCCGTCCTACCTGGATGGAGGTGAGGATGGAGGAGACGTCGTAGGTGGGACTCCAGCGGTTCTGGAGGATGTCGAGGCAGATGCTGCCGTCTGCGTACACTAGGAAACAACGATAACGTCACCGTACACATTCACGAAGAGGGGGGGGGGGGGGGGGGGGGGGGGGGGGAGGGGGGGGGGGGCCTACCGTTGGGGTGGAACATCTTGGAGACGAATCGCACCGTGGGGGGCTTGTTGGGGTACTCCTCTGTAAACTCCACCGTCAGCTTAAAGGTGCCTGGAGGGGGATGGAGAGCAGGGTTTAGTGACCGGCGGCCGGACCACTCGGACCCCAGCCACACCACTGTGTTCCTCCAGCCTTAGAACCTAGCCCACCGTATGAACTACAACACACTGTGTTCCTCTAGCCTTAGAACCTAGCCCACCGTATGAACTACAACACACTGTGTTCCTCTAGCCTTAGAACCTAGCCCACCGTATGAACTACAACACACTGTGTTCCTCTAGCCTTAGAACCTAGCCCACCGTATGAACTACAACACACTGTGTTCCTCTAGCCTTAGAACCTAGCCCACCGTATGAACTACACCACACTGTGTTCCTCTAGACTTAGAACCTAGCCCACCGTATGAACTACAACACACTGTGTTCCTCTAGACTTAGAACCTAGCCCACCGTATGAACTACAACACACTGTGTTCCTCTAGCCTTAGAACCTAGCCCACCGTATGAACTACAACACACTGTGTTCCTCTAGCCTTAGAACCTAGCCCACCGTATGAACTACAACACACTGTGTTCCTCTAGCCTTAGAACCTAGCCCACCGTATGAACTACACCACACTGTGTTCATCTAGCCTTAGAACCTAGCCCACCGTATGAACTACAACACACTGTGTTCCTCTAGCCTTAGAACCTAGCCCACCGTATGAACTACAACACACTGTGTTCCTCTAGCCTTAGAACCTAGCCCACCGTATGAACTACACCACACTGTGTTCCTCTAGACTTAGAACCTAGCCCACCGTATGAACTACAACACACTGTGTTCCTCTAGCCTTAGAACCTAGCCCACCGTATGAACTACAACACACTGTGTTTCTCTAGCCTTTAGAACCTAGCCCACCACATGAAAAAAAAAAAAATTAATCAATTGCAATGCTACTTCTCACTGAACAACTTGACAAGCAACTACCAGCATGCTTACAGGGAAGGACACTCAACCTCCACAGCGCTCACGCAAATGACAGATGATTGGTTAAAAGATATTGATCAACAGAATATTATAGGAGCAGTACTATTAGACTTTAGTGCTGCCTTTGATGCTATTGATCATAGCTTACTATTGAAGAAACTTAAGTGTTATGGCTTCACTCCATCTGCCGTAGCATGGATCGAAAGTTACCTAACCAATAGGAGGTTTTCTTTAATGGAAGCCTCTCAAATGCAAGACGTATAGAGTGTAGGATTCCACAGGGCTCTTCACTAGGACCTCTGCTCTTCTCGATTTTTACAAATGATCTCCCACATGTTTTTAAAAAAGTCTGTGTGTCTATGTATGCGATGATTCCACAATCTATATGTCTGCACAAACACTTGAGGAAATCACCTCAGCCCTCAACAAAGAGTTGCAGATGGTATTCAAATGGATCTCTGATAACAAACTTGTCCTGAACCTATCTAAAGCCAAGAGCAATGTATTTGGAACAAAACACACATTAAGTTCTAAATCCCAGTTGAATCTGGTACTAAACAATGTTGCTGTTGAGCAAGTACAGGAAACAAGGCTTCTGGGGGTAACCTTAGACTGTAAATTATCATGGTCAAGACATTTAGATTTACTCGTGCAAAAGATGGGGAGGAACATCTCTAGTCAAAAGATGCTCTTCTTTTTTAACACCTCATCTGACCAAACAGGCCTGCAGACCCTGGTACTGTCACGCCTAGATTATTGCTTGGTGGTCTGGTCAGGTACCACAAAAATTAATCTAGGGAAGCTTCAACGGGTACAAAACAGAGCAGCTAGGCTTGCCCTTAAATGCACACCGAGAGCCAACATAAATAACATGCATGACCAACTCTCCTGGCTGAAAGTTGATGTGAGGTTGAAATCATCACTTCTTTCTTTCACAAAAAACATTAATACATTAAATAACCCCGGTTTGTTTAGGCAGCTCACACGCTCCAATGTGCACACATACCCCACCAGACATGGCACCAGTGGCAACTACACAATTCCAACAATCAAAACAAACTCAAAACAACGCACAGTACTATGTAGAACCATGGTTGTTGGAACTTCCAGATCATATTTGAAAAACCAGAACAAAGCTAGCTTCAAAAAACAAGTGAAGCGACACCTCATGGCTGTTTGCACTGAATCCTAGTATGTATTACTAAATTTTACTTGTATTTAATATTTACTTTTATTTTTTATGTTGTTCGTTTTGTGTGCTGATGGTTTAGTTATCCATTCTTGTCTTTTTTTATCTGTTGTCTTGTATGTGGATTTCTTGCATTGTTATATGTTATGTGTGGAACCCAGGAAGAGTAGCTGATGTCTTCTGCATCAGCTAATGGGGATCCAAATAAAATCCATAAATCCATATGAACTAGCCACACCACACTGCGTTCCTCTAGCCTTTAGAACCTAGCCCACCATATGAACTAATTGGAATAAATAATGTATCAAAGATGGCGATTAATGCAACAATCGATCTGAAGGATTAATAACACCGTGACGGATCAGAACCCCCTCCACCCAGGGGAGGGGTAATGTTGACCGATGATGTCGTTGTGGTCATCCAATCACAGACACTCACCGTCCTCAAAGGGGGTCCCCTCAGGCCTGTGGGAACACAAACACATCCTGTTCAGGTCATGGATCCTTTACAACTGACATCACTTCCTGCTCTGCGAGGCCACGCTGCCGTACCCGAATATGACGGCGTTCCACACCATGATGTTGTTCTCAGAGGGGGCTCCGCTCACACCGGCGGGGGGGTCCTCCTGGAGTCTGGGGACCCAAAGAGTGTTACTACGGTACGAGACCATCGTACACACACATTGTGTTAATGAGGACCGTTCTAACACACACATTGTGTTAATGAGGACCGTTCTAACACACACATTTTGTTAATGAGGACCGTCCTAACACACACATTGTGTTAATTATAACCGTCCTAACACACATTGTGTTGTGTTTATGAGGATCGTCGTAACACACACATTGTGTTAATGAGGACCGTCCTAACACACACATTGTGTTAATGAGGACCATCCTAACACACACATTGTGTTAATGAGGACCGTCCTAACACACATTGTGTTGTGTTTATGAGGACCGTCCTAACACACACATTGTATTAATGAGGACCGTCCTAACACACACATTGTATAAATGAGGACCGTCCTAACACACATTGTGTTTATGAGGACCGTCGTAACACACACATTGTGTTTATGAGGACCGTCCTAACACACACATTGTGTTAATGAGGACCGTCCTAACACACATTGTGTTGTGTTTATGAGGACCGTCCTAACACACACATTCTGTTAATGAGGACCGTCCTAGCCCCTAATGGACTAGATGTTGGAGGAACAACATCCAGAGCTCTTCTGGTTCCGGACACTGAACCAGTTCCACTGGGTAGTAGTAGTAGTAGTAGTAGTACACTGAGGACCGTGGAGCCCAGAGAGAGGCTGGAGGGGGAGACACGCTGGCGCCCAGTACACAGAACCTTTTGGTTAGCTTCAGACGGAGAGCCGCTCCGCCAGCGAACCTTTAAAATCCGCTAGTTAGCACCGAACAGAGTCTTAACCAGTTAGTCTACTGGTTCTACTAACCCCTAACCCCAGCGGGACGTCATCTACTAACCCCGGCAGGACGTCTTCTACTTACCCCAGCGGGACGTCATCTACTAACCCCGGCAGGACGTCTTCTACTAACCCCAGCGGGACGTCATCTTCTAACCCCGGCGGGACGTCATCTACTAACCCCGGCGGGACGTCATCTTCTAACCCCGGCGGGACGTCATCTTCTAACCCCGGCGGGACGTCATCTACTAACCCCAGCGGGACGTCATCTTCTAACCCCAGCGGGACGTCTTCTACTAACCCCAGCGGGACGTCATCTACTAACCCCAGCGGGACGTCATCTACTAACCCCGGCAGGTCGTCTTCTGCTAACCCCAGCGGGACGTCTTCTACTAACCCCAGCGGGACGTCATCTACTAACCCCGGCGGGACGTCATCTACTAACCCCAGCGGGACGTCATGTACTAACCCCGGCGGGACGTCATCTACTAACCCCAGCGGGACGTCATGTACTAACCCCAGCGGGACGTCATCTACTAACCCCAGCGGGACGTCATCTACTAACCCCGGCAGGTCGTCTTCTGCTAACCCCAGCAGGACGTCTTCAACTAACCCCAGCGGGGCGTCAATCACACGACTCTCTACGGCCGGAACACCGATCGAGGCGTCAGGTGAGATTGTTGACGCCTGACAAGTTCGGTCGCGCTAGCGCTAGCTCCGAGCTAGCCTAGCAGCTCCTTCTGACACATCAGCCGCCAGCTTACCGTTTAAAGTCCCTCATGAGCCGTCTTCTGGCCGGAGTCGACATGGTTGTAGCGCCCTGGTCACCGAGGGCCCGCCGCTCGCTGTCTGATATTAATGCCTGATTATTAAGATCTCTTTTTACAACATCGCAGCCGCCGAAACCCGATCGGCCCGGTGTAGCGTCGCTGTGGCCGCGGATTACACCACTCCACCGCGGGGAGGGGGAGTGGACGGGTGACGTTACATCAGCTGTGGACCATACACACTGTACATCTACCATTGCAGAAGGGGGACGATATCTAGTAAAGAGTATTTAAAGGCCTTTACGATTAATGTATACAACTCTTCGGATGAATGTGTGTGGTTTACAGCGCTGTATAATTCTACCCCATTAGTGTAGATTGGCCCCGAGTGGGAGGAGCGGTTAGGCTGACGTGGGATCAGAGGATGGTTCTGGTTCCTAGCGACAGGTGAGATTGGACCCAACTGTTGATAACTTTACATTCACATGTATATGTACTATTAAGTAACTATAGCAAACAAATCAGTGAACAAAACAGTTCTCGCTAAAAGATTGAAGGTTTAGTTTCACAAACCCTTTATTTGTAATTAATGAGCATTGTGGCAATCATCCAATCAAACTTGTATCAAGAAATCTGAAAAATACATAAGTCCTTAATTAAACAGGATTATCAGAGTACAGGCATTGGTTAAATACATCGATGCGTATTCGTTCCCAAATAAAACAAGTTAATAAAGTGTATTTAAAAAAACGAAGCTCAACATAGTAACCAATGAACTTATGGTATTGGTTCTAATAACAAAACATTAACAAAGACATAACAAGTATATACATTGAAAACAGCAAATTTTATATATTTTTTTTAACAAATGAAGCAAAGCGTGGCTGTGAGGTGAAGGCCTTTGAGGCAACATCTACCAGACCAGGTCTCATGAGCCTGTAGAGGAGCATGGTGCTGAAGAACAGGTCTCATGAGCCGTGGTAGAGGAGCATGGTGCTGAAGAACAGGTCTCATGAGCCTGAAGATCAGCATGGTGCTGAAGAACAGGTCTCATGAGCCTGTAGAGGAGCATGGTGCTGAAGAACAGGTCTCATGAGCCGTGGTAGAGGAGCATGGTGCTGAAGAACAGGTCTCATGAGCCGTGGTAGAGGAGCATGGTGCTGAAGAACGCGTGGTCATAGAACTGCTCTGCCTTGACCGATGTCTGGTGCTCCAGCTGACTGCCTGCACTGGGGGCCTCGTCCCCGTAGGCAGGCTGCTGGACCCCGCTGGATTCTGGGGCCCCCCCCCCTCGCTGGCTGTGGCCATTTGAGGTAAAACCCCCAGAGTGTGTTTCACCTGCCACTAGAGATGAGACAAAACCACAATATAGAGGAGCGGTCACGTCACGCAGTAGAGAACCACAGTCGGCTCATCAACGGACAACGGGCAGAGCTGGACTTAGACACTGTCACAGGCTGCAGCCTGGAGGGCCACAGTGGGGCCCCAGGCCACAGCCGGGGCTCCAGGCGGCTTGACCGGCCTGGTGGACTCGACGTCTGCCTGGATGAGGAGAGCTCTCGGTCAAACCGAGGTCTGAGGGAGAGTTCAGAGCCTCAATCCGAACCCCTCCTGCATTCCGCATATCGGAGAACCGTAGGTCCGCTGCGCCCTCAGCCTGGGATGTTCATTTAACAACCGCCTCGATTAGTTTAATGAGGCAGAACATACTGACCCAGCCTCCATTTGTAAATGCCAAAGCTGAATTGAGACAGTCAATATCACTGAGCTATCCTATACTGTCAATCATGACATCACGAGTCACAAGTGCCGCGTTTAATCTCCCAAACATGTCGACAGTAGAACTCCAACCGCCATCTTTACACCAGATTTACACATTGAAGCGTCAGCCTGTACCGCCACACTGAGGACAGCTCCAGTGTGGCGCATCTTGATTAATAACATTCATTATATGCTTTGGCTTATAGTGAAACTCTCCTCTAACAAATGAGAAGGAAATTGTCAGGCCAAAGCTAAACGAAGAAATCCCCTGAATGGATCTGAACCAAGAGGAACAAGGCACTGAACACACAACCTCTCCCTTCTGGGAACTTCTAAAACTAAGTTTTACATGTGTAGATGTGTGAATTTGGGCCCTATATTTACAGCCATCACAAAATCCTGACCTTTACTGGTCTACACATCACTGGTTATCATGTTCCTGTAAATTGTGCAAGAAAACATCAACCGAAATCTCTAACTTTTATATCCTTGACCAAAACCAACCAACAGATCTAACAAACGAAGAATCTCGAAGGAAAATCATATATTACTCATCTTAAGATGACACAACTCTATTCCAAAGCAACAAAGTAAACCCCTAGACGAGCCACTACAACACCACGGCCCGCTAACCCTCTGAAGCTAGGCGCTAACCCTCTGAAGCTAGGCGCTAACCCTCTGAAGCTAGGCGCTAACCCTCTGAAGCTAGGCGCTAACCCTCTGAAGCTAGGCGCTAACTCTGAAGCTAGGCGCTAACTCTGAAGCTAGGCGCTAACTCTGAAGCTAGGCGCTAACTCTGAAGATAGGCGCTAACTCTGAAGCTAGGCGCTAACTCTGAAGCTAGGCGCTAACTCTGAAGCTAGGTGCTAACTCTGAAGCTAGGCGCTAACTCTGAAGCTAGGTGCTAACTCTGAAGCTAGGTGCTAACCCTCCAGAGGGGGCGCCTCGCCCTCCAGAGTCCCCCCCTAGAGGTAGGCGTAGGAGTTGGTGCAGCGGCATGGGGTCTGCATGGCGCCCACGGTGCTGATCTCCTGCTCCCTGGGCGCGGCGGGGGCCCAGTCCTGCCTCTGGTCCGGCCCGGGGGGCGGGGCCAAGGGCCCCAAGGTAAAGGGGGCGGGCCCACCTGAGGTTGAGGAGGACTCCTCCAGCATGCTCTCCATGAGGTCCTCTCCCGCGCCTCCTCCGTTCAGCAGTCCTGGGGGGGCGCCGAAGCCTGGGGGGTAACGAGGAGCATGGTTAATGAGGTTCAATGAGGAGCATGTCTTAATGAGGTTTTAATGAGCATGTCTTAAAGAGGTTTAATGAGCATGTCTTAAAGAGGTTTAATGAGGAGCATGTCTTAATGAGGTTTAATGAGGAGCATGTCTTAATGAGGTTTTAATGAGCATGTCTTAAAGAGGTTTAATGAGGAGCATGTCTTAATGAGGTTTTAATGAGCATGTCTTAAAGAGGTTTAATGAGGAGCATGTCTTAATGAGGTTTAATGAGGAGCATGTCTTAATGAGGTTTTAATGAGCATGTCTTAAAGAGGTTTAATGAGGAGCATGCCTTAATAAGGTTTAATGAGGAGCATGTCTTAATGAGGTTTTAATGAGCATGTCTAAAAGAGGTTTAATGAGGAGCATGTCTAAATGAGGTTTTAATGAGCATGTCTTAATGAGGTTTAATGAGGAGCATGTTTTGGGGCGTACCATTGGTTCTTGGCTTCTTAAACTGACTGGCCTCCATGCCGTCAAACGACCGCTTCCTGTTTGGGGCTGCGGACAGGAAGCTGCGCCCTTGGAGGGCGGGGTGGGCGTGGTCCCCGTTGGGGGCGGACCCGTTCAGGCCGAACCCCCCAAGCGGGCCCTGGACGGGGGCCAGGTTCCTCTGGAGGTTCTGGGCGTTGAATAGGACCTCAGCGCACTCCCGGAAGCCCTGGGCGTGGGCCAGGTCGGCCGCGGTCAGCCCGCTGGCGTTCCTCAGGCTGTACGACAGGAAGGACACGCGTCAGCACCCCCCGGGGACCGCGTGGGGACAACCAATCAGCACGCACTCACCAGGCACTCGGAGGACACACAGACAGACACCGTCCACACACACACACACACACGGCCTGCACTATCCTCGTCATCGATGATGGATGACGTATGATCCTTCTGGGATCATAGTCCATAACACGCTAAAGCCTGATTAAAAAGTGCTTAATAAGGGGAACGATATCTGCTGCAGGAGGATATGATTCAGACGAGTAACAATATAGTTTCAATGAAGGACTGAACCTCTGGGTGATCCACTGATGGTACCTCCTCTAGTGTCTACAGGGAGACGGCTGGTCTGTGGACTGGTCTGTGGACTGGGCTGTGACTGGGCTACGGACTGGTCTGTGGACTGGGCTGTGGAGGTCCTGCTGGTCATCAAGAGATGAGAGGAGACGCTGTGATCGCTGTCTTCATCGGAGACACAAGCTCTTGGCCGGACCCAGAAGGTGGAGTCAGCTGTTCTTGGTTCTTAATAATTATAGGGTGAAATTAAGTAGAAACAGGAGATGGGGCATCAGGGAGCGCAGGCAGCGGACAAGGAGGGCGATTCTTCTTCACTTCTCCAACATGTAGGTCAGGGTCTGGACGCCATGGGTCCAGGAAGTAGATAAGTCTTGTGTCGTCACTTCCTGCTTGGGTTCCATCAGCGTCAAGCGGTGGAATCACAAGAAGGAAGTTCAGAACGCGGAACGAAGAAAGGCCTGGAGCACTCCCGTTTCTGGAACCCTTGAAGCCCCCGGGAAGCTTGATCCATCCCTGTCTTAATAATCCTATCAATATCTTCATCAGCCCTGGATCATATCTTCATCAGCCCTGGATCAATAACTTCATCAGCCCTGGATCAATAACTTCATCAGCCCTGGATCAATAACTTCATCAGCCCTGGATCCAGAACCTCCTCACATCCTGATGCAGCAGGTATCTGGGGACTATGTGGGGGGTTATGAACAAGCAAACAATGCAGTGATGTCAACATAATCTTTGGGTTTATATTAGTGATGGAAACAATGTCATTGGTTGAACATACCTAAATATTAACTAATTATATAGTTAAGGGAATAGACTTAGGCAGAGGGGAGGCAGTTGTTTCTTATAAATGGCAACAAGCTTCTAAAGACGTCTACCACGGCTCCATGAACGGTATTCAGCCCAACGATTTAGAAGGCCAACGGTAAATTCATCCAACTGCCAAGTTTAAACACACTGCTGACACTTGTTTGTAGGCTAAAGGTCACAGGATAGTGGTGAACAGAGCTCTCAAGAACACAGTGGGTCTTTGTGTAAATAATGAGGTGGAGCCACGCCTACGGGGGGAGCTAGTCATCATGGAGGAACTAATGCACTATTCCAAAGGTCTCCTCTAAGAACACCATATGTCCTTACTACATATTTTCCATAATGTTATAATAAGAAGAAATAATATATATACTATAAGGAAGAGCCTATTAGGAAGTATGTTGAACCAAGTGACATTGCCTCCCAAACACGGAACTAGATTTGGTCTCACTACAAGTCCATTGTTTGCTTATTTATAGATAAAACTAAACCAAATCATTAACTGTTCCTTCTTTCCTGCTAAGCAGGTGTGTAAATAAAGTTGAGGAAATGGTGCACATGAAAAACATTTTCTGTAGAATTTGAAATTAAAATTAAAACACATCAATCTGAATGGAGTCCCATCAAATGAACGCTTCCAAAGCCCCCAGGTGGTCTGGTCTCATGTGGTTGGTGGATGGTCTCACTTAAGGGTGAATAGTCTCACTTAAGGGTGAATGGTCTCATTTAAGGGTGGAAGGTCTCATTTAAGGGTGGATGGTCTCACTTAGGGAGCGTTTGGTTTTGTGACCTAAACTCCCTCAGTTCAGGGTCATTCCTGATCTCTGGGTTGAACCATTTTAAGATAATTTAGCAGTACATTTTCCACTCCAGTTCTACGCTTCTATCCATTATTAATGCCAAGTCCAGCACGGATCAAAAGTTGGCGACAAAATGCTTGCAAAAGCAAACTGTATCACATAATCCCAAGATAAGAAACTGCCTGAAACTGGGCTTTCATGTCGCTGCTCGTTGAGGCCTCAACAGCCGCAGGTACACTTCAGGTACAGTGGCTACACCATGCAGCAGGCACAGGGAAATCTAATAATTATAGAAAACCATAATGTAATATTGTAGAAAACCAACAACTGTATAATAGTTGAATGTATAATAAGCAAATATAACTAGTAAATTGTGGGTTATGACTCAGTTAACCTGACTAATCTCTTTGAATGTTTTTCAAGGTTATTTCTCAGATATTGTCGCAATGTTTTTTATTCTGTCTCTGAGGGGAACCTACATGAGTTTCAAATTCATAAAATAAACAGATATATTATACCTTACTACATGATAGGTAATAAGCAGTATTACTCGTAGATAGTGAGACCAAACACCAACCGACACCAGAGCAAAGGTGTCTACTCACCCCCATCTTGGCAGGACAATTAAAGGAAGCGTTAATTCGTAGTAAATGCCTGCCTTTTGATTTCCTCCTGTCTCTATCTCCCAGCTCCCTGTCATCATGCTACATAGTGGGACTCACATGACTAACCTGTCCTCACAAGGGGATCCTATGGTTAGTTAAAAATAACAAATCAAAGAAATAAACTCATTACAGAAACAATTATGAATAGCAAAGCATGCATGTCTAAAAAAACGTACATATTCAATTTAACGTTTTGATTCATAAAGTCCTAGCATTAAAACCAATCACCGCAAGAAATACCTCAACAGTTTGCCCGAGTGGAGGTAGGAAGCGATAGTGAGAACACTCAAAGCCACAACAGTGCAGCTATCCCAGGGAACGGGGCAGCAGTGTCTATTCTCCCCCTTTCAAGGATTACTTGACCAAACCAAGTCATTTCCAATTCAATGGCTGTAAAACATTAAAACGTAGGGTTCTGTTCCGTTAACAGTACAGAATTTATTTCGTACTTATTGTCACTTTCAGGAAAGAAAGGTGACAAAAGATCAGATGTCAAAACAGACTGTATGATATCATGGGGTTAATATTGTAAGTGACAGACAGATAAAACAGTTTTAATAGGCGAAATAATCTGCATAATAAATTGACAGTGTAAAACTATTGCAACAAGATGTTAGCAGAATACAGTTACTAGCTGGTCTAACCCTCCAACAAGCGCCAACGGTCACTACTCTAAAGGCAGCTGCTATGCACTACCCGCCACCACTGACGAGGCTCATGACAAACCTAAAACACATTCAAGATTTGTGTTTAATTTCATAGGGTCCCACTAGTTATATAATTAATCTAAGGTTTATTCAGGTTTTGATATTTTAGAATAACAATATTTGATCTGAAATTCCATGATTTATTTGCAGCACAAACGGCTGTGTGTCAAATTAAATGCAATAAAGTGTGTCAAACGTATCACGATGATATTGTCAACACATACCGATGTTTTTAGTGCATTAGGGAAGTATTCAGACCAGCTGATGTGATAAGACGTCTAGGGAACATTTCTTCTTTGGGGGGGTTCAGAGACCAGAGTAGCTTCCATCAGTGGAAGAAGCTGGAACCCCCCTGAATCCCCCTGGGGCTGGCAGGCTACGGGGGGGGGGGGGGGGGGGGCACTGTGGAGCAGGAGAACCCAGGGGGAGGCGTGGTTCTTCAGGATGGTCTCGGCTCACCCCCTCGCCGTTCACCCTCCAGGAGGTGAAGCGCCGTGATGCTGATCTCATACTGTGAGGAGCTCTTTATTTGCAGGTTCTAAAGGACGAGTCAGGATGGAGTGTAAGCTCAAAAGAATAAAACGGAAGAGAGATCTTTGGGAAAGCTTGATCCAAAGCGATCAGGACCTCAAAAGAGGGGAAGGGTTTCTTTTCGAAGGAGGAACGATGGGCCCACAGCCGAGAACGCAAAACGCAGGAGGCATCGGACGTCTCTGGATATGTGTGGGGCACAGCCCGACGGAAGACCTCAGGAGCTGTGGCTAGGAAGCCCCCCCCTGACTTTGGGGTCGATGGAGGAGAAGAATGGAAGGCCTTCCCCAGATATATCCATCATGACCTCAAGAAGACTAGTGGATGTAGTCACTACAGAAAGCAGTTCGTCAAAGAACCAAGTAAAGGCATGGAGGTGAACAAGAGATTGCTTAAAAAGTACAGTAGCATGTTCTCTCTTTTCATTTTGGGGAAGAACAACAACGTTGAATGAGGAGTGATGTTTCAATGAGTGGTCCGAATACTTTCCCAATGCACTGTAACGTGTTGTCTCTGGGCCTCATTGTACCTCCTGGGACATGGTTAAGGGTGCTGGTGAAGCATGCTTTTTCTAGGAACGGAATTTCGACTCCGATTACAGTCGGTTTAAAACTGACTGTAATGTGTATATATATAGAGTTGGGAAGTAAACATTTGAGTTCCTGTTTGGGTCCAGGGAAGGTTCAACTGGGGACAGCATCTGGACTGGCAGACACAAGAAGTATTTATTAAAAGGTACAAAATGCACATTGGTATGAAAATCCAAAATAACATAATACCTATAGATATTTCATAATATAAATTATATGTATAAGCACAGTCTATGCTTGTAACATTTGTGGAAGTATGTTTAAGTCTTGCCGGAATTTCAAATCAAATATTTTCCCCCTATTGGGAAAATATCTTATGTTGTTGGTGGTTATTATTATCTATTATATTAGATACTATTATCTTAATACATGATTATGAATGAAACCGGAATAGTGTATTATTTGGTAGCTGGTGAAGTTGACGATTGTGAGAACATTCATACTGAGTTTAGTGATTACTTTCTAATCTCTCTGGAGTATTTTAAACCATCTTGTAATCGTACATCTGTTTCGTCTTTATTCATTTATGTGAAATGTTAATTATATAATGAATGAACGTGAACAGATTGTATTAAGTTGTGATTTTTGATTTCAATGTGGATAAAGTTGGTGCTAAGAGCTGTGAGCTAACAGCTTCTCTGCACACGGTTAAGGCTGAACCTGCGCTAAGGTAACCTGGCTAAGGCTCCGTCTCTGGCCCGGTCACATGCGGTCTGGGGTCGGACCCCAAGAGGAAGGCTCCACGACGTCAGCCCACAGCTGGCCTTGGAACGGCCTTTAACGTCTTGGGCGAATTCACCCTTCATTTAGATAATCATCCTACACTCTCTGATGGGGTCACTCTGTACTGAGCTGTCCTCCTCTGATGGGGTCACCCTGTACTGAGAGCTGTCCTCCTCTGATGGGGTCACTCCGTACTGAGCTGTCCTCCTCTGATGGGGTCACCCTGTACTGAGCTGTCCTCCTCTGATGGGGTCACCCTGTACTGAGCTGTCCTCCTCTGATGGGGTCACCCTGTACTGAGCTGTCCTCCTCTGATGGGGTCACTCTGTACCGAGAGCTGTCCTCCTCTAATGGGGTCGCCCTGTACTGACCTGTCCTCCTCTGATGGGGTCACCCTGTACTGAGCTGTCCTCCTCTGATGGGGTCACCCTGTACTGAGCTGTCCTCCTCTGATGGGGTCACCCTGTACTGAGCTGTCCTCCTCTGATGGGGTCACTCTGTACCGAGAGCTGTCCTCCTCTGATGGGGTCACTCTGTACCGAGAGCTGTCCTCCTCTGATGGGGTCACCCTGTACTGAGCTGTCCTCCTCTGATGGGGTCACCCTGTACTGAGCTGTCCTCCTCTGATGGGGTCACCCTACACTCTCTGATGGGGTCACACTGTTCTTAGAGCTCTCCTCTCTGATGGGGTCACTCTACTCCCTGTTCTTAGAGCTCTCCTCTGTGATGGGGTACCCCTAGTCCCTGTTCTTAGAGCTGGGGGTCCACGCCAGGTGTCAGAGGGTCTTTCAGGTCGTTACTTCCTGAGGATGACTGACTTCCATTCACTTTTCTACGTTTCTATTCACGATTGACCTGTTAGCGGTCGTTGGTATCAAATCATACGTGCTCATACAAGCATTTAACATTTAATTTGCCTCAAGGTCTGTCTTCCAATCAGCTCATTTAAAACACTAAAGTTGAGGATGTGTCTGACCCGTGTGTGGCTTTGTGTAAATCGGATGACCTGTTATCACCTTAATTTACTCTGTAAGATGTTTTGTGTAGATTTGGTTTAAATATATTGTAGTTATTAAATGTGTATTCTTTACTTATCTTCTGTTTCTTCACAGGAACCTTCGTTTTGGCATGTGTTATCTTGTGTACATTATTGTTGAAGTTCATTTTTAACTTAAGTTACAGAAAGCGTCTTAAAGTTGTCATGAGCCTCATTCCCACCTAGTCTGGCTGTACTTTCCTGCTGCCAGTGAGCCTCCTTATTTTTGGAACATAAGCTAAAAAAGGACATGACGTAAGAAACAATTCTAAGGCCTGCAGGGAAAAAACAAGTTAATCATCATCACATCAGTGCCCACAGAAGCAGATGACCAAACGCACATCCTCCCAGCCTAGCATCAGGTAAGCCCCCAGAGGTCCAGTCAGTATTAGGCATGCTGTGTCCAGCCCACTAGTGAGGAACCTGTTCTATTTAGAGCATTGCACGCCGATCTGAAATGGGTCTTATTGAGTTAAGTGCTTTATTGACCGTACCTACAAATTGTCACACTATGTGGGAAGCTTTAGCCACTAATATTGAGATCTCTTACCGAAAGCCAACTGCTCTGCAGTTAATTAGCCAGCTTGAATGTTTAGACATGTACGGATGCTCTGTATCCACTGAACAACATTCACTGTTAAATAGTTGTCAACATGCCCTTTCAGTATTAATTAAGACCGTGAAGCAGGTCATACATTCACTGAAGAACACAGCATGTGTTAACACTCTGGTGGTATCTGATTACTGGACTATGAGGGTGTCAGAATGAAACAGCTCATTGTGCAAATCTAATTCATAATATGATGCATACAAATATAATGCTCTGGTGATTTGACTTAAGTTTACTATTTTTCTCTTCAACATGTATCATCTAATTAATACTGACTGAGGATGACAGTTGGAGGTGAGGTCACTAGAATACCTAATAATTGGCTCTAAGGAACTTGGAAGATTAAACTGGTTTGGGTAATTACTTTTAGCTCAATCCTCTACATGATACAAAAGAATCCAGATACTAGTTATAGCATTCTTTCATTACTATGACTATGTCAGATCAGGGTGTGTACATCTAGACGCCCAGAAGGCCGTCTGCAACAATGGCTTTAAGTTAAACAACAGTCAGGTGAAAGAGAGAACCCTCTGTACCACAGAGCACTCATACTGTGTTTACACTCCTCATTATCAAGAATGCATAATGACTCTTAAGGACCTTACTGTACCGACAGCAATATATTGTCTCTCCATCTTCAGACAAATTTACTTATTGTAAGTCGCTTTGGATAAAAGTGTCTGCTAAATGTAAATGTTAGCAGCGTGCCTAGTTATGCCTCTAACAATATCTTGAGTCAATCAGCCGAGTACCTACACATTAATACTTATTGTGCAACAGAAGCTGCTTTTAATTTGATGCGACAGAAGGCAGCATTCAAACTGACACCACCTCAGACAGAGAGGGATGTGCACCTGGTCATCTGGTTCAGCCGGGCACCCAATACACTGAACCAAACAAGGGGTTAGAAATCAAACCACACTCAGATATAACAAAGATCATGCAACAGGACCTCCTATGTTCACATCAACATCAAGTTCCTCTCTGCTGTGTATAATGAATCAATGTTTCTTAAACCTTTAAACGTTTAGCTGCACAAAACGTGAATTACAGGATGTAACCACCTCTGCTTATATCATCATTTCAGCAAAAGATAAATAATATAACTTTTTTACACCTGAGTTATAAATCTATTTTGAAGAACCCATACACATTTTAACTCTGATTAAGGTGGCCATTATACAAAGAAAGAAACTTGATGTGAATTGTTATATTATACAGTTTCTATAATCGTTCTAAATGTTACATTTGCAGGGGAACACCACCAAAACATGCAAACTAGAGTTATAGGTTTTCTCTTTAAATAAACGTGTGAGGAGTGTGTGTGCCCAGTGTTGTTGAATCATGAACTGGCAATATTAAGGACTGGCCCCAAATATGTTAATAAATGGCTATTATTTGATTAATGATAAATGTAAATCAAAGGATAGAAAGCTTACGGGCCAGGTATGTGATATTCTAGCCAGTGGGTCATATTAAAACCACGTGTCTGTAGCTGCCACTGAATGTGACGATTTAGATACAGAGGTCTTCAGGGTTCATCTTCAGCTTTACCGCAGGAAGCAGCTCCTACCCATCACCGTGGAAACGGGATCTCCTAGCTATCACTGTGGAAACGGGATCTCCTACCAATCACCGTGGAAACGGGATCTCCTAATGATCACCGTAGAAACGGGATCTCCTAACGATCACCGTAGAAACGGGATCTCTTATCGACCACCGTAGGAACGGGATCTCCTACCGACCCCGGGGGAGAGGGGAGCCCTACAGGCAGCTGGTTTGGTGGCGCCCCTGCAGAAGGCGTGTTAGGTGCTGGTAGTAGAGGCAGCGACGGAGTGAGGAGTAGGACTTACTCAGCCTGGGCGCCCTGCGTCAGCAGAGCCCTCACACACTCCAGGCTGCCCGCGCGGGCAGCCTTGTGGACCGGGGCCTCTCCCACATAGTCCTGGGGAGGAGATCAACCAACATGGTCACATAACCCGGTATCAACCAATCACACACGGTCATATTGGCCTCGGTCCATCTCCAAGGCAACGTGTTCTGCAGCCAGCAGCCCCCTCCCACCTCCCTCCCCCCCAGAGATCAGACGCAGGCTGGAGGAAGACGAGGGTGTGAACTTTACCCCCCCCCCGCCCCCCCTAGACAAACAGGGCGGGGGGGGGGATGTAAAGCCGTTGGAGGCGTCTGTCATCCCCCTAAATGTAGGTCAGGAAAGTGCTGCAGTTAACCTCCGCTCCAACTCCCAGAGAGTCCTGAGCTAATCCTGATAGCTGCTGACGGTCTGTAGCAACACACACTCCACCAGACACACTGAGAGCCAACACACACACTGCACTAAACACACTGTGTGTATCAGAGTCAACACACACTGCACTACACACTGCCAACACACATCATCACACATCATCCTCTCTGTGTCTGATCCCTCTGAGATCAACGAGTCTTTTCCTCGCGGATCAACGTGACGTCCTCTGTTATGACTACAGCCTTCACTGGAGAGGAAAATTTACCATAGCAACCCCCAGCTGGTGTATTGTACTGTTAGCATCCTATGTATCAAATCCTCAGATCCTGTCTCTCTAGTATCAGATCATGTATTAACAGTCTCTCTGGTATCAGATCATGTATTAACAGTCTCTCTGGTATCAGAACATGTATTAACAGTCTCTCTAGTATCATAACATGTATTAACAGTCTCTCTAGTATCATAACATGTATTAACAGTCTCTCTAGTATCAGATCATGTATTAACAGTCTCTCTGGTATCAGATCATGTATTAACAGTCTCTCTAGTATCAGATCATGTATTAACAGTCTCTCTAGTATCAGATCATGTATTAACAGTCTCTCTGGTATCAGATCATGTATTAACAGTCTCTCTAGTATCAGATCATGTATTAACAGTCTCTCTAGTATCAAAACATGTATTAAAAGTCATTCTGCTTTCAGATCATGCACTAAGGTACGTGAGGTGTGTGGTTGGCCCTACCTGTTTCGGGTTAATGTATTAAGGTACGTTAGCTGCGGTCGGGCCCTACCTGTTTCGGGTTAATGTATTAAGGTACGTTAGCTGCGGTCGGGCCCTACCTGTTTCGGGTTAATGTATTAAGGTACGTTAGCTGCGGTCGGGCCCTACCTGTTTCGGGTTAATGTATTAAGGTACGTTAGCTGCGGTCGGGCCCTACCTGTTTCCTAATGTCCGCCCCGGTTTGCAGCAGCCACAGCAGGCAGGCGGGGTGGCCCCCGAAGGCGGCGATGTGGGTGGGGGTCTGGGCGAAGCGCGAGGTCACCGCGTTCACACCGCAGCCCACCGCCACCAGACGCATCACACACTCCAGCTGGGGAGGTTAGTTAACAGGTTAGTTAACAACTCATCACACACTCCAGCTGGGGAGGTTAGTTAACAGGTTAGTTAACAACTCATCACACACTCCAGCTGGGGAGGTTAGTTAACGACAAGTTAGTTAACAACTCATCACGCACTCCAGCTGGGGAAATACTGGTTAGTTAACAACGCATCCCTTATTCTCCAGCTGAAGAGAAAAGGGTTAGTTAACAACAGGTTAGTTAACAGGTAAGTTAACAACTCTTCTTCTGATTCATTCACTAACTTCCACACTAAACGAACAGTCAGATCTCGTCAGAGTCGTTCTGATAATAAAACACAACGGTCGACTTGGCGCTCGTTTTTGAACGAGTCGGCGGACACGAGAGCCTTTGATGTTCCGTGTTCACGCCGGACACCACACCTCCGCGCGGTCAGGATGGACATGGCGCCAACGGGCCCGGCGGTAGGCGTTAGACAGCCCGGGAAGAAAGGGAGCTAACATCGGTGCCCCGGGAGGTCGACCAGTCAACCGCCGTGAAGATGCTCGCTAAGCAGCGCGAAGAGGCGCTTGTTCCTGCCACCGAAACGCGACGGCCAACGGTTCAACACCCGCGAACCGTGTGCGCAGTTGGCGACCATTACAAGCACACGGCCGACCGCGTTCACACCGGGGAACGTGCACGCGCTCTCTATACACAACTCCACGTTCTCGACATGAAGATAACCAGTAGTAAGATTCCCAGTAGTGGAATAACCAGCATAATCAGCAGCGGCCGTGGAGCTACCTGTCCAAAGTGCGCGGCCCAGTGGATCGGCGTCCAGCCGTAGAACGAGTCCTCCGCCGCAAGCTCCGCGGGGCTCGTGACGCACCGGAGGAGATCGCACAGCGCGCCGACGTCCCCGTCCCTGCACGCGCGGTGGAGAGGGAAGCGGAGGTTCAGCACCTCCTCACTCGAGAACCCGGACGACTCGGCGTCTCCCGACATCCTGGCCCGAGATGGACGGAAACGAGGCAGACACGACGGCTCACCGCTCCGGTACGACGTGTGGGATTTTCCGGTCGTTTCCCAAATAAGACCCCCGCCTCAGCGTCTGCAACTGCGTGCTTCTGCCTGACTACACACACACGCGCAGAAGAGCGGGAGGCTCAGCGCGCTAACGCTGGATGGATTGAAACTTGAGAAGCTCGGAGGGGAGCCGCAAGCTGCGGGGCGGATCGTGTTCAAAACACGAAGTGGATTCAGCTTGTAAAGTGGCGGACCGCTTTCAAAACACGGAGTGGATACTGATTGTAAAGAGGCAGACCGGCTTGAAAACACGGATTGGATTCATCTTGTAAAGGGGCGGACCCCGTCAAAACAAGGAGTGGATTCAGCTTGTAAAGGGGCGGACCCCGTCAAAACAAGGAGTGGATTCAGCTTGTAAAGGGGCGGACTGCGTTCAAAACACGGAGCGGATTCAGCTTGTAAAGGGGCGGACCACGGTGATTGATTGCATTGATAGCCATTGGCATATGGCGCAGCTCGTGAACCCTAATTCAGAACCACCAGGTTGTTGGTTTGAATCCCGTCGAGCTTTGTCTTCACCGACACACCCTGCAGTCTGCGGCCTGACCACTAGGGGGAGAAAAACGACAGATTTGCGGCCTGACCGCTAGGGGGAGGCAAATGACAGATTTGCGGCCTGACCGCTAGGGGGAGGCAGACACACCCGACAGTCTGCGGCCTGACCGCTAGGGAGAGGCAGACTCACCCGGCAGTTTGCGGCCTGACCGCTAGGGGGAGACAGACGACCAGTCTGGGGCCTGTCCACTAGGGAGCGGCAAACGACCAGTCCGCAGTCTGACCAATAGGGGGAGACAGACGACAACATGCTGAACTGGGTCAAACCCTGCAGGTACTTCATCATCCCGAGGCGGAGTAGGGATCAGCGTCATGACGTCAATAATACTTCCCTGTTAAAACTACTTACGGCGATGAGGTCAGAAGGTTCTTTCTGTTTCGTTTACACGTTTACTCGTAGCCTCTGAAGCGGCCGACGCTCCCTGTCCGCTAACAGACCGTTGTGTTTCCTCTTAAACTTTCTGCGTTTCATTTTGTTTATTTTGGCCTTGGAGGGGGAGAAGACGACAAGGATATCCGGAAGGGTTGCTTCAATAATTATATAAAGAATATAAGAATATTTCAACTATCAATTGTAAAGATTCAGTGTTATTATTCACGTTGTCATCGTTATCGTTATAATAATAATAAATATGATTTTTAGAGCATAACGATATTATTGTACAGCCTGAAGGAGTGGGGAGGGATGACGTAGGGCAGCGTCGCCTGCGGGACATGCGTCAGCACATCTCACTGCGATGACGTCATGTCTCACTTGACTGGCGCTCGTCTGGAGCTCGGTGGCGCGTGGTTAAAGCGGGCTCAAAACACATATTCCTCCTGACACTCTGTATTAATATAACTATTATCTAAAATGCATATTCCTCCTGATACTATGAAGTAATATAAGTATTGTCTAAAACACATTCCTCCTGACACTGTTTTAATATAAGTATTATCTAAAATACATGTTCCTCCTGATACTCTGTATTAGTATGAGTAGTATTATCTCTAAAATACATTTTCATCTTGATACTCTGTATTCACATAAGTACCTTATCTTACTGCCATTTATGCCTACTGGCATGTAGGGTAGCAACAACGGATAATCACTCCTGTCTGTTTTGGGCGAGCTTTTGGATAGAACTCCAGGTCTGCTTCATGGCTTTCAGTTCTTTCTCCACTGTTCGACAGCAGGTTTCTTTGGCACGTTCTCTCTTTCACTTGCCTTCAGGTGTCCAGTGTAGGGCGGTTCTAGTAATGTAATCCTGTTCTTTTCGTATGATGTGTCCAATCCACCTCCCACCACCTTCTTGTAATGATGGTCTCTATACTTTCTTGGTTGGTCCGAGCAAGTAATTGCTGGTTGGAGATGGTGTTAGGCTAGAAGATACGTAGGATTTTTCGGAGGTTTCTTTTGTGGAATGCCGAGAGCTTGGAAAGGTCTTTCTCTGTCATCCTTCAGTATTCAGAGCTGTATAGTAAGGTGGAGAGAACACAGCTCTGGTATAACTTGAGTTTGGTGTTGATGCTGTACTTCGTGGACTTCCACACATTGTTCATCATTCTGAATGTGTTTCTTGCCTTGTTGAGCCGGCTTTTTATGTCATTGCCTGTTCCTCCACCATATCTAACAGTGCTTCCTAGATATGAAAACTCCTCTGTTGTGGGTATGTTTATTTCATTTATTTGTATAGGTGGGTTTTTTTTGTGTGTTTAAGGTCGTCACCTCTGTTTCTTCAGGCTTATGTTCAGTCCTATTTGTTGTGCAAATCTGTTGACACAGGATGTTTTTTCTTGCATATGTTGGTAGGTATGGGAAACCAGTGCAGAGTCGTCAAAAGTCTAGGTCTTCAAGCGTTGTAAATAGTGTTCCTCTGATGCCTCTAGGTTGATCTTTGGTTGTTCTTCGCATCACCCAGACTATGACGGTATTGAAGAGGAATGCTGACATCACGCATCCTTGCCTCACTCCAATCTTGACTTCAAAAGTGTGGTGGCTGTTTCCTACTTGGCATGTGAAGTTGGTGTAAAAACCCTTTATGATGAGGATGATTTCTGGTGGAATCCCATACAAACATAGAATGTGCCATTAACTGTCCCTGTGGATGCTGTCAACTGCTTTCTCAAAGTCTACAAAATTGATATATAGCTGTTTTTGCCATTCTGTGTACTGATCTATGATATTGCACAAAGTGAAAATTCTGGTCGGCACACCCTCTTCCTTTCCGAAACCCTGCTTGTTCTCTTCTGAGCTGCTTGTCTATTGCATCTGAATTTTTTGTATGATGACTTTTGCTAGTATTTTGCTTGGAATGGACCAAAGGGTAATTCCACGCCAGTTGTCACAGTTTTTTAGGGAACCTTTCTTGGGGATCTTTACGATTACACCCTTTGACCAATCGTTTGGTATCCTCTTCCCCTCCCATATAGATGCCATGTAAGTATTATTATCTAAAATATACATCCTCATCCTGATACTCTGTATTCAGTAGTATTATCTCTCTATTTTGAGCAGTGCAGGTCTATGCTGCGGATCTATGCTGGCCTCCTCAGTGTTCTGCAATGTTCCTCAGCTCCAGCCTCACAGTAGGACTCTGTGAGGACCCACTGTAAGGATCATACAATACCTCTGTAACACAGGAGCACAACCACAAGACATCACATCCCACACGGTGCTTCATTAATCCATGTCAGCTGCCTCACTGCATGACATCATTGATGACCTCATCGGTCATTGGCTGCAGAGAGGGATTCAGCAGCACACACTTTTCCCTCAGGGACCATGTGACCTGCTGCTCTCCAGGGGGTCACAGTGGCCCTACCGTAGGTCCCTGAGATGTAGGGCTGCATGTAGGCCTCATGTAAGCCTAATGTAGGTCTACTGTAAGCCTCATGTAGGCCTCATGTAAGCCTAATGTAGGACTACTGTAAGCCTCATGTAAGCCTAATGTAGGTCTACTGTAAGCCTCATGTAGGCCTCATGTAAGCCTAATGTAGGCCTAATGTAAGCCTCATGTAAGCCTAATGTAGGCCTACTGTAAGCCTCATGTAAGCCTAATGTAGGCCTACTGCAAGCCTCATGTAGGCCTTATGTAAGCCTAATGTAGGCCTACTGTAAGCCTCATTAAGGCCTAATGTAGGCCTACTGTAAGCCTCATGTAAGCCTTATGTAGGCCTACTATAAGCCTCATGTAGGCCTTATGTAAGCCTAATGTAGGCCTACTGTAAGCCTCATGAAGGTCTAATGTAGGCCTACTGTAAGCCTCATGAAGGCCTAATGTAGGCCTACTGTAAGCCTCATGAAGGCCTAATGTAGGCCTACTGTAAGCCTCATGAAGGCCTAATGTAGGCCTACTGTAAGCCTCATGAAGGCCTAATGTAGGCCTACTGTAAGCCTCATGAAGGCCTAATGTAGGCCTACTGTAAGCCTCATGAAGGCCTAATGTAGGCCTACTGTAAGCCTCATGAAGGCCTAATGTAGGTCTAATGCCTCGTTTCCACCAACCGGTCCTGTTCCACCGCCAGCAGAACCCGTATGGTAAGGTCGGGTTCAAGCTGGATGGCGTGAGCCGCGGCAGCTACGTAAGCATCGTGACCTCACAGCAGTCCGTAGCTCCTCCTTTAGGACCGCCGGGTCCACGGAGGAGTACCGGAAATAGGGACGGCTCAGTGCGCTTATTTTGGGACCCCGCCAACTTTTGGGGGTGGAAACGCGAGCCTACATTGACGTCTCCATGACCTCCCCCTCGCGTCCCGGCCGTGAGTCGGTCGGGACGCGACCACAAAGCCTCCTGGAATGTGTCCAGTCCCCCGCCCCTGCGCGGCTCACTGCTCTGAGCGGGGAGTTCAGGGTGAGTTCACCCTGTCACCAGGCCCACCCCCCGAACCCACACGGGGGGACCCTGAGGACACACACACATTCACATGAACCCACACACACGCACATGAACACACACACGTCACACACACTCAATAACATAAGCACACAGACACGCACACACACACATTCTCATAAACACACAAACACACACATAAACGCACGTAAGCACACACACACAAACACCCACCCACATTCCCATCCACCCCAGAGGGAGATGTGCGTGGTGGTGTCTGGTTAGGGGGCCGGTCGTCAGCCCGTGATGCAGCCTCTGATCTCCTCAGGGCAGACCGGAGGCTTCTGGGGTTCTCTGAGGGTTCTCTGGCTCTGGGGTTCTCTGAGTGTTCTCTGGCTCTGGGGTTCTCTGAGGGTTCTCTGGCTCTGGGGTTCTCTGAGTGTTCTCTGGTTCTAGGGTTCTCTGAGGGTTCTCTGGCTCTGGGGTTCTCTGAGTGTTCTCTGGCTCTAGGGTTCTCTGAGTGTTCTCTGGCTCTGGGGTTCTCTGAGTGTTCTCTGGCTCTAGGGTTCTCTGGGTGTTCTCTGGCTCTGGGGTTCTCTGAGTGTTCTCTGGTTCTAGGGTTCTCTGAGTGTTCTCTGACTCTAGGGTTCTCTGGCTCTAGGGTTCTCTCAGTGTTCTCTGGTTGTAGGGTTCTCTGAGGGTTATCTGGCTCTAGGGTTCTCTCATTGTTCTCTGGTTCTAGGGTTCTCTGGTTCTAGGGTTCTCTCAGTGTTCTCTGGTTCTAGGGTTCTCTGAGTGTTCTCTGGCTCTGGGGTTCTCTCAGTGTTCTCTGGCTCTAGGGTTCTCTGAGTGTTCTCTGACTCTAGGGTTCTCTGGTTCTAGGGTTCTCTGAGTGTTCTCTGGTTCTAGGGTTCTCTGAGTGTTCTCTGGTTCTAGGGTTCTCTGAGTGTTCTCTGGCTCTAGGGTTCTCTGGCTCTAGGGTTCTCTGATTGAACGGATCAGAAGGACGAGGCTGTGAGGGGCGTAGCTGGCGGGAGCAGGCTGGGTCGGATCCCAACACGCTGCTCAGCCCTTGGGCTTTCAGAATACTTATTTCATGCAAATATTAAAACATTATTTTAATTTGCGAAGAAAAGAAACAACATGTCAAATAGATGTTGCTCCTCATAACTGTGAGCGTGGAGTATATAATAAATATAAGATATTTAATATATTATAATGTTTTTAATGTTCTCGATATTATCATCAGTCAATGTCTCCGACTGGGATTCCGGGGAGATGCTTCTCAACTGTTGCCGATAAGCTTCTGATCTACTGACCCTCTCCCCTCCCAAACCCTCTGGTCGGTTCTAGCTGGTGGAGAACCACTGGAATCAACCGGGGAGCGTCCAGCCGGCAGAGGAGAGCGGTGGACGGCGGTCCTCTAACAGACCCCCCCCCCCTCGTGTGATTACCGGTTAGTGCCGGTACACACGTCCCCACACGGGATTAACCGCCGCCCTGACACGGCCCGGGTCAAAGAGGCTTTCACAGGCCGCATTCCACCAGGAGGCTGACCTTAACCTAACCCTCACTTAACCCTAACCTTAACCCTAACCTTAACCTAAACCTCAGTTAACCCTAACCTTAACCCTAACCTTAACCTAAACCTCAGCTTACCCTAACCTTAATCTAACCCTCACTTATCCCTAACCTTAACCTAACTCTCAGTAGGGGGCTGTGTGTGTGTATTTGTGAGTGTTTGAGTGTGTGAGTTTGTGAGTGTGTGTGTGTGTTTGTGTATATGTGAGTGATAGTGTGTGTGTGCTAGTGCATGTTTGTGTGTGTGTGTGAGTGTGTACTTATATAAGTGAGTGTTTGTCTTGTGTGTGGGTCTGTGCAGTGTGAGGTGTGTGTGTTTGTTTATTTTGTACTGTACGTACAAAAGAGAACATCCTAATCTACATTATCACTCATGCTGCCCCCCCCAGCACACACACACACACACACACACACACACACACACAAGCACACACACACACACACACACTGTCTCCGCCCCCCGCTTGAGTCCTGCAGCACTGAAGGGGGGGGGGGGGGGGGGGCGTCTGACGTAAATGCAGCACAAGCGTTGTGTTTGTGTGGTCACACGCCCAGCTGCTAATGGCTTACACACACACACACACACACACACGGCCTCACAGAACGAATGTCCTCGGGCCGGCAGATGTTATGAGGCCAGGTGTGAGTGTGTGTGTGAGTGAGTTTGTTGTGTGTGTGTGTGTGTGTGTGTGTGTGTGTGAGAGTGTGTGTGTCTGAAGGAAAGAACAACAATGGACCACATGCCTTTGGTCTGTGATCATCCCACTGATCCCCTGTGGATGTTATTCAGAGTGTGAGTGTTTGTGTGCATCTGTGTGTGTGTCTATGTATGGTTGTGTGGCTCTTTATGTGTGTGTGTATCCATGCCTTTGTGCATGTGTGTGTGTGCCTGTTTTTTGTATGTGTATGGTGTGTGTGTGTGTAGTGTGCCAGTTTTGTGCATTTGTGGATGCGTGTGTGTGTGAGTGTGTGTGTGTGAGTGTGTGCGTGTGTGTATGTGGATGTATGTATGTATGTATGTGTGTGTGCGTGTGTATGTGTGTGAGTGTGTGTGTGTGTGTGTGTGCGTGTGTATGTGTGTGTGTGAGTGTGTGTACGTGTGTATGTGTGTGTAAGTGTGTGTGCATGTGTGTGTGTGTGTGTGTGTGTGTGTGTGTGTGCTTCACAGTGCTCATGATTGCAGGTTCTAAAATCAGACAGAGACGGTGCCAGCACTCGCTGCTGGACGAACAGGAGGAGGAAGAGGAGGGGGGGGGGGGGGGAGGGGGAGGAGAAGGAGGGGGGGAGGAGAAGGAGGAGGGGGAGGAGAAGGAGGCGGGGGAGAAGCTGCATTGACGTGTGCAGTGATGTGCAGAACAGAGCGCAGAATTCATTAGCAAGCAATGTGTCAATTTAGAGCTCAGCTCCTCTCTGCTCCTCTCTCTCCTCTCTCTCCCCTCTGCTCCTCTCTCTCCTCTCTGCTCCTCTCTCTCCTCTCTGCTCCTCTCTCTCCTCTCTGCTCCTCTCTCTCCCCTCTCTCCTCTCTGCTCCTCTCTCTCCTCTCTCTCCTCTCTGCTCCTCTCTCTCCTCTCTGCTCCTCTCTCTCCTCTCTGCTCCTCTCTCTCCTCTCTCTCCTCTCTGCTCCTCTCTCCTCTCTCTCCTCTCTGCTCCTCTCTCTCCCCTCTGCTCCTCTCTCTCCTCTCTGCTCCTCTCTCTCCTCTCTGCTCCTCTCTCTCCTCTCTGCTCCTCTCTCTTCTCTCTCTCCTCTCTGCTCCTCCTTGCTCCTCTCAGCTCCTCTGAGGTGATTGCGAAGGCACCCGACATCACTCCTCGCTCCTCTCCCGGAGGAGGGGGGCGAGAACAGCCCGGGTGGAGGGAGACGGTGTCAGCTACGTCAGGGGCGGTGTCAGCTACGTCAGGGGGCGGTGTCAGCTACGTCAGGGGGCGGTGTCAGCTACATCAGGGGGATGGTGTCAGCTACGTCAGGGGGATGGTGTCAGCTACGTCAGGGGGATGGTGTCAGCTACGTCAGGGGGATGGTGTCAGCTACGTCAGGGGGATGGTGTCAGCTACGTCAGGGGGATGGTGTCAGCTACGTCAGGGGGATGGTGTCAGCTACGTCAGGGGGATGGTGTCAGCTACGTCAGCAGACCGGTGGTGCTTTCTGTTAGGAGGTGAACCAGGAGGGCCCAACAGGGACCCAGAGCCCCCCTCCCCCGCAGAGACAAACCTGACGCTCATCACCTCCGCCGGAGCCACTGGGGCGGTGATGCTGGCTAGCAGTGGGGGGTCTTCACCGGCCTGCAGGGGGGGGGGGGGGGGGGGGGGGGGGGCGTGTCCAGCACCGGGTGAGCTGAGCAACGGGGGTCACCACGGGGGGGCTACGGACGTCTGAGGGCAGTGTGTGTGCCCCCCGCTGGAGGAGACAGGTCTGGACAGGGGGAGAGAGGGAGACAAGGGGAGACATGGGGAGAGAGGGAGACAGGGGGAGATAGGGACCTACCCGAGTCTGGTTTGGAGAAGGTCCAAAGATAACATTGGTCTCTTCTATCTGACGGCAGCAACCAAACAAACACATCAACCCTCTTAGTGATCGCACGCAGAAAGATAAAAGCTAACCCCAGACCCCCTTCTAGCAGTTTCCGTGGGAGTGATGTTGGTGTGGTTCTCTCTGGAGAACGTCTCCTTCAGCTCTGGGCGGAAGTCTGGGAGGTTGGTTTGAAAAACGCATTTCCTTGGGGATCAATAAAGTATCTAAACTCAGCTCAACTTTACTAAGCTTGACGTCAGTTCCGTTTCTCTGAGGATGAGACGGCCATCTTGGATCTCTGCGGGAAACGCAGAGCATATTTACAGTTCCAGCGGCATCAGACGAACGTACAGTAACACACCAAAGAGGTGTGTGTGTGTGTGTGTGTGTGTGTGTGTGTGTGTGTGTGTGCATTTGTGCGTGCGTGCCTGCGTGTGTACCAGCAGTGATCTGCCCTTGAATCACTAGATGAACAGTAAGTGACCGTGTTACAGATATGAATGTGAGGGCTGTTACGTCCTGTCCGGGTGATTCACTCTTGCTCTCCGCTGGTGAATGTCACGCATCTTATGCGTGGATGAATCTTTAAGAGGACTGTCTAGGTTCATGACAAAGAATGTCTCTCTCTATAAATATATATATATATATATATATATATATCCATCTCTGTGCCGTGACGCAGTGCAGACGGAGGGCTGGGGTGAGAGCCTCACTCTGCTCCTGGTCGCCCTAGTCCCTGCAAAGCCCTTAATCTGAGCTGAGCCTGCAGACGTCCGCTCTGAGCGGTGCTCTGAGCGGACGGGGAGCGGCTCCGTGGAGAACGCTCTGTCTCACTCTCGGAGCGAGAGGAGCTGAGAGCCTTTAAGAACCGGCGCTGGGAGGGCTGAAGGGCTGGGGGGTCAGGAGTGCAGGGCAGGAGAGGACAACACTCTTGCCTCAGACTTATTTAGATTACCTGTCTCACCCTCGTACTGCCCCTACTGACCCCAGCCCTGTCTCACCCTCCTACTGCCCCTACTGACCCCAGACCTGTCTCTCCCTCCTACTGCCCCTACTGACCCCAGACCTGTCTCACCCTCCTACTGCCCCTACTGACCCCAGACCTGTCTCACCCTCCTACTGCCCCTACTGACCCCAGACCTGTTTCACCCTCCTACTGCCCCCAGACCTGTCTCACCCTCCTACTGCCACTACTGACCCAGACCTGTCTCACCCTCCTGCTGCAGCATTGTTTGTATTACCATCATTTGATTCATGAATCATTTGTATAAACATCATTTATATTATTGTACGTCAAATACCAACCTTCATATGCTAGCACGCAAACACACTCATGCACACACACACAGACACACACACACAGACAGACACACTCAGTCAGTCACACACACACAGAGACACACACACACACCTCTATTCTAACTCAGTCAGCCCTGGCCCTCCTCCCTCAGTCTCCCCCCTCCCTCCCCCCTCCCTCCCCCCGCCGCCCGCCCTGCTAATGTGGTGAGGGAGTGGACCGGTCCAGACCAGGACCCGGACACGGACCAGGACCAGGACCAGGACCAGGACCAGGACCGGGTCCAGACCAGGACCAGGACCAGGACCAGGACCGGGTCCAGACCAGGACCAGGACCCAGACCAGGACCAGGACCAGGACCAGGACCAGACCAGGACCAGGACCAGAACCAGACCCAGGAACCTGGACCAGGACCCAGACCAGGACCAGGACCAGGACCAGGACCCAGGACCAGGACCCAGGGCAGGACTGGCAGCCCTCCTGCGTCTGCCCCCTGCTGAGTCGTCCTTAACCCCTAAGTGCAGAATGCCTCTAATCCGCTCCACCTTGGCCCTTTGGAAGCTAATCTCTAGTTTGCCTCCTGATCCGGGCCGGGGGGCAGCGGAGGTGGTGGTGGTGTTTCTTTAAAGCCGCCCTGCCCCCCCCCCCGCCCACGTCACCCGGACAAGCTCTCATTCCGCGCTCCATGTTGTCAGGGTCGGGGCGCGACCTTGGTCCACTGCAATCACAGTCTTTGTAGTTTGTGGGCCAGACGCACGCGCAGGTGTCTGTCTGCCTCTGTGCAGACGGGAAGGTGCGTGTGTGCATGTGTGTGCGTTCACCTGGATGTGTGTGTATTTGTGTGTTAGTGTGAGGAAACTGTCGCCCAGACAGCTTTTCATTCACTGCTGGTTTTGGGAGCAGTAGATACTGAGCATTACGTCACAGGGTGAGGTGTATCATTATCTCCTACAGAACACAAAGCCTCTTTCCCTAGACTCTCTCTCCCTCTCCCTCTCCCTCTCTCCCTCTCTCTCTCTCCCTCTCTCTCTCTCTCCCTCTCTCCCTCTCTCTCTCTCCTTCTCTCTCTCTCTCTCTCTCTCTCTCTAACTCTCTCTCTCTCTCTCTCTCTCTCTCTTCTTTTCTTTGAACCCAATCAGTCATGTCTAAGCTTCTCTTCCTATCACGCGTTTCTATTCTATCCAACGTCATTCTTGGATGACGTTGTTCATGTGCGTGTTCATGTGTGTGTGTTCGCGCGTGTTTGAGTGTGTGTGTGTGTGTGCGTTTGTGCAGGTCGTTTCCCCCCAGGTTGATAGCTGGCCCCAGCGCCATCCCCTGGTGGGGGTCCCGGAGGGTAGGGGGTCCGTGGCTCCAGAGGGTTTGAAAAATCATTTTCAAATGAATCCAAGCTTTTTTCTGAAATGCTTGGTTCCTTCCATCAGTCTGTAATGAGGATAATGTAGAGTGAGCAGTCTTTATCCTTATCATCATCATCAGGTCATTCTGTGCATCATCCTCAGAGCAGCTGCATCCTGTTGTTGTCTCGCTAAAGAGATCTCAGCCTGTAGGAGGGATCCTGAATAAAGGTTAAATAAACAAGGGATCACATTACCCTGTTTGATTGGTCCTCTGTGCATATCCTGTATTTGGATTGGTAACTGCTGTTTAAATAAAGTTGGGTGATTATTATCTCTTGACAGCTATTGCTTTGTTAAATTATTACTCCTCACTCATATGTCTGGCAGGGTTTGCATCCTCGAATGTGTTCAGAGGCCAGACACTGACCTCTTTCAAAAGTTAATGTGTAACATTTCAGCTACCTTGTAGCTTTAAATTACCAAGACATGTCTGCTGACATCATCACTGAATCATCTGTGAATCATCTGTGTGAGGAATGCCATATCATGGTTTGAGTTCACAATAAATCAATGATTAAAGAAATCTTTCTTCCCATGGTGAATGCTAGCTGTCAACAGTAGGCCAGTTTTATGGAACTTTGATTTTGTACCTAGAAATCCGCCAAGTTTGTTTTGTCTATGATGACTCAGTGTCGGCCTATCAGGGACCAGCAGACAGTCAGACATGTCATCACATGTGCATGAATCTTTCTGCCCTCACTTCCTCATTCCCCGGTCTTTGTTTCCTTCTTCAAAGACAAAGAGGAGTCATGTGTGACTCGGGAGGTGTGGGTTGATGAGCAGGTCTACCGTACCAAGTCCACAGTGAGCGATGAAAGGATGACAGCAACCTGACACCGTGGTCAGGGGCTGTGTGACGAGGGGCTGAGGGGGTGGTCATGTTTGCATACTTGTGCATTGTTGTGTGCTTGCATTATTTACATACTCACCGCCATTTAGTCATCTGGCAGCTGCATGGGCAGGTTTCTGAGAAGTGAAAAAGAAAAATAGCAGAGTGCAGGGTGAGAGAGAGAGAGTAGAAGTAGGTAGAGCGGTAGGAATGAGGCAGAGCAGCAAGGTAAGATGTATCCTAAACAAAGAGGTTCAGAGGTCAGAGAGGAGAAAGCATTCAGACGCCTCCTAAAGAGGGAGGGACTTGGCAGCGATTGAGACAAGGGTGGCGTGACTTCTGCAGGCGTGTGTAGAGGCTCACCACAGACTGCAGCGTAACGCCGGGCAGTAAAACGCTGAGATGACTAACAGCCTGTTCCTCAGGAACCGCCTGATCTTCATGATGTTGTGTTGAGCGGAGCGGACAGATGCTACGTGTTTAGTAAACGCGAGCTAATTGTCAATCACAACCCAAAGGCATGTCTCTATTCCAGATCCAGACTGAGGTGTTTGGAAGGATGGTCTGAGCTTGAGGAGCTCTCTAGGAGAGAACACTCTAGATACTACAGTAGTTATGAGCAATAACAGGTTCTACAGCATCAACTGTTTTGTTGGTTTATCATAATAATGTTATATTTTATATCCATCTATCCACCTTTGCTACTTTTTAAATCATTATTACTGTTGTTTAATCGCATAGCTGAGCCTGGCCGCGGGTCAGGCTCAGTATTTTTACTTTGCAGTGATGGGCAGGTGCGTAATCCAATGAGCAATGAGCCATGTCATCCAGGACATGATTAGAACCCGCCCAGTGTTTATATTAGGTGAGGAGAGGCAGTAGATATAGTACAAGATCCACTCAGAGGGGATTCAAGGCATGCTGGAGGCTGCTGGTTTCCAGGCCACATGGAGAGGAGCAATGTGCCAAAGAGGATGATGAGTGATGTTGTGATCTGGAGGTAGGCAGGGGGCTCTCCAGAGTCTGCCCATAAAGGTAAAGGATGGGGGTGATGACCTCGAGGCTCAGACTCACCAGAGATGGGGAAAGGGGTGTGGTTTGTGTAGATCACGATCATACTATCGATGTACTTTGTGTAATGGAATATGTTATAATAATACACATAGAAAACTCAGAATTCCATCGCTAACCATATGCACATAGCCAGCTGAACAGAAAGGCCCATTGTCCTTGTGATGTCTGGCAGCTCCCTCTTGTTTTCTATACGACTCACAGTCATCAAGGAGCCAGCTCTCCCCTGAGACTGTCAGCCTGGGAAGTTAGTCAACGTTAAAATGTATTGGCCAAATCCAACTGGTTGAATGGAATCAGGCCTGCGCCCCGAGGTTTAACTCTGCAACCAACGCAAGACAGCGTGGGTCTGGAGTCCTCATGAGTCCAAAGAGACCTCGGGACAGGGTCTGGAGTCCTCATGAGTCCAAAGAGACCTCGGGACAGGGTCTGGAGTCCTCATGAGTCCTATGAGACCTCAGGACAGGGTCTGGAGTCATCATGAGTCCTATGAGACCTCAGGACAGGGTCTGGAGTCCTCATGAGTCCAAAGGGACCTTGGGACAGGGTCTGGAGTGCTCATGAGTCTCATGTGTCCAGACCTCCAGGTCCCGTGGTTGGCCTCTCAGTCCTCGGTGAACACATAGGATGAGGTGGTCGTCATGACGCTGGTGTTGGGAGAGGAGCTCGGGGGGGGGGGGTTTGCCCGTTGTCTTTAACGTGGTTTCACGCTCAACACGTAACCTGGAAAACACGCTGTAACGTAGGAGCTGACCCTGACCCTGAGTGCCCCTGGATGTTCTCTCTCTGGGAACATCCTAACAGAGAGCCAGTGTCTCCGGCATCATGGGACCGAGCCTTGAGTCAGAGACGGAACCTCGGTTTGGCCCGCAAAGAGCATGAAGCTCAGAGAGAGGGACGGACGGGGCTGGGGCCAGGAGCCCAGAGAGACGCCTGAGCCACGACCGCTGAGCACCCATGGCCCTAAAGACCACCACCAGCACCCTAAAGACCAGCACCAGCACCCCTAAAGACCACCACCAGCACCCCTAAAGACCACCGCCAGTACCCCTAAAGACCACCACTAGTACCCCTAAAGACCAGCACCAGCACCCTAAAGACCAGCACCAGCACCCCTAAAGACCACCACCAGCACCCCTAAAGACCACCACCAGCACCCCTAAAGACCACCACCAGCACCCCTAAAGACCACCACCAGTACCCCTAAAGACCAGCACCAGCACCCTCAAGACCACCACCAGCACCCCTAAAGACCACCACCAGTACCCCTAAAGACCACCACCAGCACCCTAAAGACCACCACCAGCACCCTAAAGACCAGCACCAGCACCCCTAAAGACCACCACCAGCACCCCTAAAGACCACCACCAGCACCCCTAAAGACCAGCACCAGCACCCTAAAGACCACCACCAGCACCCCTAAAGACCACCACCTGCACCCCTAAAGACCACCACCAGCACCCTAAAGACCACCACCAGCACCCTAAAGACCACCACCAGTACCCCCCTGGTCCTAAAGACCACCACCAGTACCAGGGGGGTAGAGTCCTCCCCCAGGGAGGCCCCTGCTGGTTCAGCCCGCCCCAGCAGACAGACCCGGTCCGGGGCCGGGTGCAGGACTGGTTTGGGCTCCAGACCTGAGGAGCGTCTGGAGAGGAGGAGCAGGAAGCCGCACGGCTGAGCGTGAAACGCTGTGTGTGGGTTTTTAGATGTGCGTCAAAACACTGACCTTTTCCCTTGTGCTTTCTGTATGAACTTTGTAATCCCTCTAACATTTACAAGAGCGAGCAATGGGTAACCCCTCCCCCCCCCCCCCCCCCCCCATGTGCACCAAACACCACACCACACACACACACAACACCTTACACAACACGAACACACTCAGACACAAAGGAATTATGGTTTTAACGTTGACTCTCCCACACAGACTTTCAGTTCCAAGCCTCCATGTGTTGTGTGTTCTACGCACACAGAACAGATCAGAATAATGTGGCTCTTCTCCATCCTACATGCATCCTCTTGGTTTTACATGCTGGCTTTCCTCTCCAGATCACCTCACATTGTGCGCTTCAACCAACAGCTGCAAAGCTTATGAGAAGATTGCGTTTGATGAAGATACCTGGATTATGTCAGACGTCATCATAACAACAAACCATGCATTCCTCACTGCCTGAACACAAACAATGGAATGGAGTCTGCCCACATGCTCTGGCTCACATCATCTAATGCGTGTATGTGTCACCTTTCAAACCTGTGTGTGTGTGTGTGTGTGTGTTTGTGTGTATGCGTCACCTTTCCAACCTGTGTGGGTGTTTTTTGAGGCCAGGTGGGAGTTTGTGTGTGTGTGTGTGTGTGTATGCATGTGTGTGTGTGTGTGTGTGTGTGTGCATGCGTGCGCGTGTGTATGTATGCATGTTTGTGTGCATGTGTGTGCGTGTGTGTGTGTGTGTCCCCACAGCTTCCTGGGTTGGTCGTCCACTCTCTCCTCCCCACTATGGTTCTACTCCCAGTGGGGCTGACCCAGAATAGCCAGGAGGAACATCCTAAAGCCTTCCTGGGTGAGAGATACTCGGCAGTATGAGGGGAGTTCTCCGTACAACATAAAGCTATCCCAACGTTGAGCTGGTAGAGGGACTGTCTAACCCTCCTCATGTTATTGTTACTCCCCAATGTTAGCTATTCTGCTGGACCTGATGGGCTTTTAAAACCATAGAACAATGGATGTTAAATACTTATATAACATGCATGAAGGAGTAGTAATTGTAAGGCTTCAACATTGAATTGTGTCTCACAGACTGAACCTCACAGAGGGCTGATTCAGCCTTATGACCTAGAGATTAGAGTTTCGCTCGCTGTCGTCGAGGGACGCTTCAGGGTTCATCAACAGCTACTTTCTGTTGCTTTAGTTTCGGATCATCCGGAAGACCGCACTGTTCTCTGCAACAGCCCGGGAGGAAACATCACGTGGTGACACATTTCTACCACTGACGTCATTGTCCTCATCTCCAAGCAACCCCCCCAACGGCACTGACGTCACCGCCAGCCGAGCCGAGCGGTTGCCCGGCAACCCGTGCCTCGCGCTCGAGCCCGGCCCTGCCGCCCCGCTCGACGCTCTGACGCGCGGGTGACGTCAATAGTGCAGGAGGAGGAGTTCCCCTCGCGCTGTCTGTGGACTCCAGTGCATTCCAGCGGAGCGCCGAGCAGCACGAGGGACCCGAGCCGAGTCACGAGCATCTTACGGCTTGCTCCCGCAGACCACCACTTCACAGACCACCGCTCCAAAGACCTCTCTCCCCGCGGGGTCAAAGAAAAGTGCTGCTGCGTCCGTTTGTTAAACATTATTTTTCTTCAGTGCACCTTCTCTGTTTGTGGAATGACTGCGTTGGCCCGTGAGACCTGTGTGGACTGTGAGACCCGTGAGAGGAGCTGCCTGCCGGACGCTTGCTAAGGTAGGGACGTTTCCTGGATCATGTTAAACCTTTATCGGTGTCAGGACCCGTCTGTGTTCTTGAGGATAGCAGCAGAGCATTCCTTAACCTGAGGTTGGCATCAAAGCCATATGGGAAAATAGACGGCAAACTAACTAAACACATTTATGATGTCTTAAAATGTATGCTCTTTTAAGCATTACAACTCATTATAAATAAGGTTAATTATAGTTAATTCATGTGCTATTTATCATGCAATGTAATTGTATTTATGTATTTTTTTCATTTTGATTTCATGCAAATGTAGATTTTATTCAAATTAGTCATTGCCTATAACATTTAAATCTATACAAGGCTACTCTGAGTCATGAATGCATCAACACTCTGCAGGTTCTAAGGTGGTGCTGACCTCCACCCGACACCATGGTGGTGCAGACGGAGAACAGCCCTGCGGCTCCGCCCGGCGCCGCCCAAGGGAGACCCCTCCAGGTGGGCTTCTACGAGATCCTCCGCACCCTGGGCAAGGGGAACTTCGCCGTGGTCAAACTGGCCCGCCACAAAGTGACCAAGACCCAGGTGAGGAGCATGGGGGTCAGGGGGGGGTCTGTGTTCACCATGGGGGTCAGGGGGGGGTCTGTGTTCACCATGGGGGTCAGGGGGGGGGTCTGTGTTCACCATGGGGGTCAGGGGGGGGTCTGTGTTCACCATGGGGGTCAGGGGAGGGTCTGTGTTCACCATGGGGGTCAGGGGGGGGTCTGTGTTCACCATGGGGGTCAGGGGGGGGGTCTGTGTTCACCATGGGGGTCAGGGGGGGGTCTGTGTTCACCATGGGGGTCAGGGGGGGGTCTGTGTTCACCATGGGGGTCAGGGGGGGGGTCTGTGTTCACCATGGGGGTCAGGGGAGGGTCTGTGTTCACCATGGGGGTCAGGGGGGGGTCTGTGTTCACCATGGGGGTCAGGGGGAGGGGTCTCTGTTCAGGCACCACGTCATAAGGACACACATGTTTCCTTTTGACGGGTGATCTAGAATGTCACATTATGTAAAAGTTGTAACTGTTGCAGGTGGCCATCAAGATAATAGACAAGACACGGCTGGACCCCCAAAACCTGGAGAAGATCTACAGGGAGGTGCAGATCATGAAGCTGCTGCACCACCCACACATCATCAAACTCTACCAGGTGAAAAGAGCTGAGTGTATGTATGTATGTATGTATGTATGTATGTATGTATGTATGTATGTATGTATGTATGTATGTATGTATGCATGTATGTATGTATGCATGTATGTGTAATATACTAAGTGGCACCATAGAGTGACAGTACTCTTTGAGCTGATATGCGCGGAACAGAGATCCAACCTAGACCCGTTGGTCAAGGGGCTGAATGTAAGGTTGCACAGGAGAGAAATCTTCAACATCAGAACGGTGCAGAGCAGTTTTTGTCGTCATGTGACGTTGTGTTTTGTTGGGAATGTTGGTGGCTGGTTGCGTTTTGCAAAGATGCAGTGAATTCTGAGCACACATTGAAAAAAGCATGAGCGGGCGCGCACACACACACACACACACACAAACACGTATGTGCGTGTCTCCATTGTGGTATGTGAACAAAGGTCATTGCTGTGAGTATGAATACGAATAAAGAATGTCTGGGCGTGAGAGAGAAATATAATGAGTTAAACATTAGTCATAGCCACATATAGACAACAGGTGAAGCTCTGAGGGCATCACGCCATGTCTCTGGGGAACATTACAGGCGGGGTCAGGCAATTATTTTATAAGCATTCTTTTCATATTAGTTGAATTCTCTTCACATCCCGACAGCAATCAAATTCATTTGGTTGCTAAAACATCCGGTATCCCGGTTGTTGAGGCTAGTAGACCTGCTGCTGAAGCTAGCAGACCTGCTGCTGAAGCTAGCAGACCTGCTGCTGAAGCTAGCAGACCTGCTGCTGAAGCTAGCCAGCTAGTCCAGTGTTGTGGGGAGAGGCTTGAGGGGCGTCCTGAGGGGGGGCTGGGATGTGTGTAGTGGGTTCATAGCCTAGCATCTGCTGGCTGGTGTCTATTGCCCAGCGGAGCTTCATGGATGTCCTGTGAGCGTGCGAGCGGTTCCCAGGGATGCATGTGTGTCCACAGGTCTCCGTGTCGAGCCCAATTAGCCTCACTGCAGGGGTACCGGCTGCCCGGTGGCCGGGTCACGTGATGCCACCAGCACCGGGAGCTTTAGCGGTAAAGCCTGCTAGTCTGCAGAACATAAAGGATCTGCTTCTTACAGAGCGCACCTCACTGCCCTGAATAACTGAGGCATGGGGGGGTAATGAGGCATGGGGGGGTAAGTGAGGCATTGGGGGTTAACTAAGGCATGGGGCAGCAGACACACACACAACGCAGGGTGTTGCTCTCCTTCCGAGAGCAGGTCCTTCTGGTGACCTCCACCTCTCCTTTCCCTGAGGGGGGGTCAGGGGTCACTCCCCTCCAGGGTGCTGCCTTGATGTCATCCCCACCTCAAGGTGTCGCTCTGTGACTCCCGCTCTGGGGTAAGCGTCCCTGTGGTTCCCTGACCTCCGGGGTTCATCCGCTGAGAGGCTGAAGAGACCAGCGTGACTCACGTGGGGCTTTGGCTTGTTGTCTTCTACTGAGTTTTCCACCCGGAGGGGTTTTCTGGAGAAGGGGAGGATGATTTGGATTTCAAGGAAATGGGAATTGCGTCTTTTCCGTTGAATTCGCCCCCTCCAATGTGCAAGTCCGGAGGAGTCTTGGGAGTGGATTGATGACACATCACACGGCCTGTTTTAAACTCAGAGGAGGTCATAGTGTGTGTTTGTTTGTGTGTATGTGTGGACGTTCATGTGCGTGCATCCTGCGGAACTAGCAGAGGAAGAGATAGACTCAGGAAAGAGGAGGAGAGGTCAGAAGACGTCCACAACAACCAGAGCTGCAGCTGCTCAAGTACTTCAATGTGAAACATCGTCACCAACCAAAGACCGTGGCTGTTTCTCTCTCTCTCTCAGGTCATGGAGACCAAAGACATGTTGTACATCGTAACAGAATATGCCAAAAACGGAGAGATGTTCGGTGAGTACAGAGTGCATTGCTGCATCGTCCCATACACTGGTTCTGTCAGATGGGTGTAATGGTTGGGACTGGTTGTTAAGCTCCCATGCTCCATTGCAGACCACCTGACCTCCAGCGGCCGCATGAGTGAAGACGAGGCGCGCAGGAAGTTCTGGCAGATCCTGACGGCGGTGGACTACTGCCACCGGCACCACATCGTCCACCGCGACCTCAAGACGGAGAACCTGCTGCTGGACGCCAACATGAACATCAAGCTAGCTGGTGAGTCGGCCCACAGACAGGAGGGGGACGGGACCCTCTCTACGGAGGTAGAGGGGGAGAGCCGCTGGTTTCTAGCTGGTCCTGGTCAGGCTCCTTCATGGGTCACTGCCAATAGATCACTTTAGTTCTTTAGCTAAGCGAGTGCCATAATGATTCATTTTGTGTGAGGCTAATATTCTCATGGCTGAATTAGACGTCAAACAGCAACCTATTATGTGTTCAACATCTAATACAAACATACAGAAGAAATGCAAAAAAATGTTCACAGACATCCATACACTAAACACAGGAAATGTGATGGCCTGAATTCAGCCAGACAACGAGCCCTTTGTGCACTATTATTAGCGACAATAGTGACAATATTAGCTTGATAATATCTGTTCCATTCCAGTCCTTTGGCCAAGTGGAACCTAGACTTATCTTACAAACCACTGTTCCGCCATAAGCCGACGGGAATCGCAGAATAAGATGGAAACACCCTGAACATTAAGTGGTTGCTAAGTAGCCTTCCTTCTCCCTCTGGGTAGACTTTGGATTCGGGAACTTCTACAACGCGGGCGAGCCGCTGGCCACGTGGTGCGGCAGTCCGCCCTACGCCGCACCCGAGGTGTTCGAGGGGAAGGAGTATGAAGGCCCTCAGCTGGACATCTGGGTGAGCCTCCAGAACTCTTAAAGTAGCTCCCCACCACAGAGCGACCAGCACGGTCCCCTGGACCCTGCCCCCACTCTGACCACGCTCCTCCTCTTCCTGCAGAGCCTCGGGGTGGTCCTCTACGTCCTGGTGTGCGGCTCCCTTCCCTTCGACGGCCACAGCCTCCCTGTGCTCCGGCAGAGGGTCACCGAGGGACGCTTCAGGATCCCTTTCTTCATGTCGGAAGGTAGGAAGTCCCCACACAGGCGCAGGGGGGAAGGACTACCCTGCTATTGCTGCTGTTAGAAATGAGGGGTATTAGAATGCCTCCCTATGTTGAGCTGAACATAAACAAAGGATCTCATCTCGTCCCTTCTCCCTCCAGACTGCGAGAGCCTCATCCGTAAGATGCTGGTGGTGGACCCGGCCAGGAGAATCAGCGTGGCCCAGATCAAGCAGCACCGCTGGATGATGGCGGACCCGGCCGCCCCCCTGCAGACCCTGGGCCATTCCTTGACGGAGTACAGCTCCAACCTGGGGGACTACAGCGAGCCGGTGCTGGGCATCATGAACGGCCTGGGCATCGACCGTCAGAGGACCATCGAGGTAAACCCGACTCCCTGGATCTGGGACCTGAAACGGTGCTCAACATTTTCAGGAGGGTGGCGGGGCATCCGGCAGAGTCAGGGTGCAAGGAGTGTGAGGATTAAATTGAAAGGTATGTGAGCTTCCTGACGCCAGGCTGACCACCACTTAGGGCTGGCTGCATGCCAAGGGGCTTACAGCTAACTCTGATGGTAGTAATAGCATAAACTTTGTCATTATACAATCAGTGACCTAAAGTAGCCCTTCTAGCAATGTTGTTTTTGAGGGTCTCATGCTGTGGGTATAGGATAGGATAGAGTGGAAAGCAAACTTAACAGCCACTAACAAGCACCTGTCTGCCCCTTCAGTCCCTACAGAGCAGCAGCTACAATCACTTCTCTGCCATCTACTACCTGCTGCTGGAGCGGGTCCGGGAGCACCGGGCCCAGCAGCTCAGCCGCCAGACCTGGACCCAGAGACCCAGGAGCACCTCCGATACAAGCGCCCCAGAGGTGAGGGCCACGCCTTACGTTTAGCCCAGACTTTCAAAAGTTCAAGACCTGTAAATTCAGTATCTCAACCTTCTGTGTTCCTTCTCTTTCCTTAGCTAATTATGGACCCCAGTGAAGGCTTCAGAAACGCACAATTTTCCATTCCGACCACGTGTGGCCATCCTGTTTACCCCGAAATGGAGTGTGACCAAGGTGGATTGTTCCAGGTAAAACCTCAGATGTTATAGTTTTAAACTAGCACTATCCACGTTCCTTAGAAAACAAAGCTAGCGCTTAGGATTCACACCCATATGTCTCCAGTCTGTCCGAGGCTAACCGTTAGCGTTCCCCCCATCTGTCTCCAGTCTGTCCGAGGCTAACCGTTAGCGCTCCCCCCTGTCTCCAGCGAGTGGTGTTTCCAGTGGAGGCCAGCCTGAACCGGCTGCTGTGGAACCGCTCCATCTCCCCCACCAGCCTGCTGGAGACCAGCATCAGCGAGGAGGTGAGGCCGCATGACCTGGAGGAGGAGGAGGAGGCTGGCCGGTCCCCCGGACCCCTGGGCCCACCCCCCACCGCGTCCCGAAGACACACGCTGGCCGAGGTGTCCGCTGGCTTCCATCAATGCAGCCCCCCCTGTGAGTATTCCCTCACAGGAGCGGGTGCTTTTGTTCCGATGTCCTTACCCCGATGCTCTGGCCCTACTTTAACTCCTTTACTTTCTGCCCGTGTAGGCATCGTGGTCAGTCCTTCAGACGGCGCCTCTTCTGACGGCTGTTTGAGGTCCTCGTCCAGCCAGCATCCCTCTATGCAGGCCTTCAGTGGGACTGAGTGTGGAGGCCTGCTCCCTCCAGGATCCTCTCTGGCCCTCTCTGCCCACCTCCTGCCCCAGACGCAGGGCCGCCTCCCTGCTGCCAGCTTCCAGGAAGGCCGGAGAGCCTCCGACACGTCCCTCCCACAAGGTGAGAGGAACCGACCAGCTTGAGTCATCACAATAACAAATACTGACCTGAGTACTCTCCTCACAGTCGGCGCTGTTTGGTGTGACTGGCCATCAAAGGGTATTTTGTAGCTCACTACTTCCTGTGCCTCCTTGCAGGACTCAAAGCGTTCCGCCAGCAGCTGAGGAAGAACACTCGCACAAAAGCACTGTTGGGATTAAACAAGATCAAAGGTCTGACGAGGCAGGCTGCCCCGCCTCCTTCCTGTAACCGTGGCAGCCGCGGGTCACTGGGCCCAACCCTCTCAGAGCATCGCAGCATGCTCGAGGAAGTGCTGCATCAGCAGAGGTGAGGTTGAGACATGGGAGCACACGCATGCTGGCTGATGCATGCCCTCACAAATGCAGAGAAATAGAAAAAAACATTGACTTAGTGCAGCACTTCATCCATTAAATCCCCTTTGTCTTGGTTGAACAGGATGCTGCAGATTCAACACCAGCCAAAAGCCCAGGCCCTTCAAGGAGCATCCTCCCAGAATCCCCGGCTGTTCCTGACTCAGCAGACCTCGCCGTCCCCTCCCCCAGCCACTATGTTTGCCTCAGCTTCCTCACACCTCCAGAGTGACCCACAGTACGCCCTGCCTCAGTTCGCCCTGCCCCAGTGCTCCCTGCCCCAGTGCTCCCTGCCCCAGTGCTCCCTGCCCCAGTGCTCCCTGCCCCAGTGCTCCCTGCCCCAGTGCTCCCTGCCCCAGTGCTCCCAGCCTCCCCGGCCGGCCCTGGCTGTGCCAGTGTGCAGCCCCTGGCAGCAGACCCTCAATCCACCTTCACAGTCCAGCTCCTGCTCCTCGTCGTGCCCCTGCTACCCGTCAAGTGTCTCCCCGGTGGCCTCTGCTGCCGACCTCCTGGAGGCCCACCTGCACATCAGCCAGCCGCCCCACATAAGCCTCCCTTCCAGCCTCCAACTACAGCACCTGCCCCAGGATTTGGGGCTCGGCGGTCCCCTTCTGCTCCCATCTGGTCCGACGGCCTGGGAGCTGGGCTGCCTCAGCGGGGACAATGAAGACATGCAGGAGCCCGGTCTGGTTGGACAGCCGCAGCTGAGCAGCTGTGTGATGGTGAAGTGAAAACATGAGCAATCCCTCAGATCATGTGCTCGCTAACTATCCTTTTGGTGGAAAGGTGTCTTGAGAAAAGGCGGGAGTGGAGGCAGGCTGTGGACTAAAGCAATGAAGCAAGCAACACGTTTACGTTTTGTTTTGAAGATAGGATGCACAAATGCGTCTTCACAGATCTACAGATATTGGTCTCTCGTGTGGATGTGGATGTCTCTACTTTGGGTATAATATAGACTGAAGTCTAAGCAATAACCAAACTCGGGAAGGCTTTGAATATTTAAAAGATGACCAGAGAAGCAATAACAAAGTTGGGCCGGAAGGACCCCTCAAAAGACCCTGAGCCAAACTTCCAAAGGGCGCACAGACAGTTCACCATCGCACAGAACCCCCCGAGACAGATCAAACCAGGGTTCAGGTGTTACAGTTCCTTATAAGGTATGCTCCTGAGACCATGTTTCATCAATGTTCTTTGAGGATACCATTCTCCTCTGCTTCTCTTCTAGGTAACGCTTTGACTTTGATTTGGAGAGCACCGCGTTGTTTTCCACTGTGCTGGAGGGAAGATCTTCCCAGTCTTTATTCTGTCAGGATTTCCGACCTTGTTGCGTCCATCCCTGGCAGTGGGGTTATGAACGTGATGCGTCACACCGCTTTCCCAGACCTTCTGCTCAAGGTCCTGACTTGGTATTGAAACTGTGATAATGTTCGCTTCTTTCTGAGTTCTGCCCGAGCTTACGCTCACCTGAATTTAAATGGACGACAAGGTGTGGATGAAAGATGGGCGAAGGACATATTATATAGGCTGATGTATATCTGAAGGACGTCAGCACAACAGGTTTGTTCAGTCAGCTTGCTGGCGTCTGATCATACTGACTTAAAATTGAATTACTACCTCCATAGCTCACCATGTTTGAAACGGGATTTGATTTGTTAACCTGTCCTCTAAACTCCTGAGTCCCAGAAGTAATGCTGTCTTATCTGTCTGGCTTAATTTTTGTCAATAACGGAACAAAGATCACAGTATTTCATTTTGAAATATGAAGGAAAGTGAGGCGATGGATATTCATAGGATGGCCAATAGGCATTCTCTGCACTATTGTTACGTGTCTTTTTATACGGCTGGTACCAATTATATGAGCTTATAACACAATACTGTAAAATTGGACAAAGACGTGGTGTTAAACGCTCTTTCTCCAACTGACAGGCTTTCAGGATTTCCTGTTCTCTATTATGTAGTGCTGCAAGGCAGAATTTGGTTCCAAACCAAAGTCTGAGAATCTCAACAAAGGTGTACTCCAACACGTGCACACTACTGATTTTCCTCTGCTATGTCTCCAAACATAGCATGCTGGGTAGCTAGCACTCCAGCGTTATCCCTTTGGCTTTTTCTATGTGAAAGCTTCCTCTGCCTCCAGTCGCTGAAGCTACTCTGTGCTGTAACATCCCTAAGCTGTTGTTAGAATTATCGTGGTATCCATTTTGTACTTTTCAAAAAAAAACTTAGTACCAGAAATAATAGGCTAAATATGTGTGCATAGCAATACAATTTATTTGCTGGAAACTGATTATCTTGAACTGTAGCTGTACAACTGTAGCCTATGTGGTTCAAGGTCACTAGAACTTGTTTACCGCAACAAAAACAGTTTTAGATGTTCTATGCTGTCTGTTCAGACCGTGAATTAGCTAACTAAGCTACGTCAGCTATGCTAACCACACATTGTTTGTTTGGTTAGCCACATATCTGTGTGTATCTGGTGATGAAGAACACAGTTTAATTTTCTTCAGAAACAAGCAGTGTTGATACATTACTGTAGACGGCAGTCACCAACAAAGCGTGTGCCTTGCTCGTGAACAAAGCCCGCGATACGAGGAACCCTAACACGAGGAGACGCCACGTCTTTGGACCGTCCGCTCCTCCTGACGTTCTCCTACCTGACGGAAGACACACACGTCGCACTTTATACCTTTTGTTACGTCAAGGTTTGGTTTTCTCCCATTTTCACATTGAAACACTAAAGACTGAAACCTGGAAGAGAACCCTTTTCGACAAACTTTAAATAGGAACTGTAACGTTAGTTCAATCCTCACAATTTGTAAGATTGTATATTTGTGTGTGTGTGTGTGTGTGTGTGTGTGTGTGTGAGAGAGTAGGAGTTCCCAATAACTTTTTTTTAATTTATGTGATAATAGAATTGCATATTTATTTGAATAAAGATCATTTATTAGAAACTTTTTTGTACTTGAACTCTTTACCTGCGTCTCAGTGGTGAACCACAGAGAGGGACACACACACACACACAGCCCCCCTCTTGTGTGGTTAGAGGTAACAATGGAGCCTTCCCCTGAGTTCTCTACCAGTCACCACAAACACGTCAGCACGTCGCCAGCTGCAGACTGAGGGGGTCATGGTGTCAGTATGTGTAGTGTGTCAGTAGCCAGGGCCCTGATGGTGCTGGGTTCAGGGGGGCAGGTCTGTGTGTCGTTGGGTCTTAGGGGGGCAGGTTTCAGAGGGGGGCAGGTGTCTGAGGGGGGGTAGGTCTGTGTGTCGTTGGGTCTCGGGGGGGGGGGGCAGGTCTCTGAGAGAGAGAGAGAGAGGGTTAGGGAGAAAGAGAGAGAGAGAGAGAGGGTTAGGGAGAGAGAGAGAGAGGGTTAGGGAGAGAGAGAGAGAGAGAGAGAGAGGGTTAGGGAGAGAGAGAGAGAGGGTTAGGGAGAGAGAGAGAGGGTTAGGGAGAGAGAGGGTTAGGGAGAGAGAGAGAGAGAGAGAGAGAGAGGGTTAGGGAGAGAGAGAGAGAGAGAGAGAGAGAGAGAGAGAGAGAGAGAGGGTTAGGGAGAGAGAGAGAGAGAGAGAGGGAGTGGGAGCAGTCGTTCCCGTGATTCCGAGTCTGAGGAATTCCTCCTCACCTTGGTGATATCTTTGTGATGGGACATTAACAACGAAGGGTTGAATTTTCCAACTGCTGAAAAAATGGAAATTCATAATCTGAAGCTGTCAAAGCAAGCAAGGAAACTTGTTGAATGGTAAAATAAAATGTTGAGCTATTTATTGCACACACACATGCAGTGGCGGTGGGTCAATAGAGGGCGCTAGGGCGCCGCCCCAACGTGAAATAATCACTTGAATATATCTGCCAACTATTAATCAACTATTATCAATACGAAATAAATCAACAAAAATACATAGCGTTTATCCTCGTTTAATTGTGTGATATATTTGTCTCTGCCAGCAACCATTGAAATGCATCTGGACGTCAATGATTTGGGCTAGGCTAGTTATTGGTCCTTCGAAATAAAGCCCTCCTCCAAGTCAGGGGCGCGGCCACGTTGAAGTCAATGTAAGCTCGCTAACTTTTTGCTGTCTATCAAGCAGAGACAGCTTTTCATTGGCGCAAGAAAATTCGCCCTCGGGTCGCACCAGTGTGCGCCCCAGGCCAATGGTATCGCTTTTCTTTTTTGTTATCACCACATGATTGGACAATTCAGCGAATCAATCAAATAGGCTACCTCCCTCAGCAGCATTCACGCAACACAACTACATGTAGAGAAGAGATAGATCGCTAACTAGCAGAGAGTTGTAAGCACTTTCCACCCTTTTCAGTGGAGGAATTGGACTCCCCAAGCAATGTTATACTTAAAAGGAGCAAGTGAGTTACATATTAGTTTAGTCTTTCGGCCTGTAGCATATAAACAAAATGAAGCAACTGTCCCATATTTCTAACTGCATTTGAAGTAGACAAAAAAATGGACGCTATAGGACAGTGATCAGGATTTGTCTCAGTATCAGAATAACAACAATGGGTCAAATAGCCAGTGTTGTGCCTGAACGCGTTCACTGAACGAAAGTTCATGAACTCGTTCATATTTTGGGCGAACGTGAGCTGAACGTACTGTATTACTGCCTGATGAACGTTACTGTGAACTCGTTCATTCTGGTGTCAGTGAACGGCACGCTCACTCGGTTTAACTTCGTTCAATGGGGGGGTTATTTCTCTATCTACACGGCGGATGCGCGCGCAGATCGCCGGGTTGTTTGACCGGTTGCCATGGTAATATCCGTGCGGTTCATTTGCAGTTGCGGTGTTGCCAGCTTACTGTTACATTTATCTGTAATCAGAAAAGGTGGTTATATGCTATAGACCCTATAGTATCTGTCATATAAAGGCTGGGACGAATTTCAAATTTTAAATATGTACACTTTATTTTGAAAGTATAGACCAGCGCGATTCCCATTGAAACGAATGGCGCGGTGATTATTCTTCAAAACGAGAGCTGTTAAATTGTGGAAAATGAATTAAACTGTAATCAGACAAAGCGGTTATATGCTATAGACCCTAGAGTATCTGTGGTATAAAGGCTGAGACGAATTTCGAATTATAAATATGTACAATCCATAACGTTAGCTCTCTGGCTCATAGCTCAGCGGAGTAGAATATCTCATAGAATCATTGCTTGTTGGCCGGAAACGGAAAGGGGGGCTGTTCACGTTTGGTTGTAGTCTTTTCGCTCGGTTCTCCGTCTCATCAGTAGGGCTAGAACCGAGCGAAAAGACTACAATCAAACGTGAACATCCCCCTTTCCGTTTCCGCCAACGAGCAATGAGTCTTCCAACAGAAATCAATGGGATTTACAAAATGCGCTAAATGTGGAATAAAACACGATAGAAACTGTATTTCGCTACGATACTTGAATCAACCACTCTATATCATCCTAGACAAACCACAAAGGGTGCTCAATGTTCAAAATACCGGAATAAACGAATAGCTCACAGCAACATTTGAAAAAAAGAACTATGAACTAGTTAATTTTTTGGAACTGTGAACTTAGTTCAAAATTTTTAATTATGAACGTTTAACTGAACTAGTTCATTTTAAAATTTGTGAACTGAACTTTGAACTAGTTCACGAAGAAAGTGAACTTTCCCAACACTGCATAACTCATACTTTTAGCCTTAGACTCAAAATATATTTACTTAACACAAAAGACCTCTAAATGGCTCCAACAGGTAGTGTAGTGCTTTTAAATGATTAGAATAAAACATGTTTATCTTTAAACATTTCTTGAAGTTGTGGCTTCTACAGGAGCATATACCAACGTTTCACAATCTCTTGGCTTTTGGTAACTATACCTCGGATGGTTACGACAAAATGGCTTTTAAATCAAAACCTCTATGCCGAATATGAACCACACTGTTGCGCTCTATCTTAAACATCTCTCGCTCACTCAGTTCCTTAAAGGGCTTCAAGTTTGCCCTATATACATTGTTGGTTTTCAAACACGCACACACACACACACACACACATACACACACACACACACACACACACACTGACAGACCCAGACAGACACACAGGCAGACATGCAGACAAACAGACACACTCACCTACAGACATTCACCCCTTATTTGCTTATTTAAATGTCAGAAAGTTTGCTTTATTGTCCTCCAACTTCATGTCTGACGATTAGCTTTTCCTTTTGTGACGTGTGTGTGTGCGTGTGTCTGTGTTTGTTAGTGTGTGTGTGTGTGTGTGTGTGACAACATAAGACGCTTGTAAAGTTCGGACATTGCACAATGCAGGATGAATTCAAGCCTATTTTTCAGTTCACCAATTTGCAGACTTGGGTGTGCGTGTGTGTGTGTGTGTGTGTGTGTGTGTGTGTGTGCGTGCGTGCGTGCGTGTGTTGGCCAGCGGTAGTAAGTGGGTCGACTGTATTTGAGTAGCTAACATTCAGAGGGCAGATGAGTGGGCTCAGCACAGGGGTGAGGTGGGGGGAGTGGAGGGACAGAGGATTTGATTGGCTGAGGAAGCAGGCAATTTTTTGCCCTAGCCTACCAATCAGAGGGCTGGATTGAATTTACTGAGGTCAGAACTACAGAACAAGCACCTTGTTGTAGAGGTATACTGTATATATGTATATATATACACTGTATGTATAAATATATATATATATATATACATTTTATGTTAGTCTTTTATTATATGAGACGTATAAAACCTGATCCTTGGAGCTGAGTCAGGGCAGTTTAATTCGTTTATTTTGTATCCTGCCTCTGAACTCGTATATCTTCAGAATAACCGACCAATCACAGGCACCGCAGCGCTGCTCGGGAGACATCAGGGGGGGCGCGTCCGTGTCTCCGTGACGACGAAAAGCTGACGTAGACCCTGGCCTGGGAGCGCCCAGACAGACCCACCTCACAGCACCGCCCTTAGGCTGTCTGCATCTACACACACACACACACACACACACAGACAGTCACACACACGCACACGCGCACACACACGCAGACGCGCACACTCACACACACACACGCACACACACAGACAGTCACACACACGCACACGCACTCACACACGCACACACAAACACACTTGTGCTAACGCACACACACACACTTGTGTAAACGCATGCACACACATACACACACCAGAGATACTCAAATTCATACACACGGCCATAGGTACGCACACAGACACACAGGTACAGACAAACAGACATACACACGTAGGTAGCCACACATGAGCATACATGCACACACACATGCACTTCCTCTACCAAGGTACTTTAGAGATCCAACTCAGACTTCAGAACAGAGGAGTAATCAGAGATCTGCTCTATCAGCCAATCACCCAACACCCCAGGGCCCGGGGGGGGGGGGGGGGGGGGGGTCAGACCGTAACAAGAGAGTGCTGAGTACTCCCATAATGACCTCAATGCCAGGAGGAGGTGGAGGAGAAGGTGGGGGGGGGAGGAGGAGGTGGTGAGTGTGAGAGCGAGAGGCCAGGGAAAGTGGAGCCCACTCACAGACCCAGCGGCCACCGGCGGCGCTGTAGGCTGACTCAGAGCAGAGCAGCCGGCGCGCCTCTCACTGTAGGGAGGCTCTTCATCACTTAATGTTAAGTTGTGTGACACACATTTAGGAGCTGTTCCCACAGTGAGTGATGGGTGAGGATTCACTTCCTCTGGTTATTTGTGGAGAAACTTTATCTGGATTTGAAGCTGGACGTTTATACCAGTATCATACATTCATCGTGTGTGAAGCAAACCTTATACGAGGTGCATTGACTGCCTCTGTAACGAGGGACGGGACATTCTGGGATGTCGAGAGAGAGGCTGCTGTCCTGCAGTGACGCGTTGAGAGAGTCTCCTGTTACACAAGCTCATCCTGGCCAGCCCGCGTCAGCATCCTCCTCCGTCCCCCCCTCTGTCCCCCCCTCTGTCCCCCCCTCTGTCCCCCCCTCTCACTCCATCTCCCCACAGGAGCCATGTTTCATAGATACTAAGGAGACGACAACAGCTGATATCCTATTATATATCACATAATAGAGAGAGAGAGAGAGAGTCACACAGACAGGCAGAGGATAGATATAAAGACAGACAGACAGATAGAAACAGACAGTTGGTGTCAGTGCTGTGCTTTCTAGCGGGAATGGGGGGGAGGAGAGGGAGGGTGAGGGGGAGTCATGGACATGGGGGGGTGACCTGGGGGGCGCAGCGGAGGGTCAGTTAGGTAACAGGGGGAGGGAGGGGAGGAGGGGCGGTCAGCCACCCGGCGGAGCGCCCAGAGACGGGCTGGTCGTGGCGTCCTGTGACATCATCACCGCCTGCAGCGGGGGGGCGGCGAGTCATCGTCTGCTCCGCGCTCAATTCAGCTGCACCATGACAGGGGTGTGTGTGTGTCTGTACGTGTGTGTGTTTGTGTGTGTGTGTACCTGCGTTTGAATTCCTCTGAAGGTCGAGGAGGGTTTGTGGGCGGAGCCTGGAGTCTCAGTATGAAGCCACGATGTCTTATTGCGTTCACAGTACATCAGTACATGGCCCGTATAATGGATTGTATACTCATAGTCATACACAAGAAATACGATTATAATTATTGATTATGATGGATTGTTTATGAATGTAATTAGCAACAAAGCTCCTTTTCATTGTGCTCTGCTGCTTCTAAAACACAGATAAGGTACACCGTACACACCGTACTCAGGATGGGCCGCGGGGCGACTGGCAACCCGAAGGTGGCTAGTTCGACCCCCGGCTGCTGAGTGCCGAAGTGTCCCTGAGCATGACACCTATCCCCAACCCTGCCGTCGCTGTGTGGATGAATGGGTGAATGTGAGGTAGTAACTGCTCTCTGATTAGTCACCATGCAGTCCATTAAGTCTCTAAAGAAAAGCGCTAAACAAATGTAACATTATTAAATAACAATAACGCCACATGAAAAGTAGTTTTAGGGGATGTGGAGGGAGGCCCTCTTCAGACAGCCGCGCTATGGTGTTCGGATCCACAGACACGCTGTTAGCGCCCCCTGGAGGTGCTCCTTATTAACTCAGACTGATCCAGGATGACGTCTCCCACATTGCTTCATGTAATCATAGAATGTTGTATTCCACAACGCAAATTTGCTTATGTCGACGTTGATCATAAAATAAAAATAGATATGAGGAGCTCTTTTCCAAACCGCCTAGACCCACGTATGTTAATAATCAATTGATCCTGTTAAAATGGTTTGTTGGCCCTGTCTATACATGTTGAACAATGATTTTTAAATCAAACAATATTGTTGAATATAAATTCAAAGTTTATTTAATTTTTTTCAAAGACGCTATAAATCCATAAATTATTTTCCAAAAACAGTTTGTTTTTTAACAAGAGAACATGCACCATACGATATCAGGGACTCGTCTCATACTATAAATGAATATAAATCAAATAAATGCAAATGCATGAAATAAAGATTGTGTAAATATTCTTTCAATATTTTGTGTTAATTTCTTACTTCTGGAGATCACGCTTCCGAGCAGTTTACTGTACTTTACTTTTAACCATTATAATACTTTATATCATTAACTTTGTAACTACTTGGGGACCCCAGCAGTTCCTGGTGGTTTGCGGTCCTCCCACTAACCTCATGTGTTCACTGCGCCCTGGGGAATGAGCCTGGTCCCTTCATGTTGGAGCATTAAAAACTGTTCCTTTGCTGATTCAGTTAACTTGTTGAACTCATTGATTATTCTTGACTGTATTCGCTCTGGTATGCTTAATGTATAGTGATAGACTGATCTCAAGTCGCTAAATTGGTTTCAATTCAAATAATTTCCACAGTATAAGAGAGTTTAATAATTACAAACAAATCACACAGGGTCGACAGGAAGCAAGTTGGACACTTGGCAAGACAGAAAATAACATGAAATTATTGATTAACAGAAAGATGAATGAGTATGAAGTACCTCACGTGTCTTACATTACGACCCTCTATCGTTGGATTTGATCAAACTCTTAAAAGCATCCACCACAATTCTTACAAGGTGCTCGAAATACTTAAAAATGAACCACCACCACATCCGTGGGAGATAAAACTCCAAATTCATCAATCGACTCTTATTGCACATTAAGCAGCAGTTAGCTCTCAGCTTTACAGCGATTGTAAAAGAGGGTCACCTCTTTTACAATGACATCCACTATAAGTTAACTCGTACCACGACCAACCCCAGCCCACACTCAGTGACCCCTGCTCCTGTCCTGTGGTCTCACTTCATTACTCATTAGATCATTTGGCACCAACATCTGCAGCAGGGTGACCTAAACCGCCTCATTCAAGTACCTTTGCTGTAATCAACCTGGCCGCTAGATGGCGCCATCCGGCCTTCACCTTAATTGCTAAATAACGCGTTGACTGACCTTTTATTCCTTTCCCCCCTAACTGAAATGTAACTAATTTAAGACTCCAGCCTGACCCTCTCCCCTCAGGTAAGACCCCCCTCCTGCTCAGACAGGAAGTGGTCACAGGGACATTTCGTCGGGCAGCGAGCGCTCAGAGGGGGGGCGCTCAGAGGGGGGGCAGTCCAGGCTCTGGGCGGCGGTGATGTGGGTCAGCAGGTCCACGGCCGTCACCACGCCGAACACCATCTGCCTGGTCCGCTGAGAGCCGTCCTCCAGGTCTGCACAGAGCGGCCATGTTACAACACCAGGAGGGACGCAGACACACAACACCAGGAGGGACGCAGACACACAACACCAGGAGGGACGCAGACACACAACACCAGGAGGGACGCAAACACACAACACCAGGAGGGACGCAGACACACAACACCAGGAGGGACGCAGACACACAACACCAGGAGGGACACGAACACACAACACCAGGAGGGACGCAGACACACAACACCAGGAGGGACGCAGACACACAACACCAGGAGGGACACGAACACACAACACCAGGAGGGACGCAGACACACAACACCAGGAGGGACGCAGACACACAACACCAGGAGGGACACGAACACACAACACCAGGAGGGACGCAGACACACAACACCAGGAGGGACGCAGACACACAACACCAGGAGGGGCACAAACACACAACACCAGGAGGGACGCAGACACACAACACCAGGAGGGACGCAGACACACAACACCAGGAGGGACGCAAACACACAACACCAGGAGGGACGCAAACACACAACACCAGGAGGGACGTGAACACACAACACCAGGAGGGACACGAACACACAACACCAGGAGGGACGCAGACACACAACACCAGGAGGGGCACGAACACACAACACCAGGAGGGACGCAAACATACAATGCCAGGAGGGACACAGACGCTCTGCACTGTCTAACCCCTCCTGCTCCTTAATGACCTGTCTCACATAAAAACTAAAGTCTGTCTGTCTGTCTGTCTGTCTGTCTGTGTTTGGATTCATCTGAAGATTGAAGAGGGTTTGTGGGCGGAGCCTGGAAGCCTCGGTATGAAACCACGCTGTTGTCATTGTGTGTGTGTGTGTGTGTGTGTGTGTGTGTGTGTGTGTGTGTGTGTGTGTGTGTGTGTGTGTGTGTGTGTGTGTGTGTGTGTGTGTGTGTGTGTGTGTGTGTGTGTAATTCCTCTCTAGTCACTAGAAATGAATGTTTCTCCTTGCGAGTACACCGTGCTCCTTCTGGGATGCGGTGTCTTACTCAGAAAAAACAACAACAACTCCAGCTGTCCTCCTGTCAGTGAATCAGAGGTCAAAGGTTGGCAGTCGGGGACCAAGCAAAGGGATCGGAGGGCTTACACTGAGTCTGCTGGTGGACCACCAGGGCGAAGTGGTCCTTCTCCAGGATCACAGACAGCTTCCCCAGGGTGTCCATGAGGCCCACCTGGCAGGGCAGAGGGTCAGGGTCAGGGGTGTGTGTGTGTGTGTGTGTGTGTGTGTGTGTGTGTGTGTGTGTGTGTGTGTGTGTGTGTGTGTGTGTGTGTGTGTGTGTGTGTGTGTGTGTGTGTGTGTGTGTGTGTGTGTGTGTGTGTCCCACCTTCTTGAACTGTGTGTAGAGCACCTTGCTGACGGGGTCAGAGGGCATGACCCGACCGGCCAGCACACAGGACAGCATGTTGCCCAGGGTCACCATGCCCAGGATCAGCCTGGGGGGGGAGAGTGTTAGAGACCGCCTTGAGGAGTGAGGCGCTCTAGATCTGGAGGAGTGATACGCTCTAGATCTGGAGGAGTGAGGCGGTCTAGATCTGGAGGAGTGTGGCGCTCTAGATGTGGAGGAGTGAGGCGCTCTGGATCTGGAGGAGTGAGGCGCTCTAGATCTGGAGGAGTGAGGCGCTCTAGATCTGGAGGAGTGAGGCGCTCTAGATCTGGAGGAGTGAGGCGCTCTAGATCTGTAGGAATGAGGCGCTCTAGATGTGGAGGAGTGAGGCGCTCTAGATGTGGAGGAGTGAGGCGCTCTAGATGTGGAGGAGTGAGGCGCTCTAGATCTGGAGGAGTGAGACGTTCTAGATGTGGAGGAGTGAGGCGCTCTGGATCTGTAGGAGTGGGGCTCTCTAGATGGATCTCGTACGCCGATGGCAACCATCCATCGGAGTGTGTAGTGTGGAGTGAGGCTGTGGTGGGTGGACTGGGAGCTGCTCTAGACGCTCCCCTCTCCTCCCATTACTACAACGTCTGCCCGGCCTGTCAATCACTGGAGCGTGAAGGTAGGTATCACCCTGTCCTAGGTATCACCATGACGATAAGACCCGGTGAGGCCTGTCCTAGGTATCACCATGACGATAAGACCCGGTGAGGCCTGTCCTAGGTATCACCGTGACGATAAGACCCGGTGAGGCCTGTCCTAGGTATCACCGTGATGATAAGGGGGGGGGGGGGGGGGGGGCGTACCCGGACTGGTCCACCACGGGGGCCTGGTCCAGGCTTCGCACCCGCAGGATGCTGATGGTGGTCGCCAGGGAGACGGAGGGCAGCACGGTGAAGGGGGCGGAAAGGTGGAGGCCCTGCAGGGTGGAGCTCCACCACCTGAGGAGAGACGCCAGCGTTACCTCACACCGGGTCAGGGGTCAGGGGTTAAGGGTCATGGTCAGGAGGAGAGCCTCACCAGGGCCTGGACTCCGCCTGGTCCTCGCTCAGGAAGCCCTTGTCAGTCATCCACCTGTCGCTCAGGAACTTGGTCCTGGAGCAGGAGAGCAGAGAGCAGGTGGGGTCAATACATCTGCAGGTATACTCTAATACATATCCCAGGGCCCCGCCCTCTGACCCCCCCCCCCCCCCCCCCCTCTGAACCCCCCCGTCCTCACATGTAGTTGCGGACCGAGTCGGGCAGCACCACCACACAGCGCTGGTCCTCTCTCAGGTCCTTGGCCGCCCGCATCGCTGCCGCCATGGCCGTCCCTGCACTGCCTCCTACACACACGCACACGCACCACACAAAACACACGCACGCACACACACACCACACAAAACACACGCACACACGCCACAGAGAGAGTGAAGCCATGTTAGGCATAAGCCTTTGAATGTCCTCCTGAGTCGTGGTGTAAGGGTCAGCATCACTTTGATTTTAAAGGGCCGCTTGTCCCAGACATAAGGTGACAACTGACCGATATAAATAACTTCTTGATTAACCTGGTCTACGTCAGAGAACATGTGATAGAGTCAGGAAGGGGTTGGTCTTAAGTGATGAGGTTAAGTGAACGCCATTGGCTGTAAGTGCTACACCAGTTTGACTGACAGTCCGTTTCCCCACTCATCAGGTCTTACCGCACAGAAGCCCCTCCTCTCGTATGAGGCGGCGGGCCATGATGAAGCTCTCCTCGTCAACGGTCTTACACCACACGTCAATCACCTGGAAGACATGTTCACATCAGACTGACACGTCAATCACCTGGAAGACATGTTCACATCAGACTGACATGTTAACATCAGACTGACATGTCAATCACCTGGAAGACATGTTAACATCAGACTGACATTTTAACATCACAGACCAACATGTTAACATCAGACTGACATGTTAACATCATACTGACATGTTAACATCACAGACCAACATGTTAACATCAGACTGACATGTCAATCACCTGGAAGACATGTTAACATCAGACTGACATGTTAACATCACAGACTGACATGTTAACATCAGACTGACATGTTAACATCACAGACCGACATGTTATCACAGACTGACATGTCAATCACCTGGAAGACAGGTTAACATCAGACTGACATGTTAACGTCACAGACAGACATGTTAACATCAGACTGTCATGTCAATCACCTGGAAGACATGTTAACATCACAGACTGACATGTTAACATCAGACTGACATGTTAACATCACAGACCGACACGTTAACATCACAGACTGACACGTTAACATCACAGACAGACATGTTAACATCAGACTGACATGTCAATCACCTGGAAGACATGTTAACATCACAGACTGACATGTTAACATCACAGACTGACATGTTAACGTCACAGACTGACACGTTAACGTTACAGACTGACATGTTAAGGTCACAGACTGACATGTTAACGTCACTGACTGACACGTTAACATCACAGACTGACATGTTGACATCACAGACTGACATGTTAACATCACAGACAGACACGTTAACATCAGACTGACATGTCAATCACCTGAAAGACATGTTAACATCAGACTGACATGTTAACGTCACAGACTGACACGTTAACGTCACAGACTGACACGTTAACATCACAGACTGACACGTTGACATCACAGACTGACATGTTAATGTCACAGACTGACACGTTAACATCACAGACAGACACGTTAACATCACAGACTGACACGTTAACGTCACAGACTGAAATGTTAACATCACAGACTGACATGTTAACATCACAGACTGACACGTTAACATCACAGACTGACACGTTAACGTCACAGACTGACATGTTAACATCAGACTGACATGTTAACATCACAGACTGACACGTTAACATCACAGACTGACACGTTAACATCACAGACTGACACGTTAACATCACAGACTGACATGTTAACGTCACAGACTGACATGTTAACATCAGACTGACACGTTAACGTCACAGACTGACACGTTAACATCACAGACTGACACGTTAACATCATGTTTGTATGACTCACCGAGCCGTCCAGCACCGTGGGCACGAAGTCGTAGCCAATGCCCTCCACTTCGTAGGCGCTGGGCTCGGGGGGGTTCAGCGGGTCGGCCAGCAGGGAGCCCACAGGGTCCGCCCCCACGATCTGAGACACAACCAGCCAATCAGGACGCTCCACCGTGACCTCATCATCCTCAAAGATGGAGCCGACCAATCAGGAAGCTCCACAATGACGTCATCATCGTCAAAGATGGAGCCGGCCATCTTTGACGCTCTGAAGCTTCTCGATTGGTCGAAGCTCCGATGCTCTATGGAGACGGGTGGAGAAGGGGGGAAGAGGAGGGTGGAGGAGGAGGAGGGTGGAGGAGGAGGAGGGTGGAGATGGGGGGAGGAGGCGGGTGGAGGAGGAGGAGGGTGGAGTACCGTGATGCTCGGACATTTCTCCTTCAGCTTGCGTCCGATCCCGGTGATGGTGCCCCCAGTGCCAGCCCCCGCCACCAGCATGTCCAGCCTCCCTAACACACACACACACACACACACACACACACATGCACGCACGCACGCATGCACACACGCACACGTCATTGCATGTCCTAGTCTGAAGCCTTCAGCGGTCTACATGAGGAGGGGTGGAGCTCTGGGTGGATGTCTGTGGAGCCTCCACTGGATACCGACAGCCTTCAGAGCAGCAGGAGGTAGAATATGACCCGTCTCAGAGAAGTGGAGCTGAAAACAAGCCTCTCCAGCTGTCTGGCCTCCAGCTGTCTGTCCTCCAGGCGTCTGGAGGACAGACACCTGGCTGTAGAGGACAGACAGCTGGCTGTAGAGGACAGACAGCTGGCTGTAGAGCGTGTACAGAGGAGGCCTTTGGTTCTCCTCCTCACCCGGAGAACCCGACCTGGAGTCTTACCGTCACACTGCTGCCAGATCTCCTCGGCCGTGGTGTCGTAGTGGGCCAGTGGGTTGCTAGGGTTACGGTACTGGTCCAGGATGTGGGAGTTGGGGATCTCGTTCTTCAGGCGCCAGGCCACGCCCACGTGTGACTCTGGCGAATCGAAGCCCGCCGAGTTTGGCGTGCGCACAATCTCCGCCCCCAGCGCCCGCAGCACGTCCACCTGGAGGGAGACGGGGGTCAGGAGGGACGGCCTTACTCACCCCTTCCTCACCTCTAACCCCCCCCTCCTCCCCCCTTACTCACCCTCACCCCTTACTCCCCCACCTCACCCTCACCCCTCACCCACCTCAGATTTTGAATGTCATCATGACATATAGAAGAGACATGTCTCTTCTACAGAGACATGTCTCTAAGGCCCTATAGAGACATGTCTCTAAGGCCCTGTAGAGACATGTCTCTAAGGCCCTGTAGAGACATGTCTCTAAGGCCCTATAGAGACATGTCTCTTCTACAGAGACATGTCTCTAAGGCCCTATAGAGACATGTCTCTAAGGCCCTGTAGAGACATGTCTCTAAGGCCCTGTAGAGACATGTCTCTTCTACAGAGACATGTCTCTAAGGCCCTATAGAGACATGTCTCTAAGGCCCTGTAGAGACATGTCTCTTCTACAGAGACATGTCTCTAAGGCCCTGTAGAGACATGTCTCTAAGGCCCTATAGAGACATGTCTCTAAGGCCCTGTAGAGACATGTCTCTAAGGCCCTGTAGAGACATGTCTCTAACAGAGACATGTCTCTTCTACAGAAACATGTCTCTACAGGGCCTGTAGAGACATGTCTCTAAGGCCCTATAGAGACATGTCTCTGTTAGAGACATGTCTCTATAGGGCCTTACTGTATGTTCACACCAAAAGCTGTAAAAGATGCAAAATCGCAGAATAGCTCAAAATGCAACACTGTCCAAAATATTTACGGCTCATATCGCTCTTGCGATTTTGCTTTTCCATTTAAAGGAGCCGCGCTTTTTGCCTACTACACGCTCGTAGTTGAGGCAAGTGCTGCTGCTGATGCCGAGCCACAAAAACACAAGATAGTCACCAGTTTCATCAATGGAAAAAGAATAATAAGCATAACACATGAAACACTGAATAATTAATTAATGGAGTGATTGCTTATATGCTAGATTATAGCTTAGTTGATCGCTATAGTATGTGTGTGTGTGTGTGTGTGTGTGTGTGTGTGTGTGTGTGTGTGTGTGTGTGTGTGTGTGTGGTATTGTTTATTATGGAAAAAATCCGCTCAACGGGAGCATTTGTGCCAGGCAGACACACAGCAAACTGACAAATTAGAAATCGATTTTTGTGCGTTATATCTCCCTGCTTCTGAAATGCGCGCAGATCTTCACCCACCACTCGTCCGCTGGTTTCCATCAGCATTCCACTGTGCCACCATCCCTGTTGCGTAATGCTGATTGCCTATGCCCTCATACATTGTTGAAATCATATGCTGAATGCTTTACTTTTTCCATGTGTTTTTCAGTTAATGATCGGGCTATAATAAGACCACGTTGGCTATGCAATCGCGGACAAATACGATGCCCTGCAATAGCCGCAATTATTCTCTCACGCACCATGACGAAGGAACAAATGTGTGGTAGGAACTAGGAACTAAAGTTCTCGCGTATGTTTACTGGGACCCACGCCGGCGAGAGACATCTACATTCTGATTGGCTGGCGGTCATTAACAGCCGAAACGCTACAAGCTCATTTGCATAGAGTTGACCTGTTTTCAACTCTCTTTTACAGCTTTACAGCTTTAAAGCTATCGCTCAAGTGTTTTATCGCTCATGTCTAATAAAAAGTGAATGGGCGTTTATCGCTCAAAGCGCTTTACAGCTTTTGGTGTGAACGCACAGTAAGAGATACGTCTGTTCTATAGGAGTCATGTCTCTTTGTTATGGGCCTTAGAGACACGTCTCTTCTATAGGAGTCATGTCTCTTTGTTATGGGCCTTAGAGACACGTCTCTTCTATAGGAGTCATGTCTCTTTGTTATGGGCCTTAGAGACACGTCTCTTCTATAGAGCATGTCTCTTTGTTATGTGCCTTAGAGACACGTCTCTTCTATAGGAGTCATGTCTCTTTGTTATGGGCCTTAGAGACACGTCTCTTCTATAGAGCATGTCTCTGAGGCCCATAACGAAGAGACATGTCTCTTCTATAGCAAACATCAATAGACGCCGGTAGAGGTTTCGAGGCTCACCTTCTCCATGCTCATCTTCTCGGGCATGACGATGATGCAGCGGTAGCCCTTGACTGCAGCTGCCAGGGCCAGCCCGATGCCTGGCAAGAAGAGGGGTTCACTGTCACTTAGAACCTGTCAATCAACTCAAACCGACCTATGGACATAAGAACTGACACTGAGTTTGCAAGACAAGATACAACTAAACTGAATCTGAAACATTACAGGACTAAATAAGAATAACAAAGGGAAGTTAAATATAAACCAGTTCATTTACTGGTTTCCAAGCTCTGACCTTGATTCTGAGCATGCCCAGTGGTCCAGGATCATTTCCAGGAGCTGGGATTTGTAAATGCAAAACTCATTGACAAGGAAATACAGAAGGGAGCTTTCAAACTGCAACTAAAATAGATATAACTTGAATGATGATCAAATCTAAACGGAGATAGCAGAGCCTGCTCTCTCATAGCAGTAGAGTTGGATGTCTCGAGACCGGTCTTGGTCTCGAGACCGGTCTCGAGACCACTTTTACGTGGTCTCGGTCTTGTCACAGTCTCGACCGTCTTTGGTCTTGGTCTTGTCTTGGTCTCGGATCCCTCGGTCTTGTCTTGGTCTCATTGTCTTGGTCTTGCGGTCTCAGGTCGACATAGTGGTCGGGAGATTTGCAACAAATAATGTCCATGATACAAAACATAATATTCGATAATGCAACATTAAATTATTTCGCCTTTCACGCCCTTCAAATGCAACCTTTCAAATGCAACCAATCAATGACATACATGTATTTTTGTTGTGATTAAGAAACTGGCGCTCATCCAATCAAAAGACGCAAGTGTAGCCAGCGTGAAACGTTAGGTTTACGTCGGAGCTGTCAGTCTCAGTCAGACCTACAGTAGTAATAATAATGTCAGCGAATTCTACCATCATTAAATTTGCATTCACCGAACACAAAGAAATTTGCAGTCCAGGGGCAACAAAGAAGCATTCTGCAAAATGCAAGTTTTGCAAAGTCTCTCTAACCGAAACAGCCGGGACGACATCAACGTTCACCAGACACCTGGAGCGGAGTCACCCGGAGAGGTAAGCTAGCGGTATAAATTATTTAGGGGACGGATATTTTTTTGCAAGCTTCAGTTCTTTGCAGACTTACTGAAACATTTTTGGCTGAGAGTGTAACTACATGCTAAGTACAGGTAGTTAACTTATCAGTGTCTCTCGGCTACTTAAACATTAAGTTTTCACCAACGTTAGATATTTTGGCGAATTCATTGAGTAGAAATACTGTATATCAAAACCGTGTCAGTGAGCTGTTGTTCTTGCCTTACTGAAGAACAGGCTTTATATTGTTGGCAGTGTGTTGTAATCACATGCTATTGCAGACATCAAGATGTCAGCATCTTGTCTCTATTCTTGGTAATGCACCATTTGATGTGCAGTTTGTATTGGTATGTAGAATTTGTAGTTTGCATTTGATTCATGCGACATGTGCGCATGTCATTGTTGTTTACTGTATTTTATTTAAAATGGAGTTGTTTAACTAAATAAATGTGACCATTGACATTTAAATAACATCTGCATATCACATTGTTTTGACTTCACAGGCTTAATCTATTTCTGGCAAGGTTATAATTGTGTATCTTCAATTTCATCTACAAATTAAGTATAATTGTAATTAGTTACATATTTCCCATAGCTGTTGGAGGTGTTAGCTGTTTTATCAGATGACTTTTGGACCAGTTAGTACCAGTCAGTCAGTAATATCAGTCCTCAACAGCAGACAAAGGAGTCTCAATCCTCTAATAGTGCAGTTACAGCTGTCATGCAATTGCTATACCTAGTTTATCTCACCCAGTCTACGAAAACATTTACAGTGAGTGAGCTCACAGTCACACACATTCAGTACAAGCTCTGTCTCTGCATTGTTCTGTCTGTAGTTGAAATAATACCTTCTTAAATTGAATTTAAACTGGGACTGAACCTCTTACCCCAGTGTGCTGCTCTTATTCAATTGATGCAAGTTATGGTGTAACACTAGCTCACTAGCTGTTTTTTTTGTTGGTTTTTTTGGTCTCGGTCTTGGTCTCGTCTCGGTCTCGTCTCGACTTTGTCTTGGTCTTGACTCAGTCTGTCTTGGCCTTGGTCTCGTCTTGGTCTCGGTCTTGATAACCCTCTGGTCTTGGTAGTGTCTTGGTCTCAGTTTAGGCGGTCTTGACTACAAGTCTACATAGCAGGCCTCAGGGGAACGGCCTGCTCAGAACCTTAGAGAGGCCTCTGCAGCCTTTAACCCTAACCCTGACGTAGGTTCTATGATGGTGTACCTGTGTTCCCTGACGTAGGTTCTAGAGGGTGTACCTGTGTTCCCTGACGTAGGTTCTATGATGGTGTCTCCAGGCCGCAGCAGTCCGTCCCTCTCTGCGTCCTCCACCATCCGCAGGGCGATGCGGTCCTTCACGCTGCCGCCCGCGTTGAAGTACTCACACTTCACCACTGCACACACACACACACACACACACACACACACACACACACACACACACACACACACACACACACACACACACACACACACACACACACACACACACACACACACACACACACACGTTACTCTTCTTGTCTGACCGCTCCGCTCTTGAAGTGCGTCGGCCAATCAGCTCTCTAACGGGACACCTGCAGCGAGCCCATTGGCTGATATCTGAACCCGTTTCCTGGACCATCGTGGGGGGTCTACTGGTCCAGACCTTCTCATGAGGAGGTCAACCCCAGCCCACCTTGGCCGCCGGCCCAAGTTCGCCATGGCAACCCGTCCCGGCGGTTCCCATGGCGACCCGTGGGACCAGTCACATGGCTGTCCCGTTCCCGCTGAAACCAGCTCCTTTGTCCCTAATCTGCCGGAACAATCTGGAACTTGACTTCCACGATTAAGGGAGCGCATAAAAGAGAATGGCTGCTGTTGTTATGAGGATTACTGAGGTTTTATTGTTGAACCCAACACCCTCCGCTCCCTGGGTTAGCACCCTGGTCTAGCTCCCTGGCCTAGCTCCCTGGGCTAGCTCCCTGGGTTAGAACCCTGGGATAGGTCCCTAGCTCCCTGGCCTAGCTCCCTGGGCTAGCTCCCTGGGTTAGAACCCTGGGCTAGGTCCCTAGCTCCCTGGGTTAGCTCCCTGGGTTAGCTCCCTGGGTTAGCTTCCTGGGTTAGCTCCCTGGGTTAGCTCCCTGGGCTAGCTTCCTGCGGCCCCCAAACGGCTTAAAACAGCTTCTTAACCTTTGGGTTTTTTGGTCTGGGAATGGGCGCTGTTATACCAGCTCAGCGGCCCCTGAGGGCCAGCCAGGGGCCAGCCAGGGGCCAGCCAGGGGCCAGCCAGGGGCCACCTGAGGGCCAGGAACAACAGGTCTTTCTCCCTCCCCTCTTCTCTCCCTGTGGGAGGCCCCTCCGCTGACAAAGGCAGGACGGTTAGAGAAATGGGCTTAGATAAGATGTGTGTGTGTGTGTGTGTGTGTGTGTGTGTGTGTGTGTGTGTGTGTGTGTGTGTGTGTGTGTGTGTGTGTGTACTCACAGACTTCACACTTGAGGCCGCAGGCCTTGGGGATCTTGTTGAGGCGCACCAGGGGAGTCCCCCCGATCCAGCTGAGGATGTTGGGGAGGATCTTGGGGGCTTGGGGCCTGGGGGGTACAGATCACAGCGGACATTGTTTAATTTTGTTTTCTGATATCTGAGGATATCAGCCTCTGATCCATAACCAAACCAGTTCCTTCTGGTCCAGACCGGTTGAGGGCCTGGCAGTGGGGGAGGGGCCATGACTCAGCATGCCTCGCCGTGTGGGAGAGAGAACCGGAGGCAGAGCGGGGTCTGTGGGGTTTGGACGGGGAACCAGTTCTCCCAGTTAACCCAGTTCTCCAAATTTAACCACCTCCTTTGTAACTGTTTCCTCTTCAAGCCAAACTAAACATCAATCAACCTGTTCAATATTTTTGGTTGGCTAACATGTTAGACAGGTTAGGTTAGAGAGCACATTGTGAGGTAAGGTTAGGTTAGAGAGAGCAGTGGGTGGTTAGAGAGAGCAGTGGGAGGTTAGGTTAGCAGTCTGAGGTTAGGTTAGCAGTCTGAGGTTAGGTTAGCAGTCTGAGGTTAGGTTAGCAGTCTGAGGTTAGGTTAGCAGTCTGAGGTTAGGTTAGCAGTCTGAGGTTAGGTTAGCAGTCTGAGGTTAGGTTAGCAGTCTGAGGTTAGGTTAGCAGTCTGAGGTTAGGTTAGCAGTCTGAGGTTAGGTTAGCAGTCTGAGGTTAGGTTAGCAGTCTGAGGTTAGGTTAGCAGTCTGAGGTTAGGTTAGCAGTCTGAGGTTAGGTTAGCAGTCTGAGGTTAGGTTAGCAGTCTAAGGTTAGGTTAGCAGTCTGAGGTTAGGTTAGCAGTCTGAGGTTAGGTTAGCAGTCTGAGGTTAGGTTAGCAGTCTGAGGTTAGGTTAGCAGTCTGAGGTTAGGTTAGCAGTCTGAGGTTAGGTTAGCAGTCTAAGGTTAGGTTAGCAGTCTGAGGTTAGGTTAGCAGTCTGAGGTTAGGTTAGCAGTCTGAGGTAAGGTTAGCAGTCTGAGGTTAGGTTAGCAGTCTGAGGTTAGGTTAGCAGTCTGAGGTTAGGTTAGCAGTCTGAGGTAAGGTTAGCAGTCTGAGGTT
>NC_136936.1:51629593-51647093 GCF_949987615.1 Pollachius pollachius
GTGTTCCGGGGTCTTTGGAGTCGGTAGCTTATCGGTTTACCAGACCCGGGTAAATACGTCTTACGAGACCAAGTCGTAAAGGCCTCGTTAACTCATTCCTTTAAGGCATTTTAATTAACATTACCGGCTGATTAATCAAATAAATAATAATGAAGTGCCCACATTGTACACGTGTGACTTCTACAACATGCTGAGCAAAGCCAATTTGTCTTTCATCGAGAACTTACAACAAATGTAAGTAGATACATTTGCTGATTGCTTAAATCAAATAAAATGTAAATTAGGGTTATGCCAGTGAGGCAAACCTGGCGATTATGATTTATTATCTGGTCAGATAGGTCCAGATAGTTTAATTGACCATAGCACTCCACCTCAGTGCAAAAGCCTTTTATTATGAAACCCCCAATGAACTATTCTTTTGTCCTTATGTAATTCGTCGTTCTGTAAAAGTTAATTACATAACATTACATTACATAGTATGACCTAACATTACATCACATCGCATCCATTCCCATCCATGATGCCATGCAGACCATCACTACTCCCTAGCTGATGCAATCCCCGCATTCAGCCTTCAGCCTCAGCAGCTTCCGGAGCCACAGCTCCCATCAGCCTCCTCAGGCTCCATGTGTCCCTGGTGTGTTGTTATGAAGAGTTTCACAACCAAAGTTTAGTCCACGGAGATCGTTTACCACCTATTAATATCAATATGCGCAATGGCGCAAAGTGATGGATGAAGAGGACTGCATTCAGATGAACAGAAACTCGATAGTAGCCCTATCGAGGGTTTATATACACATATCTATATCTAAAATAGAAGTATATTCACTCACCTTGAGGATATTAGGCTCTTTGTGTGTCTCTAAGCGTGTCTCAGCTCGCTCTCAGTTCAGCTCTCTGTCGGTTTAACACCAAAACAAAAGCCATCTGCAGTGGGCGGGGCTTCCCTACTATCGACGCTGATTGGCTTTGACGTTGGCGTCAGGGTCTGCGCTGTCCAATGGGCTTCCTCGTGCTGGGCGAGCCTCCGCCTTTAATGTAAAACAGGTGAAACCAGGCACGTCTGGGACTTACCGTGTTACCCTGTGCTGGCCTCTCGTTTCCTGCTGCTGTACTGGAGGACGTAGGAGACGTCCTCAGTCCCTTCAGGGCACACCACCTTGAAGACCTTTGATCCCAGAGATGTTCTACAGAAGCCTGTGTTTCTGGTCCAATGAGCTGTTAGAGATGTTCTCCAGTGTCTCTGGTCCATGGAGCTGTTGGAGATGTTGTGTCTCTGGTCCATGGAGCTGTTCCAACAGGTGGTCCAGACCAGTGCAAACAGTAGGTGGTATTTGTTTTACGGCACGTCCCGTTAGTACAACATTATGAATAACACCAAGGCCCTTGTTGCCGTACAACTGCACAGAGACATTTCTGCTTTCAGATTGTCCTTTAATAAAACAGGTAAGAGTGAACAGTTTCATGTGGTTATCCAGATAAACAGAGCGCTGACACAGAAACCTTTAAGTGTTCTGTCCATGGTCAGGCTAGCGGTGCCGTCCCCTGTGTCTCTACACAGTTCAGACAACACAATCAAAAGATTCAATCATGAATATGAGGCAGAATCAGTACAAATAGTTTCAATTTAATGACAAGTTAAAAGTATTTTGACAAAATAAAAATATATAAAGAGGAAAAACAAACAAAGAATCCCAACAACATCAACGTCTCGCTGCTTCCCGTCGCGGTCGGCTGCCGTCGGGCCGGAGCTCAGCGGTCCGGCTGCTCTCAGAACCTCCCAGAACGTTCCCGGTCCCGCGACCTACGCCTCTCCCGGTCCCGCCCGCTCCCTCTCCCTCGGTCCCTGGAGCGGGATCGCCTCTCCCGGGACCTGGACCGGGTCCTCTGTCCGCTGCAGACCGGAGGACAGACCTGAGTCTCTACACAACACTGAACACTACACAACACTGAACACTACACAACACTGAACACTACACAACACTGAACACTACACAACACTGAACACTACACAACACTGAACACTACACAACACTGAACACTACACAACACCCCACGCCTCTGGTGGGAGGACGCCCCACGACCTCACTCCCCCCTCCCCGCCTACTCCCCCCTCCCCCTACTCCCCCTCCTCCCCCCTCCTCCCCCCTCCCCCCACCGTACATGTACAGCCCAGTGCCCCTGGGGGGGTTCAGTTGGGGTCATTTCCTCCAGGTTCCCCCCCCCGTGTGTGCCAACGTACTGGGCCGACCTAACGGTCTGATCTGATAAGCCCCGAGGAGGCAGGGTCCTGAGCAGGTCTGTGGGGGGGCTCTCGGGGGGGGGGGGGGCTCTCAGGGGGACCTACTTGCGGGGGGTCTATTGGGTGGGCGGGGGGACATCTCTCTCGGGGGGGTGTCTCCTTGCAGGGGGGTCTCTGGGGAGTTCTATTGGTTGGGGGGACCTCTCTCGGGTGTCGGTCTCTCTGGGGGGTCTATGGGGAGGGGGGGGGGTCTCTCTCAGGTGGGGGTCTATGGGGGGGGGTCTCTCAGGTGGGGGTCTCTCTGGGGGGGCGTACCTCTTTCTCCGGCGGCCATACAGCTCCCTCCTCAGCTCCCGGGAGATGGGCTTCAGGTGCATGAAGTTACAGAAGCCGCCGCGGGTACACTCCCTGTGGGGGGGGAGGGGGTGAGACCAGCAGCACAGTGGGGGGCAGACAGCGTCTGGACCGGCGGGGCACTCACCCCATCTCGTACTGGCGGCAGCAGGCCTCTCTGAAGTCGGTGACGGGGGACAGCTCTGCGTGGACGGCCTGGGCGTTGAACCAGCGGTTGTTCAGGTCCATCACCGCCTTCTCCGCATCCTCCTCTTTACGGAACTGCAAGGCGAGTGGGCTTTACTACTTTATTAAGGTTCCTACGGAGCGGTGACCAGAGCACCGGTCCACCAGGGAGGACATGAGCAGCAGGATTCACCTTCACATAGACGTTACCGACCAGATGGTCTCCGAGGTTATCGCACACGTTCATCTCCTCCACCTCTCCGTACTTCTCCTCCATCTCTGTGAAGACCTCCTGAAAACACAAATCTAGATTGATTACCAATATAAATAGCTAGGGCTCATGTCAGTGTACGTATGGCCTAACACAAACCATCCTTGACAATGCATGCTTTTGAACTGGACCAGATCCCTCCACCACTGTCCTACAGCTTCCTCAATGCCCGATCACTTGCCTCAAAGAACTCATCATAGTGTTCCTGCATCTCCACGTCACTGACGGCACCTAGTGGTGAGAGGGGGAAGTGTTCATCAGTCCCAATATAAACCCAGACCACCATCAAGCTGCAAGTCATGACTCAAACATTTTGACTTACTTTATAAAAAATGGATACTTATTGGTCTCATTTGGAGATTCATCTTTTAGATTTAAACGACCCCTGATAGGACCTAGGAGCAGCGGGCTGGTCTGGGGTAATACCAGGAGCTCCAGATGTAGTCCTATGCCTTGCTCGTGGGCAGGGCAGGAGTGCTAACCTGCAGGTTTATGTGGCGTGGCAGGAAACCCACGTAACACAGGAGAAGCTCCAATCCTTCAAACGTGGTTTGGAAGGTGGCACTTTAATTATTAAATCATATTAATGACGCCTCAATGAGCAGATCACACCGAGGACGCTGGGCGGACTCACAGTTCAGGCCGTCTGCAGACTGGGCGCTGTTCTGGGGGTTGCGGTAAATGTTCAAGAGGGCAATCGTCTGGAATAAAGAAATCAATGGAATCAGGAAAGGGGATTATAAGTAACCTTCGGCTACGAGTTCAACACTCGTCTTCAAGGGAAAGACTTCTAGAAAGGTTAAGGAATCCGACCTACAAGTAGCTCTCAAATCAGGATGAGGAGGGTGGAGCCGGCCAGTGGTAGATTAAATATGACACGATTACATATTAAACAGGACAATATGGGAAACAGGATTATGAACATGATGAAAAGTACTTATAGGGTCCCCTAATAATGGACCCTAGTTACAAGGTTTATGGGAGATGTGCAATTCGTATGGATCGCAGAAAAGGTTTCACAAAGTCGAGAGAGTTGGTAAGACTGCAGTATAAGATGTAAAGACATCCTAAAATATCACCGTTGATAATCAGAATGATGACAGCGATGCCCTCCTCATCATCATCATCATCGTGTTCCCAGATCATCTGGGACTGATAAAGCATACATCATAAAACCTTCCCTGGAACTGTTAAGTTGTTACAAGTCGATCAAACACACAGAAGAACAGTGAGTCTCTACCATACTTACCCTTCATAGCCTGGAGGCCCGATCAGAAAAGGTGTGGGCGTTTGGAGAGCAGAGCTCCAAAAGGTTTGGCAGTTTCAGATACAATGGAGTTGTGGGTCAATCTCAACCTTTTTCTTTTCGGGTCCATGCTATGAGGGGTGGATGGGGGCAATTGATATACTAATTATTATTTTAGGGTGGTGTTCGCCATACACATAATATGTTTAGAAACCATGGTCTGATCACTCTTCATCTAAATAGCTTTTTGAATTTGTATTATGCAGCTAGTTCAAAATATATTGCCATCACAAGAGGGAACTTACCTGGCTGAAGGTGGGTTTGTTGTGTAACCGGGAGCAGCGGTCACCATGACGACACGCACCGATTTTAAAATAAAAAGAACAGTTGACCCTTCGGGGAGAAGAGAGAGGAGATGAGAACACATGACCGCATCAAGTCCATGCTTCAAAAGGGGGAATAGTGTTCAATGGATCAATATTAAACAGAGACTGCACATGTTCATTGTTATTAACCCTTTTACCATCAACGGTCATGTTCAGCCATTTCACCAATACATTGATGGGGTATGCATGGACAGCGTATGGGCCAGTCCCACGTGTTGTAATACATCGATTTATATTTATTAATCCAGATGTAAACTAACGCATCACAGAACACAGTGTGCCAGGGACACGGCTCGCTCTCACTGGGGCCCGGGCGATCATCAGCTGACATCAGATGGGGAGCCGGGGCCTACCCCTGCCAGCGTGCCTCTTCTTATGTACAGGTGGTTTACTGCCTGTTCTTTATGTACAGCTGGTTTACTGCCTGTTCTTTATGTACAGGCGGTTTACTGCCTGTTCTTTATGTACAGCTGGTTAACTGCTGGTTTACTGCCTGTTCCTTATGTACAGGCGCTTTACTGCCTGTTCTTTATGTACAGCCGGTTAACTGCCTGTTTCTTATGTACAGGTGGTATAATGCCTGTTTTTCATGTACAGGACGTTTACTGCCTGTTCCTCATGTACAGGCGGTATACTTCCTGTTCTTTGTGTACAGGCGGTTTACTGCCTGTTCCTTATGTACAGGTGGTATATTTCCTGTTCTTTATGTACAGGCGGTTTACTGCCTGTTCCTTATGTACAGGCGGTATAATGCCTGTTCTTTATTTACTGCCTGTTCTTTACGTACAAGCGGTTTACTGCCTGTTCTTTATTACAGGCGGTTTACTGCCTGTTCTTTATGTACAGGCGGTATAATGCATGTTCTTTATGTAGTCTGTTTACTGCCTGTTCTTTATTTACAGGCAGTATAATGCCTGTTCTTTATTTAGGCTGCCTGTTCTTTATATACAGGCGGTACATGACAGCGCTGCACGGAGGCGCCGCTGCAGCTCGAGCGTAGCGCGGGGTTATGCGGGATTAGCATTTAGCATTTTAGCTCCTTCTTGTTTTCATGTAGTTTGTGGAACGGCTCAGTTTCTCTGGTTGAATTGGGTGACTGTTTTAATGAATTCTAGAAATCTTATATCCAAACTTTTTATTAAAAAAATATGCGTAAACTTAATAATAATAACATGACTTACTTGTCTTTTTCTGTGCCGAAGATGGACGCCAAATACTCGGCCATCTTGAACCAACCTAACACATCCGGGAGGCGCTTTCAAAGTAAGAGTCGGACGGACACATGTCGCGGTGGCACCCATAGCAGTGCACCACAGGGGGGAACAGACAACATACATTCATGCAAAACCAAAATCCTTTATTACACAATCGTTTGAAGGAAATACGAAAAGAAGATGAGTGTTGATATTTAAAGGAGGTCTTTACAGCAGCTCACTATCTGTTCAGTAGACTCACATCCAGATGCTATTATTAACAGAGCTAATGTCGTTTATGTACAGGCCAATTCGTTCAGTTTAGAAAATAAAATAACGTATAATCTTTATAAATGAGATGGGGCAAGAGTTCCCAACAGCCGCCAAAGTTTGCTTATACTCAAGTTAAATGTTATATTGATATATTTGAATATATTAAATCCCTAAAGAGTTCCAGCTGATGGATAAGGGGTAGACGTCAGGCAGAATATATAAATACATAACCTTTGCTTTTATCTTGGACTCACCAAAGTCTACTAAGCTTTTATGATAGAACCAAATCCACTAGACACAACACCATCACTATGAACACATGTCACACAGGCCACACAGTTTGGGTTTGAATCTGTTGTATTTCAGTTAAGACCAAACAGTTACGACTTTACTACTGGAAGATAACAGTCAATGCATAACAAACACCACAACCCACAGTTAAGCAGATCTCCAACGACACAGAGGTAGACGTTCCACCCTAGCTGAGCAGTTCTCCTCTCGCTCCCAGTCTCCGCCCCCCCCCGCTGTGGACCCAAACTTCATGAGTCCTCCCGTCGGTCCTCCACTCACCCTGGATCCCAACCCCGAGGCCTGTTGAGAGGTAGGACCCTGCCGGACCGTAGCCAGGTCCTAATCGCCCTGGTCTCAGTCGCCCTGGTCCCAGTAGCCCTTAGGGGGGGTCGCCCGGTGTTGTGGCGCCGCAGCTCTTCCCGCTACTTTGTGGCTCCGCTGCAGATCAACGCGTCAGCGGCCGCCGTCCTCCGGAGACCAGCGGACGCCAGATAAAGCTCGTATTATCCGACAACACTGCATGTAAATACCGTGGACCGCAGCCGAACTGGTTAGATATATTGATATATACATTGATATATATGTATATATGCATTGATATTTATATATTTATATATATATATGTAGGTCCTCGGTCTCATCACCACGGCGGACTGCGGCGTCGCCTTCCGAGCGACACAATTTTTTTATCAAACTTTGCGTTTCGAAAGCCCGTATATACAGCGATTGGATCCCGGTTCGTCCACGGCGGTGGTCTCTGGTCCCCGACGGTCGGTAAGCCTCCCCGGTCCCGGTCCCGGTGTCCCGGTGTGTTCGTGCGGAGCGCCTCGGAAGTCTGTAAACCTCGCCAGGATTTCCGGCTCCTTTCCATTCGCCCTATGCTGTTTTGTTTCCGTTTATTCCATTTCCGTTTCAAAAGTTTTGTAGATTCAAAGTTTTGTTGTGGTTGATTCGGGATGGTTTCACTGCCCGGAGCACCGGGGGGTTTTCACATTTATTCCCGGTAGTTTGGTACCGGGCGGCGGACACCGAGCCTCGCCCCGCCGATAGTCGACTAAAAACGGAGCTCTACAACCGAGTCTCACTTTGAACTTAGCGACACGTGTTTTTTTCTATTTCTTCCTGTTTTACTTTTGACTTGAATGCGGTTTTCCCACATATCACATCCCTTTATGGAGAACTTTGTCACGACGGCCTACCATATGGCCTTTAGACGCAGCGAAGCCTCGCCCTCGAGTTAGCTCACATTAGCACTTGGAACGCTCTCTAAACGGTCCTGTTGACCAACGGGAGGCCGCGGCTCCGAGGCCTCCACGGCTGGTCAACACAATGCATGTGTGTGTGGAATGTTGTGACCCCATAGACATGCCATTTTGCGTTATATGAATTAGTATTTACCCATTCATATCTAGGTCACTATGATTTAACTTATGTGACGGTTCATATATTGATGGACATACGAGTATAGCAAAAGCCTTTTGCCATTTAAGTTACTTGGTTCAAATTAATTTGAAGTTTCACATAAAATGGTATGTCATGTAAATACTGTGATTCAACTGGGTGATCTATTTCATTTCAATATTTGAACAAATGAACATTTTGTTACATTTGTTGTCCCTATATCAATGTGTCCTCTGGGCTGCCCATCACAATGTATAATAGAAGCCCCCACTAATATAATTGAACAATCACCAATTAACATTTAAATTGACCACGTCACTTTCTCCAGCAGGTAGGCTCAACTTGGTGTTCAGAACAAAATGTCCAAAATTGAGACGGAAGAGATGATCGAGATTGAGATCGATGGGCAGGAGAAACATGGATGCCTGGAGGAAGGGTTAGTATCTTTGGTATTAGTAACTAGGAGTTGTTGGTATTATTTCTATTTATATGTCATTTGAGAGGAACTCCTGCTTTGAATCCACCTCATCCGCACAACTAAGCCCAGTTCTTCACCACCTCTAGGATGGAGGAGCAGGCCCTCACTGCGGCGGATCTGATCCAGCAGGACATCGATATCAACGAGCCCATCGGTAACCTGAAGAAGCTCCTGGAGCCTCGGATCCAGGTGTCTCTGGACCAGTACGAGATCTGCCTGCAGGACATCCAGGTAACAACGCGCCATCTGGACCACAAGGTCGGCTCGCTCTTTTTAAAGAAATTGTTTCTAAAGCTTTATAGAATGCATCAGAAATCTTGCTTTTTTATTATAATTTAGTGCCCTTAACTTTAATTCATGAGAACATTGAATACTGTATGTAATGCATAAACCGTGTTGTTGAGTCAAATGTTTTTGTAATTGGACCCTCTCTGCTTTGTTGTGAAGGTTCTCATCTCACGGTTGTAGTAATCATTCTCCTGCTCCCACTGTCGTTCCAGCTCCATCCTGATCACAGTCTGTTTGACCAAGGAGTGAAGACCGATGGAACCGTACAGCTCAGCCTGCAGATCATCACACGACCAGGTAGGCATACAGGACCTAGACCTCACAGTAGAGTATACACCACAACATCATTATCGTTCTGACATTATCATGATATTATTATTCCGTCATGGCATTACCGTTATCATCGTTCCGACATTGTATCATTATTGTTGTTATGGTTCTATGTCTTGATCATCGTTCTGACATATCATTATCATTGTTATTGTTGTTATTGTTCTATATCATTATCATCGTATCAGTATCATTGTTATTATTTTTCTATATCATGATCATCGATCTGACATCCTATCATTGTTATTGTTCTATATCATTATCCTCGTTCTGACATCCTGTTATTGATCTATATCATGATCATCGTTCTGACATCCTATCATTGTTATTGTTCTGCATCATTATCCTCGTTGTGACTCCTTTCTTCCCGCCCCCCAGGCGAGGAGAAGCTGAACATCCTGGAGATCGTGAAGCCGGTGGAGACGGTGGAGGTGGTGATCGACCCGGACGCGGCCGGGGAGGACGGCTCGCTGGTGGAGGAGGGCCAGCTCATCGCTGTAGAGCGCTCAGCGCTGTCCGACGACACCTCGGAACAGGTCACCCGCTGGGCAGCCGCCCTGGAGGGCTACCGCAAGGAGCAGGTCCGCCTGGGCATCCCCTACGGTGAGCCTCCTCTAGTCTCTAGGCCTGCTCCTCCTCTAGTCTCTAGGCCTGCTCCTCCTCTAGTCTCTAGGCCTGCTCCTCCTCTAGTCTCTAGGCCTGCTCTTCCTCTAGTCTCTAGGCCTGCTCCTCCTCTAGGCCTGCTCCTCCTCTATTCTCTAGGCCTGCTCCTCCTCTAGTCTCTAGGCCTGCTCCTCCTCTAGTCTCTAGGCCTGCTCCTCCTCTAGTCTCTAGGCCTGCTCCTCCTCTAGTCTCTAGCCCAGACTGCTCCTCCTCTAGTCTCTAGCCCAGACTGCTCCTCCTTTAGTCTCTAGGTCTGCTCCTCCTCTAGTCTCTAGGCCTGCTCCTCCTCTAGTCTCTAGGCCTGCTCCTCCTCTAGTCTCTAGGCCTGCTCTTCCTCTAGTCTCTAGGCCTGCTCCTCCTCTAGTCTCTAGGCCTGCTCCTCCTCTATTCTCTAGGCCTGCTCCTCCTCTAGTCTCTAGGCCTGCTCCTCCTCTAGTCTCTAGGCCTGCTCCTCCTCTAGTCTCTAGCCCAGACTGCTCCTCCTCTAGTCTCTAGCCCAGACTGCTCCTCCTCTAGTCTCTAGGTCTGCTCCTCCTCTAGTCTCTAGGCCTGCTCCTCCTCTAGTCTCTAGGCCTGCTCCTCCTCTAGTCTCTAGGCCTGCTCTTCCTCTAGTCTCTAGGCCTGCTCCTCCTCTAGTCTCTAGGCCTGCTCCTCCTCTATTCTCTAGGCCTGCTCCTCCTCTAGTCTCTAGGCCTGCTCCTCCTCTAGTCTCTAGGCCTGCTCCTCCTCTAGTCTCTAGCCCAGACTGCTCCTCCTCTAGTCTCTAGCCCAGACTGCTCCTCCTCTAGTCTCTAGCCCAGACTGCTCCTCCTCTAGTCTCTAGCCCAGACTGCTCCTCCTCTAGTCTCTAGGCCTGCTCCTCCTCTAGTCTCTAGGCCTGCTCCTCCTCTAGTCTCTAGGCCTGCTCCTCCTCTAGTCTCTAGGCCTGCTCCTCCTCTATTCTCTAGGCCTGCTCCTCCTCTAGTCTCTAGGCCTGCTCCTCCTCTAGTCTCTAGCCCAGACTGCTCCTCCTCTAGTCTCTAGCCCAGACTGCTCCTCCTCTAGTCTCTAGGCCTGCTCCTCCTCTAGTCTCTAGGCCTGCTCCTCCTCTAGTCTCTAGGCCTGCTCCTCCTCTAGTCTCTAGGCCTGCTCCTCCTCTAGTCTCTAGCCCAGACTGCTCCTCCTCTAGTCTCTAGGTCTGCTCCTCCTCTAGTCTCTAGGCCTGCTCCTCCTCTAGTCTCTAGGCCTGCTCCTCCTCTAGTCTCTAGGCCTGCTCTTCCTCTAGTCTCTAGGCCTGCTCCTCCTCTAGTCTCTAGGCCTGCTCCTCCTCTATTCTCTAGGCCTGCTCCTCCTCTAGTCTCTAGGCCTGCTCCTCCTCTAGTCTCTAGGCCTGCTCCTCCTCTATTCTCTAGGCCTGCTCCTCCTCTAGTCTCTAGGCCTGCTCCTCCTCTAGTCTCTAGCCCAGACTGCTCCTCCTCTAGTCTCTAGCCCAGACTGCTCCTCCTCTAGTCTCTAGGCCTGCTCCTCCTCTAGTCTCTAGGCCTGCTCCTCCTCTAGTCTCTAGGCCTGCTCCTCCTCTAGTCTCTAGGCCTGCTCCTCCTCTAGTCTCTAGCCCAGACTGCTCCTCCTCTAGTCTCTAGGTCTGCTCCTCCTCTAGTCTCTAGGCCTGCTCCTCCTCTAGTCTCTAGGCCTGCTCCTCCTCTAGTCTCTAGGCCTGCTCCTCCTCTAGTCTCTAGGCCTGCTCCTCCTCTAGTCTCTAGGCCTGCTCCTCCTCTAGTCTCTAGGTCTCCTCCTCCTCTCTAACCCAGCTCCCCCCGCCCCCCCCCAGACCCCGTGCTGTGGTCAGCGGACCAGGTCATCCACTGGGCCGTGTGGGTGATGAAGGAGTTCAACATCGAGGAGATGGAGATCGGGGCGATTCACATCCCGGGGCGGGACCTGTGCTCCTTCTCCCACGAGGACTTCCTCCAGAAGGTTCCCAGCGGAGAGATCCTCTGGAGCCACCTGGAGCTGCTGCGCAAATGTACGACACAGGAAGTGATGGTTGATGAGCTAACCCCCCCACTTACACACTTAATGTGTGTTGTACGTCCCGGCACTTATAAACAGTACTTAGCATGGTGTAGCATCTTATCCTAGCTATTGTTGTATACTGGGAATGGGTTAACCTAGTGATTGTTAGTGCTTGGCACTTGGTTCTATGAACGTTCTTACTGTACCGGCAGAGATATATTGTTGTTTCTCTTTCTTCTGACAATGTACTTATTGTAAGTCCCTTTGGATAAATGCGTCTGCTAATCGCCCTGAATGTAAATGTCCATCTAATGCTTCCCTCATTGGCCGTTCTAGATGTGTTGGCCAGTCAGGACCAGGCAGGACAGGACGCCACTGTGACCATCGACCAGCGTGAGTCTCCCCGGGTTCTCCTCCGTCCCCCAGCGGTGGAGTTACACCCTAGACCCCCCTACAACACGGAATATGGGACACATCTCTCTGTAATTGTGGATGAAGTTGTATAAAGAGGATGTTCTCTGTAAAATACCCCAAATCGGCTACTTCCTGCAAAACATGTTTTTCTAGAGAGGGGGGGGGTTTATTGGCACTGGCTGTCCCCCGGAAGAGTGTTGATAATGTTAGTCCTGACAGCAGTATTCTGGTGTCTCTCTGACTGATGTTAGTCCTGACAGCAGTATTCTGGTGTCTCTCTGACTGATGTTAGTCCTGACAGCAGTATTCTGGTGTCTCTCTGACTGATGTTAGTCCTGACAGCAGTAGTCTAGTGTCTCTCTGCGTGATGTTAGTCCTGACAGCAGTATTCTGGTGTCTCTCTGCGTGATGTAAGTCCTGACAGCAGTATTCTGGTGTCTCTCTGAGTGATGTTAGTCCTGACAGCAGTATTCTGGTGTCTCTCTGAGTGATGTTAGTCCTGACAGCAGTATTCTGGTGTCTCTCTGAGTGATGTTAGTCCTGACAGCACTAGTCTGGTGTCTCTCTGCGTGATGTTAGTCCTGACAGCAGTAGTCTAGTGTCTCTCTGCGTGATGTTAGTCCTGATAGCAGTATTCTGGTGTCTCTGAGTGATGTTAGTCCTGATAGCACTAGTCTGGTGTCTCTCTGAGTGATGTTTGTCCTGACAGAGTATTGGTAATGAGGTCTCAGAGTAATGGTGGTAATGAGATCTCTGAGTGGTGGTGATGATGAGGTCTCAGAGTAATGGTGGTAATGAGGTCTCAGAGTAATGGTGGTAATGAGGTCTCTGAGTGGTGGTGATGATGAGGTCTCAGAGTTATGGTGGTAATGAGGTCTCTGAGTGGTGGTGATGATGAGGTCTCAGAGTAATGGTGGTAATGAGGTCTCAGAGTAATGGTGGTAATGAGGTCTCTGAGTGGTGGTGATGATGAGGTCTCAGAGTAATGGTGGTAATGAGGTCTCAGAGTAATGGTGGTAATGAGGCCTCTGAGTGGTGGTGATGATGAGGTCTCAGAGTAATGGTGGTAATGAGGTCTCAGAGTAATGGTGGTAATGAGGCCTCGTGAGTGGTGGTGATGATGAGGTCTCAGAGTAATGGTGGTAATGAGGCCTCTGAGTGGTGGTGATGATGAGGTCTCAGAGTAATGGTGGTAATGAGGCCTCTGAGTGGTGGTGATGATGAGGTCTCAGAGTAATGGTGGTAATGAGGCCTCTGAGTGGTGGTGATGATGAGGTCTCAGAGTTATGGTGGTAATGAGGTCTCTGAGTGGTGGTGATGATGAGGTCTCAGAGTAATGGTGGTAATGAGGTCTCAGAGTAATGGTGGTAATGAGGTCTCTGAGTGGTGGTGATGATGAGGTCTCAGAGTAATGGTGGTAATGAGGCCTCTGAGTGGTGGTGATGATGAGGTCTCAGAGTAATGGTGGTAATGAGGCCTCTGAGTGGTGGTGATGATGAGGTCTCAGAGTAATGGTGGTAATGAGGCCTCTGAGTGGTGGTGATGATGAGGTCTCAGAGTAATGGTGGTAATGAGGCCTCTGAGTGGTGGTGATGATGAGGTCTCAGAGTAATGGTGGTAATGAGGCCTCTGAGTGGTGGTGATGATGAGGTCTCAGAGTAATGGTGGTAATGAGGTCTCAGAGTGGTGGTGATGATGAGGTCTCAGAGTAATGGTGGTAATGATGAGGCCTCTGAGTGTTGGTAATGAGGTCTCAGAGTGGTGGTGATGAGGTCCTCGTCTCCCCAGCCGTGCAGATCATCCCGTCGGCCGTCAACACGTCCAGCACCATCAAGGTCCTGAAGCAGAGCCGCGGGCCCCGGACCCCCCGCATCTCCGGGGGGGAGGAGCGCAGCTCGCCCGGCAACCGCACCGGTACGCACGCACACACGCACACACGAAAAAACCAACGCACCCATGAACAAGCAATTAATACGCAAACAAACGCACACCGGGGCCTGCCCCAGTCCGCGTTGTCTTTTTAATGAGCAGATTTCAGAAAGAAGTGTTTGTTTCCTTTCCCCTTTACTGGTCACATGACCGCTAATCTGGATCACTGACTGTTATTATTATTATTATTAGGCGTTTTTCAGAATAAAGAATTTAGTTGAGAAGATCAGAGTTTCTTCTCACAAGAGAACGTTGGAGGAAATGTCTGTGGCTTATGAATGTCTGGGTTATGAATGTGTCCTGAACCATCCGTGTGTCTGTCTGGACTGAACCATGCGTCTGTCTGCTGTCCGTGTGTCTGTCTGGACTGAACCATGCGTCTGTCTGCTGTCCGTGTGTCTGTCTGGACTGAACCATGCGTCTGTCTGCTGTCCGTGTGTCTGTCTGGACTGAACCATGCGTCTGTCTGCTGTCCGTGTGTCCAGGGAACAACGGGCAGATCCAGCTGTGGCAGTTCCTCCTGGAGCTGCTGACGGATAAGGACGCCCGCGACTGCATCTGCTGGGTGGGCGAGGAGGGGGAGTTCAAGCTGAACCAGCCCGAGCTGGTGGCTCAGAAGTGGGGGCTGCGCAAGAACAAGCCCACCATGAACTACGAGAAGCTAAGCCGAGCCCTCAGGTGAGCTCCTGTTGTTCTGGTCCAGGTGAAGATCCCGGGGGGAGGTGCTAACGTGATGCTCCGCCCCCCTGTGTGTTGTGGGAGGTGCTAACATGCTGCTCCGCCCCCTGTGTGTTGTGGGAGGTGCTAACGTGTTGCTCCGCCCCCTGTGTGTTGTGGGAGGTGCTAACGTGTTGCTCCGCCCCTGCAGGTATTACTACGACGGGGACATGATCAGCAAGGTGCAGGGGAAGCGCTTCGTCTACAAGTTTGTGTGCGACCTGCGGACGCTGATCGGCTACAGCGCGGCGGAGCTCAACGGCCTGGTCACCGAGTGCGAGCAGAAGAAGCTGGCCCGCCTGCAGCTGCACGGCCTGGGGCAGCCCGTCACCACGGTGACGCTGGCCACCTCCATTGACAAGGACAGCTGAGGGCGGGGCCCGCCGCCGCCGGGTGTGGACAGTTCCTTGGTGATGACTTGTGGGCGCCGGGCCCCTCCCCCTCGGGGTCAGGGGGAGGGGCCGGCGGCCTGACAGGGGTCGGAGGTCAGAGGTCCCCATCACACGCCTTCGCTCTGCGCTCTGACCCGGCCAGGCGTTCGGAGATGTTCATGTTCATTATTTTTATAAATCTATCAAGGGCAGAAGCATGGTATGAATTGGTGACCCATCATGGTGGTTCATGTGCCATGTGTCAGGGAGTCTGAATATCGCTTCATGATTAGTTCTCGTCTAGCTGTTGTTTCTACTGTATATACTGGTACTCTATGTTTTTGATAGCCGCGACGGCAAGTGTATTTTCATATGTTCCCATTTATATAGCGGGGTGGTTTTTGTATTTTATTTAGTCTGTTCCCTGATTGCTGGACCCTTTTGTCCACTAGGGGGAATAAAGTGGCAAGCATTTTTCTTAAGGCTTGGTGTCTGATCAGTGGAGAGGAGGCGGAGCCAGAGGAGTTCTGTACATTCAAACTTTATTGAGGGGGTTGTGGGTACAAAGCAGTTCACTAAGCAGGCGGTTCATTGAGCTGAACAGGAAGTGATCCCTGGTGATGACCATCATTATTACAAGACTTCAAAGAACCAAATGATAAAAGTTAAATGATAAAATCCCTGCACCCCCTTGCCGTGTGTCTCCAGGCCAGGGGGTCAGGAGGCCTCAGGGTTCCCTGGTTTTATTCATCGTCGGTCATCATTCATCACGTGGAGGTGAGGGAGGAGTCTGGTGGACTGCAGTATGGCCTTCTGGGTACTGCAGTCCTTCAGTCTCTTTATGGTGGACTGGAATATGGCCTTCTGGGTACTGCAGTCCTTCAGACTGATCATGCTCAGGGTTCTAACATGCTGGTCAGCAGGTCAGGGTTTGCTTTACAAGCGGGATACTTAACAACTAAAACACTTAACGAATAGGCAAGCAAAGGTTATCAGCACTGAACACACTGTACATGTATAAACAAAGATAGAAAAATAGAATGTGGACGTGAGAGATGGTTTCAGGGGAGTGCAGCAGAGTGGGGATCTATGCAGAGCAGGCTGCAGATCTCTGAGTCCAGTTCAGTTCTCTGGATAGCAGAACGATGGAGGGAGAGCGGTCAGACAAAACGGAAGTGGTTATAGGAATAAAGGGAAACTAAAACCCAGCCGCTCTCTGGAGGAGTGGAACCAACGAGGAGGAACCATCAGAACCAACGATACACCACCCTGCATCTCAAAGCTGGACTCGGTTCTTCTCCGGGGTGGGGGGGGGACAGGGAATCCACTTAAGAAGGAACTGGTGTGCATAGAACTCAAACATTACTACAATATAATATCACAGAGCGTTGTTCTGGCCATGCAGAACGGGGAGGGAAAGACTCCTTAAAGAAATTCTGTGTTACAGCGAAGCACATTGTTCCTACGCCTCCTCCTGATGTCACAAAGAAACCTAACCCTAGAAATGTACAGTCCTGCCAGGAGGTCTTAGGCAACATGCACTACGTTTACTCAAAGCAAACCTCATCAATGCACATCAAATGAAAAACCACTCGTCCTTAAACTGTACATATTCTGTATATCCTTTAATATCTTGGTTTTTCTTCTTTAAAAACAACCCTGAAGTGTTTAAATCCTAAGAGATTGAGAGCGTTGGGGTTAGGGCTCACCCTGTCATAAACAGCCCAGCTGTTGTCTGGAGCATGAGGAGGAACCGGGACGATACGTCTGATAAATCAAAGCTCAAATAACTCAATCCTGATGACCTGATATAAGACATGCCATTGGCTACTCTGTACACACACACAATGACGTGCTCTGTGATTGGCTTACGTTGTGCAAGTGAAATGGGCGACCCCTCTAGGGGTCAGCGGGGTCCAGCGCTCCTCTAGGGGTCAGGGGTCAACAGTCCTCTAGGGGTCAGGGGTTCAGGAGCCTGTGTTCCATTCCAGCTCCAGGCCGCGGGACCGGGTGATCCTGGTCCGGACCAGGTCTACAACAACACGAGGTACCCCCCAGGTGAGGGTGTGGAGGTACCCCCCAGGTGAGGGTGTTGAGGTACCCCCCAGGTGAGGGCGAGGTACCCCCCAGGTGAGGGTGTGGAGGTACCCCCCAGGTGAGGGCGTTGAGGTACCCCCCAGGTGAGGGCGTGGAGCCAGGATGGAGCAGGCCATGGGGGGGGGGGGTTAATCTGAAGGGAGGACCTAAGAGGAGACTTCAGTTGTGCATCTGCTCAAAGAACTTGTAGGTGGGATTCTCGTAGCCGTTCTGCTGCATCTTGGTGAGGTGTCGCTCTTCAGGGGTCACCGCCGCGTCCACCTGCAGGAACACAGCCGCCAACCACTGGTGACCACTGGGTTGTCATGGTAACAACTAGGATGTCATGGTAACCACTATGATGTCATGATAGCTACTATGGTACCATGGTAACCACTAGGATGTCATGATAACTACTAT
>NC_136936.1:51657093-51660144 GCF_949987615.1 Pollachius pollachius
TCTCTCTCTCTCTCTCTCTCTCGCCCTCTCTCTCTCTCTCTCTCTCTCTCTCGCCCTCTCTCTCTCCCTCTCTCTCTCTCTCTCTCTCCCTCTCTCTCTCTCTCTCTCTCTCCCTCTCTCTCTCTCTCTCTCTCTCTCTCTCTCCCTCCCTCTCTCTCTCTCTCTCTCTCTCTCTCTCTCTCTCTCTCTCTCTCTCTCTCTCTCACCTCTTGGCAGTACTGTAGAATCCCCTCCTTGGTACTGATGCAGCTCTTGGCTCCTGCCGGGTCCGGCCCCCACCTCCCGCTCTGCACGTCGACGTGCATGTTGAGCTTCCCACAGAACATGGCCACCTGCGGCTCTGCCAGCAGGCCCAGCGCGTCATCGCCCGGCACCTGGGGCGGAAGGAAGGTACATTCAGGGGCAGGAAGGAACAGCCAGGGGCAGGAAGGAACAGTCAGGGACAGGAAGGAACAGTCAGGGGCAGGAAGGAACAGTCAGGGGCAGGAAGAAACAGCCAGGGGGAGGAAGGAACAGCCAGGGGCAGGAAGGAACAGCCAGGGGGAGGAAGGAACAGCCAGGGGCAGGAAGGAACAGTCAGGGACAGGAAGGAACAGTCAGGGGCAGGAAGGAACAGCCAGGGGCAGGAAGGAACAGTCAGGGGCAGGAAGGACCAGTCAGGGGGAGGAAGGAACAGCCAGGGGAAGGAAGGAACAGCAAGGGGCAGGAAGGAACAGCCAGGGGCAGGAAGGAACAGCCAGGGGCAGGAAGGAACAGCCAGGGGGAGGAAGGAACAGCCAGGGGCAGGAAGGAACAGCCAGGGGCAGGAAGGTAGAAACAGGGGCAGGAAGGAACAGCCAGGGGCAGGAAGGAACAGCCAGGGGCAGGAAGGTAGAAACAGGGGCAGGAAGGAACAGTCAGTCAGGAAGAGTCCGGGGCAAAAGAAACAGTCAGGAAGGAAGGGTCCGGGGCAGAAGAAACAGTCAGGAAGGAAGGGTCCGGGGCAGGACTTTATGTGTGAACCTGTATCAAGGTTTATAGCTATCGCTATCATTGGCTGTCAGTGATAGTTTTCATCATGCTGCATATGCACAACACATCCATCTCTCTCCTCCTATGCTACCGGGACACAGCTCTCCCCGGGCCAGTGAGGCAGCAGTGCTCGGACGCCATCTTGCTCGTTTCATTCTGGGCTCACATCCCGCCGAAGCTCGAGCCTTAAACCGGAGCACTGCGGAGCAGCACGAGGACAACAACAACCGAGAACCGAGCGGAGCTCCGGTTGATGAGGTTTATTATGACGAACCCGACCTTAACGCATGACGTGTTGACGTGATGACGTGAGGAGCGGGGATAAACACGTTACGCTTCAGACGGGCGGTGTGTGGGACTGATCTCAGAACTCATCAGAACCTCCCATACTGGTTAAAAGACACGATGTTCTAATGACCAGTGCGACCAGTAAACCACCCGTTAAACGTCCTCTCGTTACACAACCACCAACAACCAGCTCAACATCTGCATGACGACATCTGATGACATCTGACATCTGTCACTCACACAACTCTGACGTCTAACCCACATCGACTGTATGACACCCCCGCCTGCAGCCCGGGGCATCAATACGGTAATGAACCGGCTGTTTACTGAGGGAATCAGACCGACAACCCTGTGGAGATCAAGGCCTGAACACAATGGAGGCTTATCTCTACGTGAAGTACGATCACATCCCGGCTTATTAAACCAGTTTCAGATCAGATATCATAGAATATATTATAATAACCCGTTAGGATGATGCTGTGGGCTTCGTGTCTAGCCGAGCGGTCACAGCCATAGCGCTAGTGGCTGCAGACCAGGGCTCCCAGTACGGACTCACCTCCGACGCCGGAGCCAAGGTCGCTCCCAGTAACACCAGTAACACCAGCAGCGCCGCGCGACGCGCCATCTCTGCGCTCTGCGCGCGCGGTACGGGACTATGGAAGAAGACTAAGCGGCGGACTACCGTACTCCCGTACTCCCGTGCTCCGAGCCCGACTACTGACGGCTGGTACTGTCACTGTGGCGCTACTGTATGGGGGGGGGGGGGGGCAGCTGTTCGGTCACCTGACCGCCCCCCCACCCACACCCCCGGGGAGGAGGAGGGGGAGAGTCCTTCTGTCTTTACTCCGAGAGACATTCTTAATGATGGACAATAAAGAGTAAAGCTTATAATAAAGAGGATGGGGCTATATTACGCACTTTGTTTCTGGGTGATGCCGGTGGGTTATAGGCTATACGCTGTAAGCCAATACATCGGGTTTAATTTGGCCTGCTTTTTAAATACAGTATATAGATTAATTGAAAATGCAAAGGCATATTATTTTTACGTGGATTTATTTGTTTTAAATTGGCCAATTATTACAGATCTTAATCACACCTATGTCGAAACATGGACAGAAAGTGTGATAAGACGGCATCTAGTGGAGAGGATGTGCTTTTGTGTTAGTGTGATTAATATAATACTAGCCTATATTTAATATTATATATGTATAATATTAGAATATATATATATATATATATATATATATATATATATATAATAGTTAGTAGCATTTTGGATTGGCTTACTTTTCCTTGGCGCCATCATATATACTTAATAACTTTTTTACATTATTTTTTATTATAACAATTTTAATCATATTAATATACATTGTTTTATTTTTTTAAAATATTATTGCAAATGTTTGCAGGCCTATATGTTGTATTGTTCACGTTTTGTTTGCCATTCAACTATATTGCTCATTTAAATGTATACATGATCTACGTACAGTTTCTTTTTGCAATAAACAGTTTTAGAAGTGAATTCAGGGTTTCTGATTGAATAATGATTGTTTTAATCAGGGTAATGTTTAAAAGTCTTTATCATTCAGACTGAAACGCGTCAGAGCAGGTCTCCGTGTGACGTCACAGAGCCTACCCGGAAGTGGCTCACCGAGCTGAAACCGGCTCAGCAGATGGTTAACGTTCATCTGACACTTCTGAGAGGACTAGAACATGTTTACAAGGTAAGGCTCGCGGTTCACACCCACGACC
>NC_136936.1:51660344-51662844 GCF_949987615.1 Pollachius pollachius
CTCCCTCCTCCCTCCTCCTCCTGTGTTGATGTGCCCCCCCCAGGTGGTGAGTACCCGTGTGGGGGGGATCCCCGAGGTGCTCCCTGATGACCTCATCCTGCTGTGTGAGCCCTCTGTGCGCTCGCTGAGCGACGGGCTGGAGGCCGTGATTGGGCGGCTGCGGCGCGGCGCCGTGGCCTCGCCCGCCGCCGTGCACGCCCGCGTGAGGAGCCTCTACACCTGGAGGGACGTGGCGGAGCGCACCGAGAAGGTGGGGCCACCTCCTCCTCCTGAACCTCCTCCTGACCTCCTGACCTCTGACCTCTGACCTCCTCTGACCTCTGACCTCCTCCTGACCTCTGACCTCCTCTGACCTCCAGAGGAGGTCGTCAGGGCCTCCCCTGTAGTGGTCAGACCCAACACACACGAGGTGTGGGGACATTGGGGCCCTCAATCAAACCTGTGTGTGTGTGTGTGTGTGTGTGTGTGTGTGTGTGTGTGTGTACAGGTGTATGACCGGGTGTGTGTGGAGGAGGTCCTCCCGCTGGCCGGCCGGTTGCTCCGCCTCCGGGACCACTGCGGGGGCGTGGCCGGCTCCATCTTCGCCTTCGTCGCCGTCCTCAACTTCCTGTTCCTGCTGCTGCTGCGCTGGCTGGTCCCGGACCGGGACATGGACCGCGCCCTGGACGCCAGCGGGCCACGGGCCCTGTGGGGGCCCCCGCAACGGGACCCGCCAGCAGAGGAGGCTGGAGAGGGGCCCCCACAGAGTGACCCCTGGTCTGATGGAGCTGGGGCCCCCACAGAGTGACCCCTGGTCTGATGGAGCTGGGGCCCCCACAGAGTGACCCCTGGTCTGATGGAGCTGGGGCCCCCACAGCAGAGTGACCCCTGGTCTTATGGGGCCCCTACAGCAGAGTGACCCCTGGTCTTATGGAGCTGGGGCCCCCACAGCAGAGTGACCCCTGGTCTTATGGGGCCCCTACAGCAGAGTGGCCCCTGGTCGTCTACATGAACACTGGATTGTTTCTATGGAGGGACATACAAGGTCCTCCCAGAGGGGCCCCTCCAGGTCTCCAGGGGGCCCCTCCAGGGCCCCAGGCCTTTAGGCTCTGGCAGCGTTGGACTAATCTGCACCAAGATGTTTAACCCCTACAGACCTTCCAGATGTTTAACCCCTACAGACCTTCCAGATGTTTAACCCCTACAGACTGTCCAGTTGTTTAACCCCTACAGACAGTCCAGATGTTTAACCCCTACAGACTGGCCAGATGTTAAACCACTACAGACTGGCCAGATGTTTAACCCCTACAGACTGGCCAGATGTTTAACCCCTACAGACTGGCCAGATGTTTAACCCCTACAGACTGTCCAGATGTTTAACCCCTACAGACTGGCCAGATGTTTAACCCCTACAGACTGGCCAGATGTTTAACCCCTACAGACTGGCCAGATGTTTAACCCCTACAGACTGGCCAGATGTTTAACCCCTACAGACTGGCCAGATGTTTAACCCCTACAGACTGGCCAGATGTTTAACCCCTACAGACTGGCCAGATGTTTAACCCCTACAGACTGTCCAGATGTTTAACCCCTACAGACTGGCCAGATGTTTAACCCCTACAGACTGGCCAGATGTTTAACCCCTACAGACTGGCCAGATGTTTAACCCCTACAGACTGGCCAGATGTTTAACCCCTACAGACTGGCCAGATGTTTAACCCCTACAGACTGGCCAGATGTTTAACCCCTACAGACTGGCCAGATGTTTAACCCCTACAGACTGGCCAGATGTTTAACCCCTACAGACTGTCCAGTTGTTTAACCCCTACAGACTGGCCAGATGTTTGGGCGCTGTGACCAGCGGCCTGTGATCTCTGGTCTCCGCTCCGAGGGAGGCGCTGACTGCCTTCTAAAGACGCTGATGTTTGATTTGCACCCTAACGATCGACGGCCCCTGGGCACACATGCTAATCAGGGGCCCCTCGACTCACCGCTGTGAGGCGGAGGAACAGATTAAAATGCTAATCAGGATGTATTTTTGTAAATTATTTTTGCACAGTGAAAGTATATTTCTATAAATAACATTTCCTACCAACATCTTCAGTTTGGTTTGTTCTTGAATACTTGACGGTGAACTGAAGTAACAGATTTAATCTGCGTATCTTTGTTTAAGGAGCCTAAAGCTTCCATCAGTGGGTCGTTAGGAGGCGGGTTGTGTGTGGGTGTGACCCCGCCCTACAGCCCTTTAGCAAGGCAGCGTCTCAGAGACAAAGAGGAGGAATGCAGACGGTCCTGAATACACGCCTTCAGCGAAACTGAACCTCAGGTCTGGTGCATCGCTCTCCTCTATCCAAGAGACCGGCCTCACAGAGGGGGGAGAGACCTCTACCTACAGCTGGGTTACTAGGAGCTAGTAAGAGGTCTACCTACAGCTGGGTTACTAGGAGCTAGTAAGAGGTCTATACCTACAGCTGGGTTACTAGGAGCTAGTAAGAGGTCTATACCTACAGCTGGGTTACTA
>NC_136936.1:51667844-51670344 GCF_949987615.1 Pollachius pollachius
AAGGAGGCCAACAACAGCAGAGAGCTGCTGGCTATCACTGGGGGTGATGGTGGACCTACTGGGGGTGATGGTGAGACCTACTGGGGGTGATGAGTCTGACCTACTGGGGGTGATGAGTCTGACCTACTGGGAGTGATGGTGGACCTACTGGGGGTGATGAGTCTGACCTACTGGGGGTGATGGTGAGACCTACTGGGGGTGATGAGTCTGACCTACTGGGGGTGATGAGTCTGACCTACTGGGGGTGATGAGTCTGACCTACTGGGAGTGATGGTGGACCTACTGGGGGTGATGGTGAGACCTACTGGGGGTGATGAGTCTGACCTAGTGGGGGTGATGAGTCTGACCTACTGGGGGTGATGGTGGACCTACTGGGGGTGATGAGTCTGACCTACTGGGCGGTGATGAGTCTGACCTACTGGGAGTGATGGTGGACCTACTGGGGGTGATGGTGAGACCTACTGGGGGTGATGAGTCTGACCTACTGGGCGGTGATGTGGGACCTACTGGCTGGTGATGTGTGACCTACTGGCTGGTGATGTGTGACCTACTGGGCGGTGATGTGTGACCTACTGGGCGGTGATGTGTGACCTACTGGGCGGTGATGTGTGACCTATTGGGCGGTGATGAGTCTGACCTACTGGGTGGTGATGTGTGACCTATTGGGCGGTGATTAGTCTGACCTACTGGGCGGTGATGTGTGACCTACTGGGCGGTGATGTGTGACCTACTGGGCGGTGATGTGTGACCTACTGGGCGGTGATGTGTGACCTACTTCGCGGTGATGTGTGACCTACTGGGCGGTGATGTGTGACCTACTGGGCGGTGATGTGTGACCTACTGGGCGGTGATGTGTGACCTACTGGGTGGTGATGTGTGACCTACTGGGCGGTGATGGTGGGACCTACTGGGCGGTGATGTGAGACCTACTGGTTGGAGCTGATCTTCCCCCTGATGGTAGACAGGTCCATGGGCCTCCTGATGACCTTCCTATAGCCCGGGACCGACCGCTGGTCCACTGGCAGCAGGAAGGGCCAGGCGTCCTGATGGGCCTCCAACTCCCCCAGGAGCCCCCTGGGAAACACAGAGAGACCGTCCACACAGGACCAGGAGAGACAGTCTCTAGGAGAGTCTAGGAGAGACAGTCTCTAGGAGAGTCTAGGAGAGACAGTCTCTAGTAGAGTCTCTAGGAGAGACAGTCTCTAGCAGAGTCTATAGGAGAGACAGTCTCTAGGAGACAGTCTCTAGTAGAGTCTCTAGGAGAGACAGTCTCTAGTAGACCGTCTCTAGTAAAGTCTCTAGGAGAGACAGTCTCTAGGAGAGTCTAGGAGAGACAGTCTCTAGTAGAGTCTATGAGAGTCTAGGAGACAGTCTCTAGTAGAGTCTCTAGGAGAGACAGTCTCTAGTAGAGTCTATAGGAGAGTCTAGGAGAGACAGTCTCTAGGAGAGTCTAGGAGAGACAGTCTCTAGAAGAGTCTATAGGAGAGTCTAGGAGAGACAGTCTCTAGTAGAGTCTCTAGGAGAGACAGTCTCTACTAGACCGTCTCTAGTAAAGTCTCTAGGAGAGACAGTCCCTAGGAGAGACCGTCCAGGCGGTCCAGGCCTACCTGCATGCTGACAGGTCCGTGGTCCCGTTGTCTTTGTTGTCATTGGCTGTCCTGCCCTTCCTGCCCCAGGGGGCGGGGCTTTCCTGCTGGCTTCCTGCTGAGCCGCCCTCCTCAGCCCGCCTCTTCCTGCTCTCCTTCCTGCCGCTCCTCGCGGAGCTGCTGCTGCTAACGCTATTGCTGCTGCTGATGCTAACGCTAGTGCTGCTGCTGATGCTACTGCTAGCCGGGCTGGGGGCCTCGTCCTCAGAGACCTCCCCCGCTGTGGCAGCCCCACGCCGGGGACGGCTTGGCCCGCTGCCCCCGGTCACTCCGGTCTCTCCGGCCTCGGCGGTCCCAACGTTCCCAGCTGGGCTCTGCTCCTGAGGGGTCAGGGTGCTGCCCTGGAACCCAGGAGCATGAATATGTAGATATATACAGTATATATAATATATCTATCTAAAGATCCACCCAGAGAGACCACCTCCACCTCCTGAGCGTTTCAGAAGGGTTCAGAAAGCACAGCGGGCGTTCTGATTGGACTGCAGGCTGTGGCTGGTGGGTCACCGTGGTAACATGACCCTCTCCTGTTGGACCAGTAGGGTGGGGACCAGTACCTGTGGGAGGCAGGCGGGGCAGAACCAGTCTCCCTGGGGGATGGCGGTGATGCGTGGGCGGAGGCAGTAGGTGTGCAGGCCGCGGTCACAGCCGTCACACAGCAGCAGCAGCTCCTCCCTGTCCCCTCGGCCGCACAGCTGGCAGCACTGAGCACATCACACCGCAGCTCAGAGCCCATGGGGAGTGTGTGTCTGTGTGTCTGCTCACAGCATTCATGATGTGTGTGTCTGTGTGTCTGTGTCTGTGTGTCTGCTCACAGCATTCATGATGTGTGTGTGTGTGTGTGTGTGTGTGTGTGT
>NC_136936.1:51677844-51770344 GCF_949987615.1 Pollachius pollachius
GCCAGCGCCAGCAGGGGGGGGAGGGGCCCGAAGGGCGGGAAGAAGGGCAGCCCTGCGTAGGCCCCGGCCCCCTGGGGAGAGATCACACTGGTTACTGTACTGGTAATGACCAGGTCACATACTGGTTACTGTGCTGGTTAGGACCAGGTCACGTACTGGTTACTGTGTTGGTAAGGACCAGGTCACATACTGGTTACTGTACTGGTAAGGACCAGGTCACGTACTGGTTACTGTACTGGTAATGACCAGGTCCAATACTGGTTACTGTACTGGTAATGACATCACAGGTACTGGTTACTGTACTGTGAATGATCAGGTCACATACTGGTTACTGTAGTGGGAATGACCGGGTCACATACTGGTTACTGTACTGGTAATGACCGGGTCACATACTGGTTACTGTACTGGTAAGAACCAGGTCACATACTGGTTACTGTACTGGTAATGACCAGGTCTTGTACTGGTTACTGTACTGGTAATGACCAGGGCATTAGATAGTAGTTAACATGTGCTACGTTCCCTGTCTGAGGTTCATGTTCAGACTTCTGAATCCCCTCATGAAGCCTCCTTAACAAGCAGATTAAAGACTGCATTAACACACTAACATCAGAACCATCACGACCATCACAACCATCACGACCATCAGAACCATCACGACCATCACAACCATCAGAACCATCACGACCATCAGAACCATCAGAACCATCACAACCATCACAACCATCAGAACCATCACGACCATCACAACCATCAGAACCATCACAACCATCACAACCATCACGACCATCACAACCATCAGAACCATCACAACCACCTGAACCATCACAAACATCAAGACCATCACAACCATCACAACCATCACGACCATCACAACCATCACGACCATCAGAACCATCAGAACCATCACAACCATCAGAACCATCACGACCATCAGAACCATCAGAACCATCACAACCATCACAACCATCAGAACCATCAGAACCATCACAACCATCACAACCATCACAACCATCAGAACCATCACAACCATCAGAACCATCAGAACCATCACAACCACCTGAACCATCACAACCACCTGAACCATCACAACCATCAGAACCATCAGAACCATCAGAACCATCACAACCATCACAACCATCAGAACCATCACGACCATCAGAACCACCAGAACCATCACAACCATCAGAACCACCAGAACCACCAGAACCACCAGAACCACCAGAACCCACTCACCTGGAGGGCGGAGTGCTGCAGGCTGCTGGCCCCAGGGGGGTCAGTGAGGGCGGGGGGCTGGGGGGAGAGGCAGGGGGGCGAGGCGTCCCGGGGGCTGCTGGAGGTGACGGAGGCGTCGTCGCAGGCGGAGCGGGGCAGCAGGCTGAACCACTGGGCGCCGCGCTCCGTCAGGGCTCTGAGCAGCTGCTCCGCCGGGACCCCCGGGGGGGGGGGGCGGCGAGCCGGGATCCAACGGGACCCCCGGGGGAGGTCCTACAGGGGCGGCCCGGGTCCCAGGTTCTGACGGGACCCCCGCCAGGACCCCCGGGGGGGCTCCAGCCTCCAGCAGCGTGCTGAGCGTGGAGAAGGAGGACGGCTTCAGCAGGAAGAGGTTCTGGGGGGGCGGGGCCTGCAGGAGATCCGGAGGGGTGGGGCTGACGGCTGTCTCCTCCTCCGTCACCTTTAACCCCCGAGGGCTCGACCCTCTCTCTCCCTCCTCGTTCAGCTGCACACACCCTGAGACACACACACACGCACGCACACGCACACGCACACCGTACACACACACACACACGCACACCGTACACACACGCACACACACACCGTACACACACACACACACACACACCGTACACACACACACACACCGTACACACACACACACACACACACCGTACACACACACGCACACACACCGTACACACACACACACACACGCACACACACACGCACACACACACGCACACACACCGTACACACACACACACACACACACACACACACACACACACACAAACACACACACACACACACACACACACACCATACACACACACGTCAACTACTACAATTATAATAACACAACAAACTGGAGTAGACCAACATTGTAGACCACACCCAGTAGTCCCAGTACAGCCAGTAGCCTGAGCAGGCCCCCAGTACCGTCTGTGGGCCCCGGGGCCTCCAGCAGCAGCCCTCCGCAGGGGGCCAGCAGCCAGTAGCGGCGGCGGTAGCGGTCCTGGCCGTAGGGCGTGGAGCGCAGCGAGTGGGAGGAGTCAAACAGCTTCCTCCGGATCTGACTCTGTTGCTACGGAGACATGCGGGGTCAATAGGGCCGGGTGAGGGCTTAGGATGGAGCAGAGGTGACCGAGTGAGGAGGAACATTAAGAGTCTTACTTTAGATAACTTCTCAATCTGCTTCTCCAGCTCCTCCACACTGGCTGTCTGGAGGCTGACGTCCTGAGGGAGGAGGGAACAAGGGAACACGCCTTAGGGAACAAGCATTAGGGAACACGCCTTAGGGAACACGCCTTAGGGAACACGCCTTAGGGAACATCACTCTACATTAGGGACCAAGCCTTAGGCCCTGCCCCATGACTCCCCCTAGCTCTAGAATTTGGATTTAACTATTTAACTATCCTATTTTCGACATAAAGGTAACATTTTCCAACGTGAATGAATGTAGTAGAAGGCTTCTTATCTTCCTGTGGTGCAGACACGTCGATGCTGCACATGACGTAGGGGAGCACGTTCGCTACGCTAATTTGCATAATATTAATTATAGTGGTTTCCCATTTCATAGGAAAAAATCTTCCCTCACACCTCCCTCTGTGAGGGGAGAGGAACATCTCCTTAACGGTGAACCCACCTCTTCCTCACAGAGCCTCCTCCCCTTCCTCCCTCCTCCTCCTCCTACTCCGCTCTCCTCCTCCTCATCCTCCTCCTCGTCGTCTCCCTGATCCTCGCTGTCGTCCTCCTCCTCCTCTTCCTCACTGTCTCCTTCTCTCCTCCTGGGTCTCGGTCCGGCGGCCAGCCCCCCCGCCGCTGGCCCCTCCCCCTCTCCTGCCGCCGGCCCCTCCCCCTCCTTCCTGCCCGTCTGCCGGGCGTGAGCGCTCCGCAGCCTGGGGGAAGTGACATCATGAGTGGGAAGTGACATCGTGAGTGGGAAGTGACATCATGGGAGACAGAGGTCCGGGTACAGATGAAGGACTAGATCCTAGATACAGGTCGTTAGGCCCTACAGGTCGTTAGGTCCTACAGGTCGTTAGGTCCTACAGGTCCTACAGGTCGTTAGGTCCTACAGGTCGTTAGGTCCTACAGGTCGTTAGGTCCTACAGGTCCTACAGGTCGTTAGGTCCTACAGGTCGTTAGGTCCTACAGGTCCTACAGGTCGTTAGGTCCTACAGGTCGTTTGGTCCTACAGGTCGTTAGGTCCTACAGGTCGTTAGGTCCTACAGGTCGTTAGGTCCTACAGGTCCTACAGGTCGTTAGGTCCTACAGGTCCTACAGGTTGTTTGGCCCTACAGGTCGTTAGGTCCTACAGGTCGTTAGGTCCTACAGGTCGTTAGGTCCTACAGGTTGTTAGGTCCTACAGGTCGTTAGGTCCTACAGGTCCTACAGGTCGTTAGGTCCTACAGGTCGTTAGGTCCTACAGGTCGTTAGGTCCTACAGGTCCTACAGGTCGTTAGGTCCTACAGGTCGTTAGGTCCTACAGGTCGTTAGGTCCTACAGGTCCTACAGGTCGTTAGGTCCTACAGGTCCTACAGGTCGTTAGGTCCTACAGGTCGTTAGGTCCTACAGGTCCTACAGGTCGTTAGGTCCTACAGGTCCTACAGGTCGTTAGGCCCTACAGGTCGTTAGGTCCTACAGGTCGTTAGGTCCTACAGGTCGTTAGGTCCTACAGGTCCTACAGGTCGTTAGGTCCTACAGGTTGTTAGGTCCTACAGGTCGTTAGGTCCTACAGGTCGTTAGGTCCTACAGGTCCTACAGGTCGTTAGGTCCTACAGGTCGTTTGGTCCTACAGGTCGTTAGGCCCTACAGGTCGTTAGGTCCTACAGGTCGTTAGGTCCTACAGGTCCTACAGGTCGTTAGGTCCTACAGGTCGTTAGGTCCTACAGGTCGTTAGGTCCTACAGGTCCTACAGGTCGTTAGGTCCTACAGGTCGTTAGGTCCTACAGGTCGTTAGGTCCTACAGGTCCTACAGGTCGTTAGGTCCTACAGGTCGTTAGGTCCTACAGGTCGTTAGGCCCTACAGGTCCTACAAGTCGTTAGGTCCTACAGGTCGTTAGGTCCTACAGGTCCTACAGGTCGTTAGGTCCTACAGGTTGTTAGGTCCTACAGGTCGTTAGGTCCTACAGGTCCTACAGGTCGTTAGGTCCTACAGGTTGTTAGGTCCTACAGGTCGTTAGGTCCTACAGGTCGTTAGGTCCTACAGGTCCTACAGGTCGTTAGGTCCTACAGGTCCTACAGGTTGTTAGGTCCTACAGGTCGTTAGGTCCTACAGGTCCTACAGGTCGTTAGGTCCTACAGGTTGTTAGGTCCTACAGGTCGTTAGGTCCTACAGGTCCTACAGGTCGTTAGGTCCTACAGGTTGTTAGGTCCTACAGGTCGTTAGGTCCTACAGGTCGCTAGGTCCTACAGGTCCTACAGGTCGTTAGGTCCTACAGGTCCTACAGGTTGTTAGGTCCTACAGGTCGTTAGGTCCTACAGGTCGTTAGGCCCTACAGGTCGTTAGGTCCTACAGGTCGTTAGGTCCTACAGGTTGTTAGGCCCTACAGGTCCTACAAGTCGTTAGGCCCTACAGGTCGTTAGGTCCTACAGGTCGTTAGGTCCTACAGGTTGTTAGGCCCTACAGGTCCTACAAGTCGTTAGGCCCTACAGGTCGTTAGGTCCTACAGGTCGTTAGGTCCTACAGGTCGTTAGGCCCTACAGGTCGTTAGGTCCTACAGGTCGTTAGGTCCTACAGGTCGTTAGGCCCTACAGGTCGTTAGGTCCTACAGGTCGTTAGGTCCTACAGGTCCTACAGGTTGTTAGGTCCTACAGGTCGTTAGGTCCTACAGGTCCTACAGGTCGTTAGGTCCTACAGGTTGTTAGGTCCTACAGGTCGTTAGGTCCTACAGGTCCTACAGGTCGTTAGGCCCTACAGGTCGTTAGGTCCTACAGGTCGTTAGGTCCTACAGGTCGTTAGGTCCTACAGGTCCTACAGGTTGTTAGGTCCTACAGGTCGTTAGGTCCTACAGGTCGTTAGGTCCTACAGGTCCTACAGGTCGTTAGGCCCTACAGGTCGTTAGGTCCTACAGGTCGTTAGGTCCTACAGGTCCTACAGGTCGTTAGGTCCTACAGGTTGTTAGGTCCTACAGGTCGTTAGGTCCTACAGGTCGTTAGGCCCTACAGGTCCTACAAGTCGTTAGGTCCTACAGGTTGTTAGGTCCTACAGGTCGTTAGGTCCTACAGGTCGTTAGGCCCTACAGGTCGTTAGGTCCTACAGGTCGTTAGGTCCTACAGGTCGTTAGGCCCTACAGGTCCTACAGGTCGTTAGGCCCTACAGGTCCTACAGGTCGTTAGGTCCTACAGGTCGTTAGGTCATGGCAGCCATCTGTTGAGGGCTTGTGTGGCCGTGGGCCCACAGAGCTAACAGAGAGCTGCCCAGACTCACTTGCGCAGCCGTCCTTCGATGCACCACTTGTCCTTCCTCAGGCCGGTCATGGAGTCGATGGTTCTGTCGATCTCACTGAGAACGGAGGGAAGGACAGCTATATCGTTAACAAGACCCAGACTGAGAAGAGTCAGTGAGTGAGTGAGTATGAGAGTGAGTGAGTAAATATGTGTGAGAGTGAGTGTGAGAATGACTGAGTGTGTGTGTGAGAGTGTGGGTGTGTGTGCCTGAATGCGTGTGTGTGCGTGCGTGTGTGTGCGTGCGTGCGGGTGCGTGTGTGGGTCTGCCCACCGGACCACGGCCTTGCTGCAGCAGAGCTCGTTGACCAGGACGGCCAGCAGGGCGGCCTTGTGGGCGGGGTGCAGAGCCCTGAAGGGCGCGGTCCTCAGCCTGAGGGCCAGCTCTGGCTGCTCCCCGTGGGCCTCCAGGAACATCTGCAGGGCCTCCGACACGCTGTCCCCCGTCAGCCGCACGCTGCTGAGGGGCTCCCCCAGCAGGGTCTTGGTCTGGGGGGGTCAGTAGTGAAATACATGTAGAAACATATGTTTACATGTTGAATCACCAATATACCATTTATGGTGCGCATGTTAGGAGTGCATGCTCCAAAGTAGACGAGTGCGCGTGTCAGAGTGCACGTGTCAGAGTGCACGGCCTCACCCTGTGGCCGGCTGGGAGCCCCGGGTCGCGCACGGCGGCCGCCAGCAGGCTGACCAGGAGGGCGGAGAGGCGGGCGGCGCCGGGGCCCCGGTTCAGGAGCCCCTCCCTCAGCAGGTGGAGGGACGGGGGGGGCCCGTCCAGCCCCAGCACCCCGGAGAAGCTGTGCAGGAACTGAACCACCATCAGGAGGTCGGAGGGGCTGGCACCGGGGGGGAGCAGGCCGGGGAGACGGGACAGCTCCGGGAGGCTCTGGGGGGGGGGAGAGGTTAGGGGAGGGGAGACGGGTCAGGGGGCTCTGGGGGGGGGAGAGGTTAGGGGAGGGGAGACGGGTCAGGAGGCTCTGGGGGGGGGGAGAGGTTAGGGGAGGGGAGACGGGTCAGGGGGCTCTGGGGGGGGGGAGAGGTTAGGGGAGGGGAGACGGGTCAGGGGGCTCTGGGGGGGGGGAGAGGTTAGGGGAGGGGAGACGGGTCAGGGGGCTCTGGGGGGGGGGAGAGGTTAGGGGAGGGGAGACGGGTCAGGGGGCTCTGGGGGGGGGAGAGGTGAGGGGAGGGGAGACGGGTCAGGGGGCTCTGGGGGGGGGAGAGGTGAGGGGAGGGGAGACGGGTCAGGGGGCTCTGGGGGGGGGAGAGGTTAGGGGAGGGGAGACGGGTCAGGGGGCTCTGGGGGGGGGAGAGGTTAGGGGAGGGGAGACGGGTCAGGGGGCTCTGGGGGGGGAGAGGTGAGGGGAGGGGAGACGGGTCAGGGGGCTCTGGGGGGGGGAGAGGACTGAGGTGTAAAGCTCACCTAGAACATATCAATAAGAAACATAAAGCGCGGCACACACAGGCAGAGCTACAACACACTCAAAGAGAAGCCAGGGTGGACATCTTTAGATTCAATATTCAACATTAATTAATAATTCATCAATTACATTATGAATATTAGGAACTCTAACTAATTATATAGATGACCCTAACCCTATATGGGGATTTTATTCTATGTATAATTTAATCACCAGATTCAATGGGTGATATTCTCAGGAAACCCTGAATGACTCATCCATGGATATGTATTTAATAGGACATGGCTGACATGGTTGAAGTCCTTCCATCTCTGACCACTGGGTGGCAGTATGTGGACCTGTATGTTTCAGAGGTCCGCCACAGCATGCTGCTGTTACAGAAGGCCTCTACAGACAACCGTCTGCACTAGTGAAGGGGTGGACTACCAGTAGGGGACGCATGTGAGAAACTAGAACTGGAGACAGATCTGAGGTCATACCAACACTGAGTGATGAACAAAGAGTCTGGGACTACAGGCAAAGAGTCTGATACCTTATGGTCTGTTAGTCTACCTTATGGTCTGTTAGTCTACCTTATGGTCTGTTAGTCTTCTACCTTATGGTCTGTTAGTCTTCTACCTTATGGTCTGTTAGTCTACCTTATGGTCTGTTAGTCTACCTTATGGTCTGTTAGTCTACCTTATGGTCTGTTAGTCTACCTTATGGTCTGTTAGTCTTCTACCTTATGGTCTGTTAGTCTACCTTATGGTCTGTTAGTCTACCTTATGGTCTGTTAGTCTACCTTATGGTCTGTTAGTCTACCTTATGGTCTGTTAGTCTACCTTATGGTCTGTTAGTCTACCTTATGGTCTGTTAGTCTACCTTATGGTCTGTTAGTCTACCTTATGGTCTGTTAGTCTTCTACCTTATGGTCTGTTAGTCTACCTTATGGTCTGTTAGTCTTCTACCTTATGGTCTGTTAGTCTACCTTATGGTCTGTTAGTCTACCTTATGGTCTGTTAGTGTTCTACCTTATGGTCTGTTAGTCTACCTTATGGTCTGTTAGTGTTCTACCTTATGGTCTGTTAGTCTACCTTATGGTCTGTTAGTCTACCTTATGGTCTGTTAGTCTACCTTATGGTCTGTTAGTCTACCTTATGGTCTGTTAGTCTACCTTATGGTCTGTTAGTCTACCTTATGGTCTGTTAGTCTACCTTATGGTCTGTGAGGCACATGTCCTCGTTGGGCCTCTTCAGGTCCTTGGCCCTCTCCAGCTCCAGTCTCTTCAGCTCCAGCCTCCTCTCCTTGTTCAGACGCTTCTCATCCTTCTTCTCCTGCTTCACCCGCTCCCGCTCCTGCAGCCGGCACAGTCAACAGCGTGTGCATTTGTGTGTGTGTGTGAGCGTGTGTGTGCGTGTGCATGTGTGTGTGTGCGTGAGTGTACATGTGCATGTGTCTGCGTGTGCAAGGGTCTTGAGTAGAGGATTATGGTCTTCCCAATTTGCACAATTTGAGTCTTAAGGACTTGCCTAGAAATAATTGGAACATTTCCACAGCAGCTTGCTCTGCTGAACCATACCGGTTGATCTACCTCTGCAAAGAGGGGCATGGTGGAGCCTGCCCCCTGCTGCCCGGAGGACCGACTCACCTCCACTTTCTTGCGAGCCTCCAACGCCTTCATGAGCATGAGATGCTGCCTGCGTCTCTCCCTCTCCTGGGGAGACAGAGCAGCTCACTGAGGCCGAGCCGAGACAACACACACACACACACACACACACACACACACACACACACACACAGAGCAGCTCACTGAGGCCGAGCTGAGACAACACACACACACACACACACACACACACACACACACACAGAGCAGCTCACTGAGGCAGAGCTGAGACAACACACACACACACACACACACACACACAGAGCAGCTCACTGAGGCCGAGCTGAGACAACGCACACACACACACACACACACACAGGCACGCACACACACACACACACACAGGCACGCACACACGCACGCGCGCACACACACACGTACACAAACGTGCACACACACACACACATGCAGAGTATGCGTCTAGTGAGGTTCAGGGGGTCTAGTGAGAGGGGGGGTCTAGTGAGGTTCAGGGGGTCTAGTGAGGTTCAGGGGGTCTAGTGAGGTTCAGAGGGGGGGTCTAGTGAGGTTCAGGGGGTCTAGTGAGGTTCAGGGGGTCTAGTGAGGTTCGGGGGGTCTAGTGAGAGGGGGGGTCTAGTGAGGTTCAGGGGGTCTAGTGAGGTTCAGGGGGTCTAGTGAGGTTCAGGGGGTCTAGTGAGGTTCAGGGGGTCTAGTGAGGTTCAGGGGGGGTCTAGTGAGGTTCAGGGGGGGTCTAGTGAGGTTCGGGGGGGTAGTGAGGTTCAGCTCTAATGAGCTGGAACAGAGCTGTGAGAAGAGAGCTCAGTGAATCCCAAACAGCAGCCCATGGCCGCCATGTGGTCCTCTCGGGTCCTGGCTGCAAGTCAACCAGGGGAGGGATGGTCTCCAAGATGCTACTGTGCGTGAGAGTGTTGGCGTGGGTGTACGTGTGTGTACGTGTGTGTACATGTGTGTACGTGTGTGTGTACATGTGCGTGCATGCGTGTGTGTGTAAGATTAAGCCATGCAGAACGGTGGAAGGCGATGCCAGCGCTAGGCTAGGTGTGATGCTAGGTGTGATGCTAGGATGAGCAGCATTGATGCCAGCGCTAGGCTAGGTGTGATGCTAGGTGTGATGCTAGGATGAGCATCATTGATGGCAGCGCTAGGCTAGGTGTGATGCTAGGTGTGATGCTAGGATGAGCAGCATTGATGCCAGCGCTAGGCTAGGTGTGATGCTAGGTGTGATGCTAGGATGAGCAGCATTGATGCCAGCGCTAGGCTAGGTGTGATGCTAGGTGTGATGCTAGGATGAGCAGCATTGATGCCAGCGCTAGGCTAGGTGTGATGCTATCATGACCACCACTGGTGACAGCATGCAGCGATGAAGATGAAGGGAGAAACAACATACCCATACCATATCTAGTCTATGCCTCTCCAACTCCTGGCAGAAAGAGAGGTCAAAGAATAACAGAGGAGAAAATGAGACAAAAGGGGAAATTCAAGTGACAGAAAGACAAAATACCTAAACCCCCAGCACAGCTGCCTGGTCTGGAGTGAAGAATACAGGCTGAAGAAGAAGACTAAGAGAGCCCCTCAGGTTCCTATCGGCCCCGTTCAGCACCCCAGCTGGGCCTCCAGCGGGGGGGCTCTACCTGTGTACTGTGTACTCTACCTGTGTCTCTACCTGGGGGGGGGGGGGGGGTACAGGTGTGTCTCTATCTGGGAGGTACAGGTGTGTCTCTATCTGGGAGGTACAGGTGTGTCTCTATCTGGGAGGTACAGGTGTGTCTCTATCTGGGAGGTACAGGTATGTCTCTACCTGGGGGGTCCAGGTGGGTCTCTACCTGGGGGGATCCAGGTGTGTCTCTACCTGGGGGGTACAGGTATGTTTCTACCTGGGGGGATCCAGGTGTGTCTCTACCTGGGGGGGTCCAGGTGTGTCTCTACCTGGGGGGTACAGGTATGTCTCTACCTGGGGGGTACAGGTATGTCTCTACCTGGGGGGTACAGGTGTGTCTCTATCTGGGAGGTACAGGTATGTCTCTACCTGGGGGGGTCCAGGTGGGTCTCTACCTGGGGGGTACAGGTATGTCTCTACCTGGGGGGATCCAGGTGTGTCTCTACCTGGGGAGTACAGGTATGTCTCTACCTGGGGGGATCCAGGTGTGTCTCTACCTGGGGGGGTCCAGATGTGTCTCTACCTGGGGGGTACAGGTATGTCTCTACCTGGGGGGGTCCAGATGTGTCTCTACCTGGGGGGTACAGGTATGTCTCTACCTGGGGGGATCCAGGTGTGTCTCTACCTGGGGGGTACAGGTATGTCTCTACCTGGGGGGTACAGGTGTGTCTCTACCTGGGGGGGTACAGGTATGTCTCTACCTGGGGGGGTCCAGATGGGTCTCTACCTGGGGGGTACAGGTATGTCTCTACCTGGGGGGATCCAGGTGTGTCTCTACCTGGGGGCTCCAGGTATGTCTCTACCTGGGGGGGTCCAGGTATGTCTCTACCTGGGGGGATCCAGGTGGGTCTCTACCTGGGGGGGTCCAGGTGTGTCTCTACCTGGGGGGTACAGGTGTGTCTCTACCTGGGGGGTACAGGTGTGTCTCATACCTGGTGCTTCAGTACCACGGCCTGCTGTCTCCGCACCTCCTTCTCCTGTGGACATAGACCCACTTTACATCACACACCTCCCCATTGGCTCAAACACACACACGACACATGAATGGACGATCACAGTCAGGCGACAATGTTCTGTACGGCTGATCTGATTGGCTACTGGGGGGGTGGTCAGAGTTCGGGTGACAATGGAAGGCTACTCATTGGATTCTCGCAGAGAGGCTGCTGATGATGACACTGGTAGCTGTGGTAACAGGTGTCTCCTGGGGGGTGGTGAACATGACATGGGCGGCTGGGGGCTCTGGAGGTCAGCGCTCTACACTGACCTTGCTTCGCCTCTCCGCCTCCTCTACCTTGGCATTGGCTGCTTCCGCCTTCCTGTTCCTTCTCTCCTGCGCAGCAGAACAGTCTTTAGGCTCAGCACACCGGGTGTGGAGTCATCAGGGCAGGGTCTAGGCTCTGCACACTGCGCTCGCATCCTCACACTTCATGAATATGTATAATATTTAATGCCACTAATTAATTGAGTGAGTTGATCTTGATTAATTCTCCTGATTACATAGCTTCATAGGAGTAGGGATAGAAAATGGACTTGGATAAACAGTTCATAATCAAACATAAAGGATAGACTCATCCGTTCATAATCACATGATTGATATTTCTCTGATTGATGGTTTCCTCAAAGGTCCCTCACAGCCAGTGGCTGAGCTGATAATGTCAAACTTAACATATTCTAGAATTGTGCGGTTATGTCATTATTTCCCTTGATGCTAAAGTCTCAAAGGCTGCAGTGCAGTCAGAAGGAGGGTGTGTAGGGGTTACCGTGGTGACCCCTAGCAGGGCGTGTGTAGGGGTTACCGTGGTGACCCCTAGCAGGACGTGTGTAGGGGTTACCGTGGTGACCCCTAGCAGGACGTGTGTAGGGGTTACCGTGGTGACCCCTAGCAGGGCGTGTGTGGGTTACCGTGGTGACCCCTAGCAGGACGTGTGTAGGGGTTACCGTGGTGACCCCTAGCAGGACGTGTGTAGGGGTTACCGTGGTGACCCCTAGCAGGACGTGTGTAGGGGTTACCGTGGTGACCCCTAGCAGGGCGTGTGTGGGTTACCTTGGTGACCCCTAGCAGGACGTGTGTAGGGGTTACCGTGGTGACCCCTAGCAGGACGTGTGTAGGGGTTACCGTGGTGACCCCTAGCAGGGCGTGTGTGGGTTACCGTGGTGACCCCTAGCAGGACGTGTGTAGGGGTTACCGTGGTGGCCCCTAGCAGGACGTGTGTAGGGGTTACCGTGGTGACCCCTAGCAGGACGTGTGTAGGGGTTACCGTGGTGACCCCTAGCAGGGCGTGTGTGGGTTACCGTGGTGACCCCTAGCAGGACGTGTGTAGGGGTTACCGTGGTGACCCCTAGCAGGACGTGTGTGGGTTACCGTGGTGACCCCTAGCAGGACGTGTGTGGGTTACCGTGGTGACCCCTAGCAGGACGTGTGTGGGTTACCGTGGTGACCCCTAGCAGGGCGTGTGTGGGTTACCGTGGTGACCCCTAGCAGGACGTGTGTGGGGGTTACCGTGGTGACCCCTAGCAGGACGTGTGTGGGTTACCGTGGTGACCCCTAGCAGGACGTGTGTGGGGGTTACCGTGGTGACCCCTAGCAGGACGTGTGTGTGTGTGGTGTGTCGTGTGTGTGTGTCGTGTGTGTGTGTGGTGTGTTGTGTGTGTGTGTGGTGTGTCGTGTGTGTGTGTGGTGTGTCGTGTGTGTGTGTGTGTGTCGTGTGTGTGTGTGGTGTGGGTTACTCCTAGCTCCTGTTGGCCCCATGCCATTAACACTGCTTACAATCCACTATGGGCACAACTATCTTAAATATTACATTGCCTACTGTTCAAAAAATGATTAAATAACAATAAAGCATCAGTAACCAAGCAACCAAAGGTGCATTACGTAACGTTCCATGGCCCTTTGAAGAGCAGAGGCAGAGCTTTACCTTCCAGACCCACCTCTAGAATGTGCTGAGCACGCATCTCCTTCTCCACCCGAATCTGCTGCACACGCTGCATCTTCTCCTGTGTGTGTGTGTGTGTGTGTGTGTGTGTGTGTGCAGAAGAGAAAAGGTAAGCATCTTTATTCTTTGCATTTTACAAAAGCATCAAGCAGTGATTATACAGTTTATACACGTGCATATTACTTATACACATGAATATATAGTGGGATATATACACATGTATATATAATATACACATATATTATATATGTAGACATCTATATTGATGTGTATTCTATAAACATACACACACATATATTTATATATTGTAGCGACCGTGGGCGTGGGCACCCTGATGGACAATCGCAAGTTTGACCTGTGGTGCCCTCCTAGGTCCTTCGTGGACATTATGTGGGGTTTGCCTCTGTGGGTGGGTTAGTGTTATTGGTTGTTACTGAGTTATTGTTCCGACACCGTCACCGAGAAGTTATGTCAATTGGTTATCTTGAGTGTGTTTTTGTGTGTCATGTGCGTCAAATAAAGGCAATGCTGGTAGTCGAGAGTTGTATGACTGCTGAACCTGGGCTCCCGTCTCGTCCTCCCCGTGCTGCTTGCCACAGTAAATATATTTATCACACGGCTCTTCTCAACGCCGTGGAACTCTCCGTTCACTTGCATGGGCCCTTACCAACTTCCTTTGGTAAATTATATTTGATAATTCACTGTTGCTAAGTATAATTGACCGCTGTCAAGGAAAGTGGATTTTTTCAAAAAAATTTAAGTCTAACCTGCTGCTTCTGAATCTTCATCTGCTCCTTCCTCTTCCTCCTCTCCTCTCCAGCCAGGACCGCTGGAACACACACCGGGTTCAGTAACCGGTTCCACCGGGTTCAGTAACCGGTTCCACCGGGTTCATTGACCGGTTCCACCGGGTTCAGTAACCGGTTCCACCGTGTTCACTGACCGGTTCCACCGTGTTCACTAACCGGTTCCACCGGGTTCAGTAACCGGTTCCACCGTGTTCATTGACCGGTTCCACCGTGTTCAGTAACCGGTTCCACCGTGTTCACTGACCGGTTCCACCGGGTTCAGTAACCGGTTCCACCGTGTTCACTGACCGGTTCCACCGTGTACACTGACCGGTTCCACTGTGTTTACTGACCGGTTCCACCGTGTACACTGACCGGTTCCACCGTGTTTACTGACCGGTTCCACCGTTTACACTGACCGGTTCCACCGTGTTCACTGACCGGTTCCACCGTGTACACTGACCGGTTCCACCGTGTTCACTGACCGGTTCCACCGTGTTCACTGACCGGTTACTCATGTTGGGCTTAACTCAGTGAGATGTGTCTCCTGCAGTGTGCTCCAGCAGGGGCAGGTGATGGTGGTGATAAACACTGATGGAAGGTTAGAGAGGTTCTCTGCCCACCTTGCTGTCTCCGGGCCTCCTTGGCCGCCCGGGCTACCGCCTGCTTCTCCAGCTTCCTCATCACCTTGATCTGAGTGGCCTGCCGAGCGATCTCTGCAGAGGACAAGGGGTCAGAGGTCACAGACTGTACCCCAAACCCATCACCAGCCTCCTGAGCTTTATGAGGCGTACCTGGTTGGTTCTATAGGGTACCTTCTGGTTGGTTCTATAGGGTACCTTCTGGTTGGTTCTATAGGGTACCTTCTGGTTGGTTATATAGGGTACCTTCTGGGTCGTTCTATACGGTACCTTCTGGTTGGTTCTATAGGGTACCTTCTGGTTGGTTCTATGGTACCTTGGGCTTCTAGTTTGCGTAGCAGTTTGAGTCCGCTGGCGTCCTGGATGTCGTTGTCTCCGTGGCGGGGGGGTGGCCCCGGGCCCTGCCGACTCCGCCTCCCGTCCATGGCCACGATGCACGGAGCGACCTGCTCCTCCCCCAGCAGGAACCACTGGGAGCCCTGGGGCCAGGAGAACACACTGACTGTAAGCCCTGGGGCCAGGAGAACACACTGACTGTAAGCCCTGGGGCCAGGAGAACACACTGACTGTAAGCCCTGGGGCCAGGAGGGTCCCTGGCCCTGGGGCCAGGAGGGTCTCTAAAATGGGACTAAAGACTGAAAGCAAAAGGTACCTGTGGTCCTTCCCTCCCTTGGTAGAAGTCTCCCACTCTGATCTTGGTGCTGAAGCTGAAGTTGTCTCGTGTGATCTGCGTTATCCCGTTCCTGGAGAGGTACTAGAGGAGAAGGAACAGGTGAATCCCCATCATCAGATTACTGCAGTACAGTATGGAAACCAGGCGAGGAGGTTCCCTACCTTCATGACGTCGGGGTACTGGCGCAGCTTCTTGCCACAGGGGGCGTAGTAGGACACCTCCCCCTGCAGACGGCCCCCCAGCGCCCGGATACGGGTCTCCCTCTGCCACCTGGAACACCAGGGCCACACCCAGGGTCACCTCCAGGGCCACACCCAGGGTCACCTCCAGGGTCACACCCAGGGTCACACCCAGGGCCACACCCAGGGTCACCTCCAGGGTCACACCCAGGGCCTAACCCAGGGTCACACCCAGGGCCACACCCAGGGTCACACCCAGGGTCACACCCAGGATGAGACATGGTCAGGCCTGGTAAAGCCCGGCCAATCATCTTGTTCGACACATGATTGGCCAGCCCACCTGTCAGTCCACCTCCAAATATACTTTTTGATCAAATCATTCATCAATACATTAAATAGTGGTTGATTTTGCTGCTATTGCACTATCATCCGGACACTAAACCCTCCCTCTAAGGGTTCAGTTCATCCTGCTCCCATCCCTTTCAGATGGGCTCCTCTGATGTGGAGGGTGTTGGTCATGAGGTTCTCTTAAGGCCTTAAGCTGCTCTTCATGACTCTAGAGCAGCTCTCTTCTGCTCCACTGAGCTGATGGTTCTGAGTGTAATGACTCTAGTGTTAAGCATCTAGAGCAGCTCTCTTCTGCTCCACTGAGCTGATGGTTCTGAGTGTAATGACTCTAGTGTTAAGCATCTAGAGCAGCTCTCTTCTGCTCCACTGAGCTGATGGTTCTGAGTGGTAACTCAACGTAGTGCAGGGCTCCCCTTTGACACGAGGTGTGGCCCTGTGATGCTGTGTCAGAGTGGTCTTACCCGAACTGAAGGGGAACTCTGAGGACCTGCTCGTCAGTCACCCTCCTCCTCCTCCCTGTTCCTGGGGACAAAGGGACACATGAGGTACTCCTCTCCATCTGCAGTTCTCCTCCATGGTACCAGGGTAGACCTGCCTGCTCCACTGGGCCACTCCTTCTGTCTACTAAGAGATCAGACCTCATCAAGCCATTCATTAAAGACCCTAACCCTAACCCTTTTGGTTTCTTTGAATGACCCTTGTTCTATGAGCGGAGCAGTATTACAGTGTTCCTTCACTTCATGGGGTGTAGGTCAGAGAGGTTAGTTACCATGAGGAGAGGAGGAGGTGGAGGAGGTGGGGGGTAGGTCAGAGAGGTTAGTTACCATGAGGAGAGGAGGAGGTGGGGGGTAGGTCAGAGAGGTTAGTTACCAGGAGCGGTGGAGGAGGTGGAGGAGCTGGGGGGTGTAGGTCAGAGAGGTTAGTTACCATGAGGAGGTGGAGGAGGTGGGGGGTAGGTCAGAGAGGTTAGTTACCATGAGGAGGTGGAGGAGGTGGGGGGTAAGTCAGAGAGGTTAGCTACCATGAGGAGAGGAGGAGGTGGGGGGTAGGTCAGAGAGGTTAGTTACCAGGAGCGGTGGAGGAGGTAGGTCAGAGAGGTTAGTTACCAGGAGCGGTGGAGGAGGTGGAGGAGCTGGGTGGGGTGCTGTAGGTCCGAGCGCCAGCAGGGGGCCCCGTGGTGGGGCCCTCCAGGCCCCGGGGAAGCCGGTCGTGGGGCTTGATGAGCTGGAGGTTGAGGGGGGAGATGCTGGAGGAGAGGCAGGAGGAGGAGGAGGACGGACAGAACAGGGAGCGGCTCAGTTTGGGAGGGGGTCTCTCCGCGTCCGCCTCTGGCCCCCCCCGCTCCTTGGGGTCGTCCTCCGAGCCGTCCGAGTCGCTCTCCAGATTGCTGTCTGACTCTGAGAGGAGGGAGAGAGGACGGGGAGAGGAGGGAGAGAGGAGGGGGAGAAGAGGGGGAGAGGAGGGAGAGAGGAGGGAGAGAGGAGGGAGAGAGGAGGGAGACAGGAGGGAGAGAGGAGGGAGAGAGGAGGGAGAGAGGAGGGGGAGAGGATGGAGAGAGGAGGGGGAGAGGAGGGGGAGAGGAGGGAGAGAGGAGGGGGAGAGGAGAGAGACAGGAGGGAGAGAGGAGGGAGAGAGGAGGGAGAGAGGAGGGAGACAGGAGGGAGACAGGAGGGAGAGAGGAGGGAGAGAGGAGGGAGAGAGGAGGGAGAGAGGAGGGAGAGAGGAGGGAGACAGGAGGGAGAGAGGAGGGAGAGAGGAGGGAGACAGGAGGGAGAGAGGAGGGAGAGAGGAGGGGGAGAGGAGGGGGAGAGGAGGGAGAGAGGAGGGGGAGAGGAGAGAGACAGGAGGGAGAGAGGAGGGAGAGAGGAGGGAGAGAGGAGAGAGACAGGAGGGAGAGAGGAGGGAGAGAGGAGGGAGAGAGGAGGGAGAGAGGAGGGAGACAGGAAGGAGAGAGGAGGGAGAGAGGAGGGGGAGAGGATGGAGAGAGGAGGGGGAGAGGAGGGGGAGAGGAGGGAGAGAGGAGGGAGAGAGGAGGGGGAGAGGAGGGAGACAGGAGGGAGAGAGGAGGGAGAGAGGAGGGGGAGAGGAGGGGGAGAGGAGGGAGACAGGAGGGAGAGAGGAGGGAGAGAGGATGGAGAGAGGAGGGGGAGAGGAGGGGGAGAGGAGAGAGACAGGAGGGAGAGAGGAGGGAGAGAGGAGGGAGAGAGGAGGGAGACAGGAGGGAGAGAGGAGGGGGAGAGGAGGGGGAGAGGAGGGGGAGAGGAGGGAGAGAGGAGGGGGAGAGGAGAGAGACAGGAGGGGGAGAGGAGAGAGAGAGGAGGGGGAGAGGATGGAGAGAGGAGGGGGAGAGGAGGGGGAGAGGAGGGGGAGAGGAGGGAGAGAGGAGGGGGAGAGGAGAGAGACAGGAGGGAGAGAGGAGGGAGAGAGGAGGGGGAGAGGATGGAGAGAGGAGGGGGAGAGGAGGGAGAGAGGAGGGAGAGAGGAGGGAGAGAGGACAGAGAGAGGAGGGGGAGAGGAGGGAGACAGGAGGGAGAGAGGAGGGAGAGAGGAGGGAGACAGGAGGGAGAGAGGAGGGAGAGAGGAGGGGGAGAGGAGCGGGAGAGGAGGGAGACAGGAGGGAGAGAGGAGGGAGAGAGGAGGGGGAGAGGAGGGAGAGAGGAGGGGGAGAAGAGGGGGAGAGGAGAGAGACAGGAGGGAGAGAGGAGGGAGAGAGGAGGGAGAGAGGAGGGAGACAGGAGGGAGAGAGGAGGGGGAGAGGAGGGAGAGAGGAGGGGGAGAGGAGAGAGACAGGAGGGGGAGAGGAGAGAGAGAGGAGGGGGAGCGGATGGAGAGAGGAGGGGGAGAGGAGGGGGACAGGAGGGGGAGAGGAGGGAGAGAGGAGGGGGAGAGGAGAGAGACAGGAGGGAGAGAGGAGGGAGAGAGGAGGGAGAGAGGAGGGGGAGAGGATGGAGAGAGGAGGGGGAGAGGAGGGAGAGAGGAGGGAGAGAGGAGGGAGAGAGGACAGAGAGAGGAGGGGGAGAGGAGGGAGACAGGAGGGAGAGAGGAGGGAGAGAGGAGGGAGACAGGAGGGAGAGAGGAGGGAGAGAGGAGGGGGAGAGGAGGGGGAGAGGAGGGAGACAGGAGGGAGAGAGGAGGGAGAGAGGAGGGGGAGAGGATGGAGAGAGGAGGGGGAGAGGAGGGAGAGAGGAGGGAGAGAGGAGGGAGAGAGGACAGAGAGAGGAGGGGGAGAGGAGGGAGACAGGAGGGAGAGAGGAGGGAGAGAGGAGGGAGACAGGAGGGAGAGAGGAGGGAGAGAGGAGGGGGAGAGGAGCGGGAGAGGAGGGAGACAGGAGGGAGAGAGGAGGGAGAGAGGAGGGGGAGAGGAGGGAGAGAGGAGGGGGAGAAGAGGGGGAGAGGAGAGAGACAGGAGGGAGAGAGGAGGGAGAGAGGAGGGAGAGAGGAGGGAGACAGGAGGGAGAGAGGAGGGGGAGAGGAGGGAGAGAGGAGGGGGAGAGGAGAGAGACAGGAGGGGGAGAGGAGAGAGAGAGGAGGGGGAGAGGATGGAGAGAGGAGGGGGAGAGGAGGGGGAGAGGAGGGGGAGAGGAGGGAGAGAGGAGGGGGAGAGGAGAGAGACAGGAGGGAGAGAGGAGGGAGAGAGGAGGGAGAGAGGAGGGGGAGAGGATGGAGAGAGGAGGGGGAGAGGAGGGAGAGAGGAGGGAGAGAGGAGGGAGAGAGGACAGAGAGAGGAGGGGGAGAGGAGGGAGACAGGAGGGAGAGAGGAGGGAGAGAGGAGGGAGACAGGAGGGAGAGAGGAGGGAGAGAGGAGGGGGAGAGGAGGGGGAGAGGAGGGAGACAGGAGGGAGAGAGGAGGGAGAGAGGAGGGGGAGAGGAGGGAGAGAGGAGGGGGAGAAGAGGGGGAGAGGAGAGAGACAGGAGGGAGAGAGGAGGGAGAGAGGAGGGAGAGAGGAGGGAGACAGGAGGGAGAGAGGAGGGAGAGAGGAGGGAGAGAGGAGGGGGAGAGGATGGAGAGGAGGGGGAGAGGAGGGGGAGAGGAGGGAGAGAGGAGGGGGAGCGGAGAGAGACAGGAGGGAGAGAGGAGGGAGAGAGGAGGGAGACAGGAGGGAGACAGGAGGGAGAGAGGAGGGAGAGAGGAGGGGGAGAGGAGGGAGAGAGGAGGGAGAGAGGAGGGAGAGAGGAGGGAGAGAGGACGGAGAGAGGAGGGGGAGAGGAGGGAGACAGGAGGGAGAGAGGAGGGAGAGAGGAGGGAGAGAGGAGGGAGAGAGGAGGGGGAGAGGAGGGGAAGAGGAGGGAGACAGGATGGAGAGAGGAGGGAGAGAGGAGGGGGAGAGGAGGGAGAGAGGAGGGGGAGAAGAGGGGGAGAGGAGAGAGACAGGAGGGAGAGAGGAGGGAGAGAGGAGGGAGAGAGGAGGGAGACAGGAGGGAGAGAGGAGGGAGAGAGGAGGGAGAGAGGAGGGGGAGAGGATGGAGAGAGGAGGGGGAGAGGAGGGGGAGAGGAGGGGGAGAGGAGGGAGAGAGGAGGGGGAGAGGAGAGAGACAGGAGGGAGAGAGGAGGGAGAGAGGAGGGAGAGAGGAGGGAGACAGGAGGGAGAGAGGAGGGAGACAGGAGGGAGACAGGAGGGAGACAGGAGGGGGAGAGGAGAGAGACAGGAGGGAGAGAGGAGGGAGACAGGAGGGAGAGAGGAGGGGGAGAGGAGGGAGAGAGGAGAGAGACAGGAGGGCGAGAGGAGGGAGACAGGAGGGAGAAAGGAGGGGGAGAGGAGGGAGACAGGAGGGAGAGAGGAGAGAGACAGGAGGGAGAGAGGAGGGAGAAAGGAGGGAGACAGGAGGGAGACAGGAGGGAGAGAGAAGGGGGAGAGGAGGGGGAGAGGAGGGAGACAGGAGGGAGAGAGGAGGGAGAGAGGAGGGGGAGAGGATGGAGAGAGGAGGGGGAGAGGAGGGAGAGAGGAGGGAGAGAGGAGGGAGACAGGAGGGAGACAGGAGGGAGAGAGAAGGGGGAGAGGAGGGAGACAGGAGGGAGACAGGAGGGAGAGAGGAGGGGGAGAGGAGGGAGACAGGAGGGAGAGAGGAGGGAGACAGGAGGGAGAGAGGAGGGGGAGAGGAGGGAGACAGGAGGGAAAGAGGAGGGAGAGAGGAGGGGGAGAGGAGGGAGACAGGAGGGAGACAGGAGGGAGAGAGGAGGGAGAGAGGAGGGGGAGAGGAGGGGGAGAGGAGGGAGACAGGAGGGAGACAGGAGGGGGAGAGGAGAGAGACAGGAGGGAGAGAGGAGGGAGACAGGAGGGAGAGAGGAGGGGGAGAGGAGGGAGAGAGGAGAGAGACAGGAGGGAGAGAGGGAGAGGAATCAACACGGTCTGATTAACATTCCCCTCAGAGACGATCGATGGTCCCGGCCCTTTAGACGCACCTGCCGGCACTGCATGAGTCTGAAGGCGGTCTGTGTATTAAAGCCACCGACAGGCTGAAGGCGGTCTGTGTATTAAAGCCACCGACAGGCTGAAGATGGTCTGTGTATTAACAGACAGGCTGAAGGCGGTCTGTGTATTAAAGCGACCGACAGGCTGAAGGCGGTCTGTGTATTAAAGCCACCGACAGGCTGAAGATGGTCTGTGTATTAACAGACAGGCTGAAGGCGGTCTGTGTATTAAAACCACGGACAGGCTGAAGATGGTCTGTGTATTAACAGACAGGCTGAAGATGGTCTGTGTATTAAAGCCACGACAGGCTGAAGGCTGTCCGCGTATTAAACCCACCCGACATGCTGAAGACGGTCTTTGTATTAAAGCCACCGACAGGCTGAAGGCGGTCTGTGTATTAAAGCCACGAAGACGGTCTGTGTATCAAGCCAGCGACAGGCTGTAGATGGTCTCTGTATTAAAGTCACCGACAGGCTGAAAACGGTCTGTGTATTAAAGCCACCGACAGGCTGAAGACGGTCTGTGTATTAAAGCCACCGACAGGCTGAAGACGGTCTGTGTGTTAAAGTCACCGACAGGCTGAAGGCGGTCTGTGTATTAAAGCCACCGACAGGCTGAAGGCAGTCTGTGTATTAAAGCCACCGACAGGCTGAAAGCGGGCTGTGTATTAAAGCCACCGACAGGCTGAAGGCGGTCTGTGTATTAACAGACAGGCGGAAGACGGTCTGTGTATTAAAGCGACCGACAGGCTGAAGGCGGTCTGTGTATTAAAGCCACCGACAGGCTGAAGACGGTCTGTGTATTAAAGCCACCGACAGGCTGAAGATGGTCTGTGTATTAAAGCCACAGACAGGCTGAAGATGGTCTGTGTATTAAACCCACCCGACAGGCTGCCGTCCTCCTCGTCGTCATCCTCTTCGTCCTCCTCTTCCTCCTCCAGGGAATCCTCTGATTCCTTGCTGCTGGTGATGTCCGACGCCGTGCTCCTGAGTGCTGTATCCGAGGGAACTGAACGGCCGCCCCTGGTGGGCCTGTGGGCCGCGGCAGAGGAGGTGGGGGCTCTGGAGGAGGTGAGGGCGGGCCTCCGGGCCCCGGTGCAGAGGTTGACCGGCAGGGGAAGGGGCTCCGGCGCGCGGGGCCGCGTGGTGAGGGCCAGGGGGGCGTGCTGGGCGTCCTGCGGGGGCGCCAGGGCTCCGTTGGTCAGCGCACTCAGGAACAGGTTGGTGTGGCTCCAGGGGGAGGGGGGCGGAGACGAAGGCCGCCTCCTCAGACCTCTGTGGGAGCCCGGGGGGGCCTGCCTGAAGGAGTCCTGGGGGAGGAAGGGCTGGACGCACAGGAGACAAGCAAGCTGTTCATTATTCACCACGGTGCGCTTGCAGTGCATGCTGGGTAGGAGGTGTGATGCTGGGATTGTGCTTAAAGAATGCTGAGGTGCTTCACAACCAAACGCTTGTCACAGAAGCAGGCCGAGATTGGAGGAGCATCACATGGTCTTTAGACACTTAATCCCCAGTGGATAGGACCCCCGTCTAACCGTACCGACAGCAACAATGATGCTCAACCATGAAATGCATCCTTACACGCCGACACAACATCTGGTTCAAACTGCATCAGCTAAAACCAGACCCTGTGCTGTATGTGAGCTGCATGTTGACCCCCCCACGGCCGGCCTGCTCACCTGCTGCAGGGTGGAGGCCTGGAGGGAGGCGTCGCGGGGGCAGGCTCTGCTGCCCGCCCTGGGGGGCTGGGTGAGCTGGGTCAGAGCCCTGTCTCTGTGTGAGGGGGAGGCGGGGGACGGGGGCACTGGGGAGGAGGGGACCGAGGGAGGCGTGGGTGACGAGGGGTGAGACGGGGACTCGGGCGAGGAGGAGAGAGCCAAGTGCATGGGGGAGGAGCAGTGGGAGGGCGGGGGTCCGGCAGAGGTCTCTCTGTGGGGGGCCGGAACCATGGCTGGAGGCTGGTGACCGGCGGCCAATCCGGTGGTCTGGATAACACTGGTGTGCTGCGTGGCCTCCTCCTCCTCCTCCTCCTCCTCCTGCTCCTCCTGCTCCCCCCTGGTCCGCGGGCGGAGCGCTGAGGTGGCCAGGGAGGAAGACTGGGGGTGGTAGGAGGAGGAAGACCTCTTCCTGCCGCGCGCCTCCTCCCCTTCAGACACCCTCTTCCTCTTCCTCTCCGGGGTCGGCCCCTGAGCAGGGGGCTGAGGAAGAGGAGGTTAGGGGGTCACACACACACACACACACACACACACACACACACACACACACACACACCTTCAGCTTCCCTCGAGCGTCCTCTGAGTCGTCGCTGTCGCTGGACAGCTCCTCGTCCTCTTCCTCGTCGTCTTCGTCGTCCAGTTCGCTGCTGCTCGCTCCGTCGTCACTGGAGCTCTCCGAGGAGGAAGCCGATTGGCTGCCGCACTCTGGCGGGCTGGGGTTCAGCGCCTGAGAGAAACAACACGGGTCAGGGAGGAGGAGTCAGGGAGGAGGAGCTCTGAGGAGTCAGCTCTGAGGAGGAGGCTCTGAGGAGTCAGCTCTGATGAGGCTCTGAGGAGTCAGCTCTGAGGAGGAGGCTCTGAGGAGTCAGCTCTGAGGAGGCTCTGAGTAGGCTCTGAGGAGGCTCTGAGGAGTCAGCTCTGAGGAGGCTCTGAGGAGGCTCTGAGGAGTCAGCTCTGAAGAGGCTCTGAGGAGTCAGCTCCGAGGAGGCTCTGAGGAGGCTCTGAGGAGTCAGCTCTGAGGAGGCTCTGAGGAGGCTCTGAGGAGTCAGCTCTGTGGAGGCTCTGAGGAGTCAGCTCTGTGGAGGCTCTGAGGAGTCAGCTCTGTGGAGGCTCTGAGGAGTCAGCTCTGAGGAGTCAGCTCTGATGAGCCCTGAGTGCACAGGGAGGAGGAGGAGGAGGAGGAGGAGGAGGAGGAGGAGGAGGAGCACATAGTGACCTGCTCTCTCTGCGGGCTCTGCTGCTCCGGAGCCCCCGGGCTACTCCTGGTGGCTCTGCTCTTCTCCAGGGAGGGGGCCCGCTGGACGGGGGCCCGGTGAGCGGCCCCGTTCCCAGCCGGGGGGGATCGGACCGCCCCCCCGTTCACAGCTCTCCTGGTTCCTGGAGGACAGGAGACAGGGAGCGTTATCACCCAAGAACAACAAAAGTCCAGACTCCAGGCTACGCACCTTGAGCATGGCTCCAGGCTACGCACCTTTAGCCTTGCTCCAGGCTACGCACCTTGAATTTGGCTCCAGGCTACGCACCTTGAGCATGGCTCCAGGCTACGCACCTTTAGCCTCGCTCCAGGCTACGCATATTGAGCATGGCTCCAGGCTACGCACCTTTAGCCTGGCTCCAGGCTACGCACCTTTAGCCTGGCTCCAGGCTACGCACCTTTAGCCTGGCTCCAGGCTACGCACCTTTAGCATGGCTTCAGGTTAAGTACCTTTAGCATGGCTCCAGGCTACTCACCTATAGCATGGCTCCAGGTTAAGTACCTTTAGCATGGCTCCAGGCTACGTACCTTTAGCATGGCTCCAGGCTACGTACCTTTAGCATGGCTCCAGGCTACGCACCTTTAGCCTGGCTCCAGGCTACGCACCTTTAGCCTGGCTCCAGGCTACGCACCTTTAGCATGGCTCCAGGTTAAGTACCTTTAGCATGGCTCCAGGCTACGTACCTTTAGCATGGCTCCAGGCTACGTACCTTTAGCATGGCTCCAGGCTACGTACCTTTAGCAGCAGCGGCGGCGGCAGAGCGGCCGTTGGGGTCAGGGCCGAGCTGGAAGGCGTGGTGGTTGTGGAAGGGGGGGGGGAACAGGGGGGGCAGCCCCAGCAGGGGGTGGAAGAGGACGCTGAGGTCGCGGGGCTCCGAGGCTCGCCACCAGTCTGAGGACGACAACACCTGGGTCAGTACCACCTGGGTCAGTACCACCTCGGTCTGTACCACCTCGGTCAGTACCACCTGGGTCAGTACCACCTCGGTCAGTACCACCTCGGTCTGTACCACCTGGGTCTGTACCACCTCGGTCTGTACCACCTCGGTCAGTACCACCTCGGTCTGTACCACCTCGGTCTGTACCACCTGGGTCAGTACCACCTCGGTCTGTACCACCTGGGTCTGTACCACCTCGGTCTGTACCACCTCGGTCTGTACCACCTGGGTCTGTACCACCTGGGTCTGTACCATCTCGGTCAGTACCACCTCGGTCAGTACCACCTCGGTCAGTACCACCTCGGTCAGTACCACCTCGGTCTGTACCACCTCGGTCAGTACCATCTCGGTCTGTACCACCTCGGTCAACACCACCTCGGTCAACACCACCTCGGTCTGTACCACCTCGGTCTGTACCACCTGGGTCTGTACCACCTGGGTCTGTACCACCTCGGTCAGTACCACCTCGGTCAGTACCACCTGGGTCAGTACCACCTGGGTCAGTACCACCTCGGTCTGTACCACCTCGGTCAGTACCACCTCTGTCAGTACCACCTCGGTCAGCACCATGGACGGGGTGTGGAGTCTGGCCCATAACTCTGCTCTCTCAGTTGTGGTTTCATGTTTGTTGTTTGCCTTTGAACCCCCAAGCTTGTGCAGAGGAACATTCCCCAGACCCTCATCTCAACTCTCAGCTCTGAAACAGTCAGAGGTCTGACTGTATCAGAGCTCTGACTCTAGAGCTCTGAAACAGTCAGAGCTCTGACTGTATCAGTCAGAGCCCTGATACAGTCAGATCTCTGACTGTATCAGGGCTCTGACTGATACAGTAGAGCTCTGAAACAGTCAGAGCTCTGACTGTGTAAGTTACAGAGTGACTGTTTCTCTGACTGGCAGAGCTCAGACTGTATCAGAGCTCAGACTGTATCAGAGCTCAGAAACAGAGCTCTGAAACAGTCAGAGACATCTGTCTGGTTCACAGTCAGCCTTCGTGGGCTCCTGAGTGAGGCCGTGAGAGGCTGTACTAGGTGGAGTACTAGACCACAGACCAGCCTCCGGCCCCCGCTGGGTGACCGTGCTTATGGAGCCCTGGGGGCCACCAGGGAAACACAAGACAAGAAGCTCCTCACAGGATGGTATCAGCCCCTGAGGAACCAGGGAACAAAGACCACTGCAGATGAAGTGGTCTTTGTGTGCGTGTCTCACCTGGGAAGGCCCCAAGCTGAGGATGAGCCCCAAGAGCAGCGGACACGCCCAGGGTCCCCAGGCCTCCAAACTCGGAGCGTCCGGAGCCGGCGGTGGCAGCGAACAGGCCGAAGGCGGGGTGGCCGAGGAGTGGGAAGGCGCCGGAGCCCCCGGACAGGCTGAAGGGCTGGTCGGCCATCTGGAACAAAGGACCTGGAGGAGACAAGGGGAGAGCAGGGCCACGTTAGTGGAGCTCTAGGTCTGAGGCCTGTAGGACCAACATGAAGGTCCACGTTAGTGGAGCTCTAGGTCTGAGGCCTGTAGGACCAACATGAAGGTCTACGTTAGTGGAGGTCTGAGGCCTGTAGGACCAACATGAAGGTCTACGTTAGTGGAGGTCTGAGGCCTGTAGGACCAGCATGAAGGTCCACGTTAGTGGAGGTCTGAGGCCTGTAGGACCAGCATGAAGGTCTACGTTAGTGGAGGTCTGAGGCCTGTAGGACCAACATGAAGGTCTACGTTAGTGGAGGTCTGAGGCCTGTAGGACCAACATGAAGGTCTACGTTAGTGGAGGTCTGAGGCCTGTAGGACCAACATGAAGGTCTACGTTAGTGGAGGTCTGAGGCCTGTAGGACCAACATGAAGGTCTACGTTAGTGGAGGTCTGAGGCCTGTAGGACCAACATGAAGGTCTACATTAGTGGAGGTCTGAGGCCTGTAGGACCAGCATGAAGGTCTACGTTGGTGGAGCTCTAGGTCTGAGGCCATTAGGACCAGCATGAAGGTCTACGTTAGTGGAGGTCTGAGGCCTGTAGGACCAGCATGAAGGTCTACGTTGGTGGGGCTCTAGGTCTGAGGCCTGTAGGACCAACATGAAGGTCTACGTTAGTGGAGGTCTGAGGCCTGTAGGACCAACATGAAGGTCTACATTGGTGGAGCTCTAGGTCTGAGGTCTGTAGGACCAACATGAAGGTCTACGTTAGTGGAGGTCTGAGGTCTGTAGTACCAACATGAAGCCTAGGGATGGGTTCAAACACGCAGGAAGATCAGGAAGTCAGGATTAAGGAGACTTATGGTTTTGACTAACTCCAGACGTTGGGGAAAATGTAGAATAAAGACATAAGTATAATGTTTGATAAATAAAGTGTGAATGATAAGAAAAATACATGAATAGTGTGGTGTTAGAGTAGGATGGATCTGATTATTTCAGTGACCATAAAGCAGCCACAAACAGCTCCTAGGCTGTACGATGGTGAGATAAAGCCAAGCTGTCTGAGACATGTTGCTTGGGAATGAGAGCGAGCAACAGAAGAGTTTCACTGTCACTGCTAGACTAATGCATTCCCCTCCCGGCGATGCAACCGGGGACACAACATATATTACACACACAGAAACTTCCACAAACAGCTTGTCTAAGCAGTTCTGCTTTGACGCATGTGTGTCAGGTGATTCACAGTGCCACAAAACCTGGCATCTTGAAAGATGAATCACTGCTCCATTAAATATCCAGACAGTCCCTAAAGCTTAGTGGTGAATGAGGAACAGCCAGGAAGCTTGTTGGTAGGATGAGGTCCAGAGGCCGTGTGGAGGTAGGGTTAGGTCCTGCTCACGGCCTGCTGCAGGAGGCTCAGCTTGAGGTCAGTCTCAATACCAATTAAAGCAAGGGACCTCATCTCTTATTGAGGATAGCACTAGAGTCATGGTCATAATTATACAGCCTGCTGTGCTCATCTGTTGATGGATCCCATGGTGTCCGCCATGTACCCACATGCTTTATCAACTAAATAACGGCAGACAGAAACTCCTCCAGCCTAAATTCTTCATTCTACCATGACTTCAGAAGCTCTTTGTGTTGGACTCTCCCCCTGATTCTCCAGCTGTCCCTCTGCCTCTACCTTCGCTCTGCAGGGTGGGGGAGTCAGTAGGAGCAGTGAAACCTAATTGTGTTATTATTCCAAACCAAGCTGTCTCTGAGAGCCGTGTGAGGTTCCTCCAGTGCTCTGGCTGTATGACACCCTGCCAGACGCACGAGGAGAGGCCCTTACTCAAATGAATTGATCTGGTGGGTGTAGTAAGGAGGGCAGCAGGCAGGGGGCGTCAGAGTCATTTAATCAGTCCACAACACTTTGGTATCCAGGGATGGATTCCTGCTAGGGTAGTGCAATTCATCGAAATTTGATCATGATTTCGATTTTTGGGTCAATCCGTCTCCAAACTAATAGAAGAGAGTTGAAACGATTTATTTATTTGTAACTTTTTTGACTAGTATATTTATTTTATTCATTAGATGTTTTATATAAATTGCAGCTGGATACATATTTGAACATTATTTTCATGTATTATTTTAAGGGGAAATTTCAAGGTTTTTTTTGGAGAAATGCTGAATAAATGCATCATGTTTTCAAACACTGAAAATAATAGTTAAGATAATTGTGATTTTATTATTGACAAAAATAATCATGATTTTTTTTCCCCATAATCAAGCAGCCCTACTCCCTGCTCCAGCACAGGAACGCTTTAGAGAATCTACAGGTTCTGAGGGAGCTGCAGTGACACTGAGGTTCTAAAGAAGCTGCAGTGACACTGAGGTTCTGAGGGAGCTGCAGTGACACTGAGGTTCTGAGGGAGCTGCAGTGACACTGAGGTTCTGAGGGAGCTGCAGTGACACTGAGGTTCTGAGGGTGCTGCAGTGACACTGAGGTTCTGAGGGAGCTGCAGTGACACTGAGGTTCTAAAGAAGCTGCAGTGACACTGAGGTTCTAAAGAAGCTGCAGTGACACTGAGGTTCTGAGGGTGCTGCAGTGACACTGAGGTTCTGAGGGTGCTGCAGTGACACTGAGGTTCTGAGGGTGCTGCAGTGACACTGAGGTTCTGAGGGTGCTGCAGTGACACTGAGGTTCTAAAGAAGCTGCAGTGACACTGAGGTTCTGAGGGTGCTGCAGTGACACTGAGGTTCTGAGGGTGCTGCAGTGACACTGAGGTTCTGAGGGTGCTGCAGTGACACTGAGGTTCTGAGGGTGCTGCAGTGACACTGAGGTTCTGAGGGTGCTGCAGTGACACTGAGGTTCTGAGGGTGCTGCAGTGACACTGAGGTTCTGAGGGTGCTGCAGTGACACTGAGGTTCTGAGGGTGCTGCAGTGACACTGAGGTGCCAATCTGTTTCACCACTCAGCGCTCGGTGACGGTCCACAATAAATTATCTGGAGAACCTCGCTGCGTTTGGTGTGGGGGTCTGAGGAATGAATAATTCAGGAGGATGTCTCCAGTGTGTTCATCAGTGTAACAGCATGACAAAAAAAAAAAACGACCAATTCTTATTCGGAAGCATTTCTTATCCCCCCCTTCTAAAACCCTCCCCCAATTCACAGTGTGAACATTTGCATGTTATTTCCACAGGCGGGCTGACAGCTTAGGCATCACTACTGCATAATAGCTTTGACCACATTAGTATGCAGCAGGAACACGAGGATGTCCGCACAGCTCAGCGCCGTGGCAGATGCCCCCGCGCCGCCGGGCTAACTGGAGCTAAAGGCTGTCAGCCCGCCGCCGTCGCCGCCGCCGCCGCCGCCCCACTATTAATCGGTGGCACTAATTAATTCAGCAACTTTCCCGCTCCGACCAAAACTGTTGGAGAAAGTGTGAGCTTGGGCTGTGAGAGGGTGCTGGGGCACCTTAATGTGCCCGGTCTTAATTACACCAGGGTGAAAAAACATCTGCCGGAGCGTGAGCGGAATAATGAAATGTAACGCCCTGGAAGTGAATCAGGCTTCTGGAATAATGAGGTAAGACCACGCTGAGCAGCAGCCCAGAGCAGACGCACGCAGACAACCTGAGAAGACCTCCACAACACTTACTACGTCACATGTCCTCTCAACAGTTCCTACGTCACATGTCCTCTCAACAGTTCCTACGTCACATGTCCTCTCAACAGTTCCTACGTCACATGTCCTCTCAACAGTTCCTACGTCACATGTCCTCTCAACAGTTCCTACGTCACATGTCCTCTCAACAGTTCCTACGTCACATGTCCTCTCAACAGTTCCTACGTCACATGTCCTCTCAACAGTTCCTACGTCACATGCCTCTCTCTTGTCTCCTAGCTACGTACCGCAGGGGGGGTCTCCGGGGGGCGCCCCGCCGTCAGAGGGGGTCTGGGCTTGGGCGGGGGGGCCCGGGGAAGAGGCCAGCCTCCCTCCGGACTCCATACCTGTCAAACACAATCAGCCCTTTAACACAGGGAGGAGGAGGAGGAGGAACACCACCTACTGCTCCATCAAAAGGGAGGAGGAGGAGAAACACCACCTCCTGCTCCATCACAGACACAGTATTCAGATAGGCGTGCCCTCTGTTCTGTCTCCATCACCCCAGCCAGCGCCTCTGGTTAAGCAGGAGGCTTACAGGAGGCCCTACCTGGTGTTACAGGAGGCCCTACCTGGTGTAACAGCAGGCCCTACCTGGTGTTACAGGAGGCCCTACCTGGGAGGCCCTACCTGGTGTAACAGCAGGCCCTACCTGGTGTTACAGGAGGCCCTACCTGGTGTAACAGCAGGCCCTACCTGGTGTTACAGGAGGCCCTACCTGGGAGGCCCTACCTGGTGTTACAGGAGGCCCTACCTGGTGTAACAGCAGGCCCTACCTGGTGTTACAGGAGGCCCTACCTGGTGTAACAGCAGGCCCTACCTGGTGTTACAGGAGGCCCTACCTGGTGTAACAGCAGGCCCTACCTGGTGTTACAGGAGGTCCTACCTGAGAGGCCCTACCTGGTGTTACAGCAGGCCCTACCTGGTGTTACAGCAGGCCCTACCTGGTGTTACAGGAGGTCCTACCTGAGAGGCCCTATCTGGTGTAACAGCAGGCCCTACCTGGTGTTACAGGAGGCCCTACCTGGGAGGCCCTACCTGGTGTAACAGCAGGCCCTACCTGGTGTTACAGGAGGCCCTACCTGGTGTAACAGCAGGCCCTACCTGGTGTTACAGGAGGTCCTACCTGAGAGGCCTTACCTGGTGTAACAGTAGGCCCTACCTGGTGTTACAGCAGGCCCTACCTGGTGTTACAGCAGGCCCTACCTGGTGTTACAGGAGGTCCTACCTGAGAGGCCCTACCTGGTGTAACAGGAGGCCCTACCTGGTGTTACAGGAGGCCCTACCTGGTGTAACAGCAGGCCCTACCTGGTGTTACAGGAGGCCCTACCTGGTGTAACAGCAGGCCCTACCTGGTGTTACAGGAGGTCCTACCTGAGAGGCCCTACCTGGTGTAACAGTAGGCCCTACCTGGTGTTACAGCAGGCCCTACCTGGTGTTACAGGAGGTCCTACCTGAGAGGCCCTACCTGGTGTAACAGCAGGCCCTACCTGGTGTTACAGGAGGCCCTACCTGGGAGGCCCTACCTGGAGTAACAGCAGGCCCTACCTGGTGTTACAGGAGGCCCTACCTGGTGTAACAGCAGGCCCTACCTGGTGTTACAGGAGGTCCTACCTGAGAGGCCCTACCTGGTGTAACAGTAGGCCCTACCTGGTGTTACAGCAGGCCCTACCTGGTGTTACAGCAGGCCCTACCTGGTGTTACAGGAGGTCCTACCTGAGAGGCCCTACCTGGTGTAACAGGAGGCCCTACCTGGTGTTACAGGAGGCCCTACCTGGTGTAACAGCAGGCCCTACCTGGTGTTACAGGAGGCCCTATCTGGTGTAACAGCAGGCCCTACCTGGTGTTACAGGAGGTCCTACCTGAGAGGCCCTACCTGGTGTAACAGTAGGCCCTACCTGGTGTTACAGCAGGCCCTACCTGGTGTTACAGGAGGTCCTACCTGAGAGGCCCTACCTGGTGTAACAGCAGGCCCTACCTGGTGTTACAGGAGGCCCTACCTGGGAGGCCCTACCTGGAGTAACAGCAGGCCCTACCTGGTGTTACAGGAGGCCCTACCTGGTGTAACAGCAGGCCCTACCTGGTGTTACAGGAGGTCCTACCTGAGATGCCCTACCTGGTGTAACAGTAGGCCCTACCTGGTGTTACAGCAGGCCCTACCTGGTGTTACAGCAGGCCCTACCTGGTGTTACAGGAGGTCCTACCTGAGAGGCCCTACCTGGTGTAACAGCAGGCCCTACCTGGTGTTACAGGAGGCCCTACCTTGGAGGCCCTACCTGGTGTAACAGCAGGCCCTACCTGGTGTTACAGGAGGCCCTACCTGGTGTTACAGGAGGCCCTACCTGGTGTTACAGGAGGCCCTACCTGGGAGGCCCTACCTGGTGTTACAGGAGGCCCTACCTGGTGTAACAGTAGGCCCTACCTGGTGTTACAGCAGGCCCTACCTGGGATGCCCTACCTGGTGTAACAGTAGGCCCTACCTGGTGTTACAGGAGGCCCTACCTGGTGTTACAGGAGGCCCTACCTGGTGTTACAGGAGGCCCTACCTGGTGTTACAGCAGGCCCTACCTGGGAGGCCCTACCTGGTGTTACAGCAGGCCTTACCTGGTGTTACAGGAGGCCCTACCTGGTGTTTTCATTAATTACTGCCACACCCCCGCCTCCCAAATCCTCTCTAACACCTCAACCAGATTGTGGTTTGCCGCCTCAGCCTTTCTCTGCTGGACAATTTTATATCACAGAAACAATGTGTAGCTCTCCCCGGTGGCTCCCAGCTCCTCAGACGAGGAGGTGATTAACTGGAGAGGAGGAAGCCTCATCTGAATATCAAGTGATGTCCCTCACTGCCAACGACGGAGGAGACACCATGACACCACGCTAGTTACACATACACATGTACACATCCAAAGATAAATATTACATACATACACACATGGAAGCCAAATCTAATCTGAATAATACATACACACACGTACATGGAAGCTAGCGCTATATATATAAACATGGAAGGTAAAGCTACACACACACACACACACAGACACACACACACACACACACACACACACACACACACACACACACTAGCTATATATACATATATTTATATATAAACATGGAAGCTATTGGTGGGCTTGAGAGAATGAGCCATGCATAATGTGTGTGCTTCTCATTTTTAGATATATAGGAAGTGACTCCATATCACTGATCCGCTCAGAAGAACCGCCCTGTTGATCTCAGACTGTCCCTGCTGCTTGTGGACCTGCAGTCAGTTATGGAACACCACACCCAGCTGCTTTCTATGATGCTGTGTCCAGCTCTACGGTGACACTAAGGCACCAGGGATCCAGCCACCACTACCCACTTCTGCATTTCACTGCAAGTGTCGCAAATGCTGGTTTCCTCTTGGGCCATCGTGTTCTGCAGCCAAAGCAAACTGACATTTCAGTATGTCAGAACAAATGTTTCCTTACGTTCAAGTCTTACCAAAAACTGTTTAAAGGGAGAGCCAGCGAAACGTAAACTACGAGGGAACCTAGTTTGGTTGCCTGGAGCTAGAATACTGATAGATCTCTGAATCACAACCATTGACATATCACACACACACACACACACACACACACACACACACACACACACACACACACACACACACACACACACACACACACACACACACACACACACACACACACACACACACACACTTTCTAGAGCCATATGCCATAGTGGGGTCCCAGGTGAGACTCCACCACCCGTTACGATCAGCCTGGTGAACACACCCTGGATTGTTGTGTTCTGAGGGGACAGTGATTTTAGCGCTCTTTGTTACAACACATAATTATGAGACCTAAATAAATACTTGGGCACTAACCCAAACAGGACCTTCTGCTAGAGCTACGAGGTATGATGGACAGATGGCCACGCCGTGCTGAAAGTCTTCTCCCTCAGGGACTCCTTCCTTCCCCCTCTCCTCCCCTCCCCTCCCTAGGACAATCCCTCCCCCGCCAATGACCCTAGGTATAGACGCTAGGTATAGACACTAGGTATAGACGCTATAGACGCTAGGTATAGACGCTATAGACGCTAGGTATAGACGCTATAGACGCTATAGACGCTAGGTATAGACGCTATAGACGCTAGGTATAGACCCTAGGTATAGTCGCTAGGTATAGACGCTAGGTATAGACACTATAGACGCTAGGTATAGACGCTAGGTATAGAAGCTAGGTATAGACGCTATAGACGCTAGGTATAGACGCTAGGTGTAGATATAGATACTAGGTATAGATATAGATACTAGGTATAGATACTAGATATAGATACTAGGTATAGATATAGATACTAGGTATAGACGCTAGGTATAGATATAGATACTAGGTATAGATATAGATACTAGGTAGAGACACTAGGTATAGATATAGATACTAGGTATAGATATAGTTACTAGGTATAGATATAGGTACTAGGTATAGATAAAGGTACTAGGTATAGATATAGATACTAGGTATAGATATAGATACTAGGTATAGATACTAGGTATAGATACTAGGTGTAGATATAGATACTAGGTATAGACACTAGGTATAGATACTAGGTATAGATATAGATACTAGGTATAGACACAGAACAATTGGATGAAGAGAGGAAGAGGTGGGAGACTATAAATCTGTTCGTGCGTGTGCATATGTGCGTGTGTTTGATGTGTGTGATACAGGTCGGGCCGTTAGCCTGTGAGCATGCTGTGTGTCTCGTTCGTTCTGCAGGAGGACAGATGGTCGATGCCAGTGAACAGCGATAATCCTGCTCTCACTCAGGCCCACCCGGCTGTGAGCAACACAGACTGGTGACAACACAAACAGGAACCCAACGGGAACCCAACAGGTTGGGAACTAAGCAGGAACTGAACGGGAACCGAACAGGTTGGGAACTAAGCAGGAACTGAACGGGAACCGAACAGGTTGGGAACTAAGCAGGAACTGAACGGGAACCGAACAGTTGGGAACTAAGCAGGAACTGAACGGGAACCGAACAGGTTGGGAATTAAGCAGGAGCTGAACGGGAACCAAACAGGTTAGGAACTGAACGGGAACTGAACGGGAACTAAACTGGAACTAAACGGGAACTGAACGGGAACTGAACGGGAACTGAAGGGAAACTGAAGGGGAACTAAACGGGAACTAAACGGGAACTGAGCCGGAACTGAACGGGAACTGAACGGGAACTAAACGGGAACTGAACAAGAACTGAACGGGAACTGAACGGGAACTGACCGGGAACTAAATGGGAACTAAATGAGAGCTGAACGGGAACTGAACGGGAACTGACCGGGAACTAAATGGGAACCGAACGAGAACTGAACGGGAACTGAACGGGAACTGACCGGGAACTAAAGGGGAGCTAAACAAGAACTGAACGGTAACTGAACGGGAACTGACCGGGAACTAAATGGGAACTAAACAAGAACTGAACGGGAACTGACCGGGAACTAAATGGGAACCAAACAAGAACTGAACGGGAACTGAACGGGAACTGACCGGGAACTAAATGGGAGCTAATCAAGAACTGAACGGGAACTGAACGGGAACTGACCGGGAACTAAATGGGAACTAAACAAGAACTGAACGGGAACTGACCGGGAACTAAATGGGAACCAAACAAGAACTGAACGGGAACTGAACGGGAACTGACCGGGAACTAAATGGGAGCTAATCAAGAACTGAACGGGAACTGAACGGGAACTGACCGGGAACTAAATGGGAACTAAACAAGAACTGAATGGGAACTGAACGGGAACTGACCGGGAACTAAACGAGAACTGAACGGGAACTGACTGGGAACTAAACGAGAACTGAACGGGAGCTGGGAGCCTTGCAGCCCCAGAGGACGACCTTGTTCTCCAGCCTCATGCCGGGCTGCAGGGGAGCGTCGTCTGAGGCAGCTCACCCAGGGACCGCTGGGTGGCAGATGGCAGTGCTGGGCCATGCTTGGCAGCCCCCCCAGGGTTCTCCGTGGGAGGGGGGGCAATGCCACCAGTCCCACCAGCCCCACACGCTCCTCCGTCCCAGCCCATCATCCCTGGTTATAATCCCATCTTTGACCTGCTGTGCCCACACTTCACCACTGGCTCCTCAACCATAATGACCCACAGTAACAGCCTGTCCTCCTGTGTGAGGAAGAGAGCCCGTCACCATCACTCTGCAGGACCTCTTTCAGCGCCGCCTTCACGCCCAAAAGGCCTTTCTGCTCCCATCGACATCTGCAGCACATATTGAATTCTACCGTCAATAAAAGAGGGGGAAAGGGATGCAAACGACCTCTGATGGACGAGGCTGTGACGGATGGAACCCATTCGTCCTTCACGGTCACGTGAGCACGCCTCCCAACGAGCGCCCATCATCTCCCACCGGAGCGAGGGAGGGGGGGCCGGGCCGAGAACAGGGATCCAGGTGAAACACCGAGACTGACATCCATCACGGACACATTCCTGAGGCGCCCGCTCCCCGGCCCGTCAGCCGCACGCATTAGCCATAAAATATGCAGGCTCCGCACGCATCTTAATGAGCTGAGGGGGAGAGGGAGGGGGCCAGGCATCAGCCCTGATTCAGCCATCGGCAGCCTCACAATACAACAAAGAGGCCCTCCCACTACAGCAGCCGCGTGCTCTCTGTGGCAGACCTCGCTCTCTGTATACCATGCTCCACAAGGCAGGGTGGAGAGGGTTTAACAGATAATCACGCATACACCGTGATATTACTACACATTACACGGGTTCCCATCTCACCCTTCCTGTTTACTCCTGCATCATTCTCCATCATTTCCTGAAGGCATCATTACTGTGATTATGTGCTGCTGTTAATAAAAATAGGAGAGAAAAACATGCTCTCTCCTGGGGGTTACAGCAAGATGGTCTAGATTATGGTATATATGAGTAGAAGATGGTCTAGATTATGGTATATATGAGTAGAAGATGGTCTAGATTAGGGTATATATGAGTAGAAGATGGGCTAGATTAGGGTCTATATGAGTAGAAGATGGTCTAGATTATGGTATATATGAGTAGAAGATGGTCTAGATTATGGTATATATGAGTAGAAAATGGTCTAGATTAGGGTCTATATGAGTAGAAGATGGTCTAGATTAGGGTCTATATGATAGAGTCGAAGATGGTCCAGATTAGGGTCTATATGATAGAGTAGAAAATGGTCTAGATTAGGGTCTATATGAGTAGAGTAGAAAATGGTCTAGATTAGGGTCTATATGAGTAGAAAATGGTCTAGATTAGGGTCTCTATGAGTAGAAAATGGTCTAGATTAGGGTCTATATGAGTAGAAGTGATAGAGGACAGCCCAGGGGCTAAAGGGGGAGGTGGAGGGGGTGGAGGATGTGGTGGAGGTGGTGGAGGTGGTGGAGGTGAGGTCCAAAATGTTCATCACTGGCTTAATTGAGTCTTTTGCCCACATGCTACAGATGGAGGTATGTGAGGGGCGGGGGGGAGGGAGGCTAATCCACGGCTCTGGAGGTGGACACAATGAGAGGACCCAGTTGGCCTCTGAGCAGCACTAAGACCCGGAGGGTGGAGGAAGCCGCTTGCATCGTAGCACACAGGAATAGACACTTTCACACCAGCTTGCTTTATTTTTAATGGTAACACTTTAGAAAGTGATTAAATAACTGTCATTGTGGGTTTCACTACCTTATCATTAAAATAACCATGATGACCTGTGTAGAACCTTTTGCAAAATGGTCTCGGGAAAATATTGAAACTCCATTAATAGCAGCGTGAAAGAGCAGCATCCGGTCTGTTTACTGAGCTACGGCCACACAGTGCTAGTGTTCTCCCACCAACCGAGGGGGATCAGACGCACTCTTCTTAAGGAAACACAATGAACAGAGCTTCACCTCGCCACTCAGAAAACCCCTACAAAGCAAGGGGCTGGACTGGGACTCCTCATGACCAAAAACACAATCTATGATGTAGCCTTTAAAGACAGCTCTCCATACTGTTAGTGAGCCCTAACTAGAGCTTATTAACTAGCTAGTACAGAAACAGGCCTGTCAGTCAACCCTGAGAAGGTTTGGAGGGCTGGACATGGATCTGCTCATTGTCTTACTATTTAGGAAGATATATATCCTACTTCACAGCAACAGATGATAAAACAACCAGCGCCCAGTGTCCGCATTCCACAGCCCCACCTCAACACCCCACCTCTGTCTCCATGACGACCAACAGAGGAACCTAGCTTTAGGTCTGGGACCGAAAAGGAAGTCAAGAATTTAATAAATTCAGTTTAATAAAGTACCACAGCCTATGGAGGCAAAAAGACCACGACTAGGTTAATTAATAGATTAAGGCAATAAAGTATTCTTGCAATTTTAATGTAGCACACATCTAAAAATATGCGTATATCTATTAAGGGAAGGTGCTTTGACTCTGTCATGGTCAGGAAACACACACACACACACACACACACACACACACACACACACACACACACACCCACCCACACACACACACACACAGCTGTGTGTGTGAAATATTCAGAAATATTCCAGATTCCTCTGAATGCATCAGTGCCACAAGCAGGCCTGATGACATCACAGTGTCGGGGGGGGTCTGAGAAGAGCGAGAACGAGAGGAAGCGAGAACGAGAGGTAGAGAGAGAGAGAGAGGTATAGAGAGCGAGAGAGGTATAGAGAGAGAGAGGTAGAGAGGTATATATATATATATATATATATATAGAGAGAGAGAGAGAGCGAGAGAGAGAGAGAGGAAGAGAGAGATAGGTATATATATATATATATATATATATAGAGAGAGAGAGAGAGGTATAGAGAGCGAGAGAGGTAGAGAGAGATAGAGAGAGAGGTAGAGAGAGATAGAGAGAGGTAGAGAGAGAGGGAGGTAGAGAGAGGAAGGTGGAGAGAGAGAGAGGTAGAGAGAGAGAAAGGTAGAGAGGGAGGTGGAGAGAGAGAGGTAGAGCGAGAGAGAGGTAGAGAGAGGGAGGTGGAGAGAGAGAGGTAGAGCGAGAGAGAGGTAGAGAGAGGGAGGTGGAGAGAGAGAGGTAGAGCGAGAGAGGTAGAGCAAGAGAGGTAGAGAGAGAGGGAGGTGGAGAGAGAGAGAAACAGACAGATGCCAAGCGTGCAGGGAAGCCATACTGTGTTGATCAGCACAAAGACAGACAAAAAAAAGCAGCTCTCTGGGCACAAGTCGTTACTGCAGCATGACTCAATCATAAAGATATTAAGTCGGCCAGCTAACAGACTCACTCTGAACCATCAACCTCTACCAGACTCACTCTGAACCATCAACCTCTACCAGACTCACTCTGAACCATCAGCCTCTACCAGACTCACTCTGAACCATCAACCTCTACCAGACTCACTCTGAACCATCAGCCTCTACCAGACTCACTCTGAACCATCAACCTTTACCAGACTCACTCTGAACCATCAGCCTCATGGTCCAACAGACTGAGCCATCAGCCTCATGGTCCAACAGACTCACTCTGCAGTGTTGACCAGTGATCCTAGCACTCAGCTGACCGGTCTGAATTCATGACAACACACTGTCACTCAGACCGCTGGTCCCAATGTCCTGAGGGCATCATTTAAATGGTAATATACAACCACTTTAATATTTATATTCAACACCACATCTAAAACATTTTCTTCATCAAACAAATACCTATGTGATAAAAGATATCTTGGATCACCTTGAACATTGTGAACCTGACTCAACGAGTCCACAGTTTCCCCTGGAAGAATACGGCTGAGTTGAAGAGCTGATTATAAATTGCAAGTGTGTGAGAAGCAGCTTTGAAGGTCAGGCACTTTGGCTTATAATCTGCAGCATTCTGCAGCAGAAAACAAGAGAGAAACAACAGATTGAGTCCTCAGCGTCCCACTAGGTCAGCAGGTAGACGGTGTTGGAGAACACTGAATCTACGAAAGATAACTGCCTCAGCCTCCGCTGGCTCCATGGGTTAGAGGCAGACACTGCCTTCATGGGTTAGAGGCAGAGGCTACCTTCATGTGTTAGAGGCAGACGCTGCCTTCATGTGTTAGAGGCAGACGCTGCCTTCATGTGTTAGAGGCAGACGCTGCCTTCATGTGTTAGAGGCAGACGCTGCCTTCATGTGTTAGAGGCAGACGCTGCCTTCATGTGTTAGAGGCAGACGCTGCCTTCATGTGTTAGAGGCAGACGCTGCCTTCATGTGTTAGAGGCAGACGCTGCCTTCATGTGTTAAGAGGCCTTCATGTGTTCGAAGCAGCCACTGGGTACACTCTTCTACAGGCAGTTTGTGAGGGTTCAAGGTTACACTGTAAAATAGGTCATTCCCGAGTAAGAAGACGTGCAGGCTCAAAAGAACGGAAACCAAAGGCCGCGCCGAAGAGAAGGAGAAGGGGAGAGAGGGCAGAAAGCAGGTCTAGTTTCCCCAGCACCACCTGAGCTCAGTGGAGAGGCCCCATCAGGCCACCAGAGCAGCAGCTGTGGCTTCAATGGAGCGCTGGGACTCACTGGGGATGATCACCAGACTATTTTTATTTTGATGAATGTGCGGGGAAAATAACTAATTTCCTGTCTGCCTCTGAGCCATCTTAAAAAAGAGAAGAGCTCCATTTCTCCTCGCTAAATTAATCTATTATCCATCAGGCCACGGGTTCTGCAGCAGAGCCTGTCTGTGATACACAGGAGGAGCAGTCGACCTGCTCTAAGCTCTGATACTATATTAGACATGTTGGAAAACGGGGTTTGTATTTTTGGTCCGTTTCATGTCTTGAGTTAGAAACCCCCAATAGAAACAAACTGAAGGAATAACAAGAAGCCGTAGGGTCTAATCAATGACCAGCTAACTGTACCCATAATAACAGAGTTATTCTATTCTTCAGTACAGATCACGTACAACACCTTCAGTACAGATCATGTTCACCAAAACACACCGTGAGACACCACTGTGAAAACACACCATCATACATGGCTGCAACTGATCTAAATTAAAACGCATAGCAGAGGTCTTCATTTGGATTGTCCAGTACATTGTCGTTATATGTCAATACTTTTCTTGAGTAAAAAACATTCTCATATCTGATTAAGACTACAATCCGGATGGTCCTACCAAAGATCTAAACCATGTTGGCTCTTGCTCCTGGTCCCAGGGAGGAGGGGGTGGAGCAGGGAGATAATGGAGGCGCAGCGACCACCCCTGGACCTGAGGGCGCTGTGCAGCCAGGGCTGACCCAGGGGAGGACAGGTGTCTGGCAGCTGCCTCCACCCAGAGAGAGCCAGGCCCCCACGGCTTCATGGAGCAGGACCAGAGCACCAACACGTCGGCCCTGACCTTCAGGTGAGGGTGCACTGCTGCCTGCACATTGAGGCATATGACCTCCCAGTTCTCCTGCTCAGTCCCAGTTCACCTGTTCAGTCCCAGTTCTCCTGCTCAGTGCCAGTTCACCTGTTCAGTCCCAGTTCTCCTGCTCAGTCCCAGTTCACCTGTTCAGTCCCAGTTCTCCTGCTCAGTCCCAGTTCTCCTGCTCAGTCCCAGTTCTCCTGCTCAGTCCCAGTTCACCTGTTCAGTCCCAGTTCTCCTGCTCAGTCCCAGTTCACCTGTTCAGTCCCAGTTCACCTGCTCAGTCCCATGTCTCCTGCTTCATGTCTCCTGCTTCATGTCTCCTGCTCAGCTGGACTGAGCCTCTGGACGGCTACAGCAGATACTAACGACAATGCTCTTCTCTTTCACAATGACATACATTGAGCATGTTTTAACTTTGTCAGACCTACCTTGACCTAGATATAATTTTCAGTGCTTTCTTATAGTATAGGACACAAAGCAGATGGTTTGGTTTCCTTGTGAAATGTATAGATTGATGGACTTTATTCAGAATAACCAAAGCCCCATTCTGAACACAAGTTGCGTTTGAAAGCAGCTCAACACAAACCATGAATGAAAACCCTTTATTGTAATTGCTTTGCAGTAGAACACGTTTTAATTGTAGTGAGGATGATGGACAGGGAGAATGCCATGTAAATCCAAACATTTCCTCCTAAATATTCAGGCCATGAGAATACAATATTCATTTTGCTGCAGGAGGACAGGCCATGCATAACAATGAGCAGTGCTAATGAAATCAAGCATCAAGCTGAAATACATACATATTAAACCGGCTCTACGTGTCCTTTGCTTTCTGCCTCGTTTGTTCTTTCTCCTCATTTCGTTCCCTGACCTTTCAGTATTTCCTCCCGCCTCGTATTCGCTGTCAGCAGAGAATAATGATTGCATATCACTGCCTCATTCTGGGCTTTTATATGGCCTAATATTTGTGATAAAAATAACAGAAAAAAATACCTGGATGTCCTGCTAAATTAATAACATTTCCTTAAAAATCTTTAGCCAGAGTAAATTCATTACTGTGAAGTGAAACCTCTCTAATTAAAAACAGCAAACCACCAAAGGGACAACAGGCGACACAACTAAAAGCCCAGAAAGGCCATTAAGGCTAATCCATTACCAATGTTATTCAAAGATCCAGAGGAATTCGCATACGTTCAAATTAGATTTCTAATGCCAAATAAAGAGTATGCAGCCAGACAGCCTCTGCCCATCTGTTTTCTCCCATGAACGGAGGATAGCTCTGTATCTGTCTCCTACTGGGTCTCACAGTCACCTACTGTGCATTTTAATGAAGGACTTAATCCTGGCATATTGAGTTCAAATTCGTAGGACTATGCAGAATGAAAGGAAATGTGAATACACAGCAGTTTGGTCCCAGCTGAATGGTAGCAAGCTGCAGCCGTCTACAACAAGAGGAGTGCATAAGGAACATTTAAAGGATGAAATATATACACACTTTAACATTGTTACGGTGCAATGCTTCAAATGGATCCAGAGCATGTTGTCTCACAAGATATATAGGAAATAATGAATGTAAATAAACACAAGATACACCATTATTTTCAATGATTTGAATTATTATTATTTGATTCCCTTGCAGTCAATACTGCAAAAAAATGACCATTTGAACCGGCAGTAAACCCTGGCCCTGAAACCCCCGGTAACAGGGGGCCCTGAAGCCCCCGGTAACAGGGGGGCCCGGGGGGGGCCCTGGGACCCCTGGTAACAGGGGGGCCCTGGGACCCCGGGTACCAGGGAGCCGGGGCCCTGCTGGGGGCCAGGGCCCTGCTGGGGGCCAGTAACGGGGGGGCCCTGGGACCCCGGGTACCAGGGAGCCGGGGCCCTGCTGGGGGCCAGTAACGGGGGGGCCCTGGGACCCCCGGTAACAGGGAGATGGGGCCCTGCTTGGGGCCAGTGGCGGAGGGGACGGCCCTGAAGCTGCCGTCTCTCTTCCCTGACAGAGACTCATCTGCCAGCGGGCCGCCGGCTCCGAGTGGGAATGCCAGTGATCCGGAGCGCTGTGCGGCGGCCTCACCTTGGCCTCACCTCTGGGACGCCTAAGTGCTGACGGTGGGTCTCCGAGCGCACGCCACTGGAGCCGCCGGCCCCTCCACTGAGGGGGGCTGGCAGCTCTAGGGCCGTATAAGCGCTGATGTTATTGGCTGCGTTCAGAGGCTGCGGCCTGGAGAGGTTCAAACTGTTGTACTCCAGGTACATGACCTTTAGGGGAGGTCCGTTAACAATGGCACCGCTGCACCTGGGCTGTTCATTCTGCTGCTCACCTTTTGTTCACTCCTGCAGAGTGACAGGGGGGACATCTCAGCCTCAGTCCTGAGCCACTAAAGACAGGATGGCAGGCAGCTGGCCATGCCCCTCCCCCTCAACCATCTGCACACGAGCCCTCACCTCAGAGCAGCCTTCACCCAGGGCTCCTGAAGCTACAGCCGGACTAGGGCCCTCCCAGAGGCAGGGCCTGCATGACCTCTGACCCCTGGGGGAAGCCTCTCTGCCTAGCACCCCTATATGAAGAAACCAGATGGAGCTCATCCCTCAACCTTAACTACAGACATTGTTTCATCAGCCCACCGCAAAACATCAGCCTAGACTCAGTGCCCACCACTTGGACAATGGATTCAACAACAACCAGGTCAATTCAATGTTGAGAAACGTTAGAACCAGGCTGGTGCAACACAGTGTGTTCCGCATGATGGTGGCTGCTCCTCAGCTTCAACGAGGGCAGTGGGAAGCTCTGTGACCCCCTGGCTCTGACGGCAGTAGAGCTCTGCGACCCTAAAGGACCAGGCTAACCCCTCCAGCAGAGCCAGCTGTCAAACTGAACCCTGAAATCTATTATCCGGCCTACAAACAGAGCCTGAGTGCACCATCAGCCCTACTCCTGCTGGCTGCAGATCAAATGATCAGAAGAGACCAGTCGGCCCTATTCACTTCAACAGTTCAGTGAAGCTCCGCCCTGACGTTCTCAGAGGCATTAGCATCATGCTCAGACAGGCGGCCCCAACCCAGTGACGATCCAGACAGAGGCTGCACCCCACTGGGGCGTCTCAGGGGCTAGCACTAGGCTGCCCCCCAAGACCAGCACCACCCTATACACAGCACCACCCTAAACCAACACCACCCTATATACCAACACCACCCTATACACCAACACCACCCTAAACCAACACCACCCTAAACCAACACCACCCTATACACCAACACCACCCTAAACCAACACCACCCTAAACCAACACCACCCTATACACCAACACCACCCTAAACCAACACCACCCTATACACCAACACCACCCTAAACCAACACCACCCTAAACCAACACCACCCTATACACCAAAACCACCCTATACACCAACACCACCCTAAACCAACACCACCCTAAATCAACACCACCCTATACACCAACACCACCCTAAACCAACACCACCCTAAACCAACACCACCCTATACACAACACCACCCTAAACCAACACCACCCTAAACCAACACCACCCTATACACCAACACCACCCTAAACCAACACCACCCTATACACAACACCACCCTAAACCAACACCACCCTAAACCAACACCACCCTATACACCAGCACCACCCTAAACCAACACCACCCTAAACCAACACCACCCTATACACCAACACCACCCTATACACAACACCACCCTAAACCAACACCACCCTAAACCAACACCACCCTAAACCAACACCACCCTATACACCAGCACCACCCTAAACCAACACCACCCTAAACCAACACCACCCTATACACCAACACCACCCTATACCAACACCACCTTAAACCAACACCACCCTAAACCAACAGGCCTGTCTGAACCTTGCTGACCTCCCATCCACCCCGTGGAGCTCCAGCAGCTTCAGGTCATTAGTCCACCCTAGCGGCGATGTGCAGATCAAAGACTCCTGCCTCTGTGTCTCCAGTGGACGTTGGTTAGCTTTCATTTGGGAGATTGAAATCATGAGGGGAAAAAATAACTGTTGAAAAAAGAGCAAATAAGTGGAGCAAGGCCGATGTTCACCAACCAATGGCAGCGCAGCTTAGGCCCGCTTCAACTTTAAGGATCACCCAGTACCAGGTCTGGTAATAAGGAGGTCGAGCCAATCAGGCATCAAGAACAACAGTGACTTGGTTCTAGTTAACAAGACTAGGATGCAGGAGCCACTTCTGCACATGTTCAGGAGATTCAACAGGAGATGGCTCACATTTCCCATATGCAGCTGGGGGGAAGTGGAATATGAACACACCAGATTGCTCACCACCCACAGACCCTCGCTGTGCTTCAGACTTTGAGAACCCTTCTCAACGCTGTCGCTGAACCCTCAAATGAACTGGTGGATCGCTGTGGACGTGAGGGACAGGCCGCATATTGTGAACTCAAGGCGTCGTGTCCAGCGTGAGGCTCTAATGGAGCAGTCAGCCTCGTCAAACTGGGCTGAACGGGAGCAGATGCTGTGGAAAGCCGGACCGTCGAGGGACAACCTGAGCAGCCATGCAGTCCCTCTTCAGAACACACGCCCCCCCTCTAAGGCAGAACAGGGATGAGGAATCAGACGCCACCAATTACTGCCGGCTCTCATTAGAATACCCCCAAAAAGGATTTGTTCTTTTCAGAACTGAACACAATTCATAACTTTGAAATTCATATTCTGTCATGGCAACTAACTAGACATTCACTAACTAAAGCAGTAAGAGTAATGTAGTTTGAACTAATTAAAAAAAGAGGACCTAGTGAAATCTCAAGCCTAATTGGAAACTTTTAATCCTATTCCTAAATAATAAAGGAGTTGTGCTTTGTCCAGACTTTCCATCGCTCACCCTTTTTGTTGCAGTTGACCAAAGCGGAGTGTGTGTTAGTGATCAGAGGAGTACAGAGGAGCGGGGGGCGTTCTCACAGTGCTGCTGTCCTCACTGCCGAGACTCCACCTGCACCACAACAACACCGTCAGCTTAATTGCTTGATTCTTATTGATTTATTCATTCAGCATTATTCCTATCGCAAAGCTCCATGAAAATGAAATAAAAATGCTAATCTTGGAGGGCTAAGGGCCCCTGGGGAAGAAGACTTATCCGTTCAAAACATCCACGGTTCATCAAAACGCTGCAACACACAATCCTAGAACTAGGGGGGGGGGGGGGGGGGGGGGGCACCTAGGGGATGGGGGGGGCACAGACATGGCCACACCTAGGGGGGGCACCTGGGAGGGTGGGGGGGCGGGCTGGGGTAGTGTGTGTTTGAGGGGAGGTTGAGCACCCCTCAGCAGAACCTCCACCTGCACCACCTCCACCTGCACCACCTCCACCTGCACCACCTCCACCTGGACAACCTCCACCTGGACCACCTCCACCTGCACCACCTCCGCCCCTCAGCAGAACCTCCACCTGCACCACCTCCACCTCCACCCCTGAGCAGGACCTCCACCTCCTCCCCTCAGCAGGACCTCCACCTGCACCATCTCCATCTGGACCACCTCCACCTGCACCACCTCCTCCCCTCAGCAGGACATCCACCTCCACCTGCTCCTGCACAGTCCAGCAGGACCTCCACCTGCACCACCTCCACCCTCCAGCAGGACCTCCACCTGCACCACCTCCACCGCTCAGCAGGACCGCCACCTGCCCCACCTCCACCTCCATCCTCCAGCAGGACCTCCACCTGCACCACCTCCACCTCCACCGCTCAGCAGGACCTCCACCTGCACCACCACCACCTCCACCCTCCAGCAGGACCTCCACCTGCACCACCTCCACCCCTCAGCAGGACCTCCACCTGCCCTCTCATGCCAGGCTCCAGCGCTCTGCAGAGCGGACCACTGGGTCCCCCACCCCAGGGGCCCCCACCCCAGGGGCCCGCACCACTGAGGGAGAGGGAGCCAATGACGGAGGGGGGAGGGGGTGAAGGCCCTGTCTTCGACCCTGTGCAGCGGCCGGCGGGTGTAGGATTCACACAGCAGGCTGCAGAGGGAGCGCTGAGCAGAGTAATGAGTCATAAATGACAACATCCTCAGAGCCGGCTTCCTCTGCCTCACAGCTGGGTTCAATCCCAGGGTTATGTAGTGAAGCCTGTGTCACTGGGGGCCAGGGAGCGAGCCTCCCCCCGTTTATAACACCTCAGACCAGGGGGGTCAGGGACGGGATGCACACAGCGGTATTATGAGAGAACACAGGCTTCACCCACTGGGAGGTCTGCCTTCATTCATGTGATCCGTGCAGAAACCTTTCACACTTCCATAAAAACAAGTCCTGGAATTGAACTGTAATCTAATAACCGAAAAAATGTGTATTGAACAACAAACCAGTCAAGCGTAAACGGTATTATTCCTGATGCACTCAGAACATCACTGTCTCTGCGTGCTGGAGAGGAACGATCGCTCCAGCCAATCAGCTAGTCTGCCCCTTGCATCTGGCTGCTGACCCTAACATATTCAGAGATGGATCCTACGGCACTGCGCTGCGGGACTATTAAAGAGTCTAAATGGGTGGAGGGAACAACATGCCAGCAGAGCTAAAATGGCCCCACTCTGTGGCAGCAGTGACCAGGTTTTAAATGCAGAGGGATCAATATGGAAGTGAGGAGGGGTGTGAGTTGGCTATAATAACATCCCATGTCTCGTCTTTACTGCTGGGGTAAAACCACTGGCCCTGAATTAGAAACACACTACAGCGGGATTTAGACTGGAGAGAGCAGACACTGAGAGAAGGACAACAAATAGGCCACAGCAGCACGGAGCCTCCTGGCATCATCCCCTAAATCAATGAGCAGAGTGGCTAGCCCTGTGACAAGGAGCTCCAGGAGGGAGGAGAGAGGACAGGGTAATCTGCCTGACATATTCCTAATAATCCACCTCCATAATACTGCCCCCCCTCCCCCAAGCTAGCCCAATCAGGAGGTGTCAACCGTGACCTACAAAGAGGGACTCCTGTCATCCCTCAGTGTTCAGAAGCACCATGAGCTGACGGAGGAGTGTGGGGGGGCTACCCAGCGTTCACCTGGGGGGCGCTCCGTTTTGGTTGGCTCTGTGTGGTGAGCTGCTCTTTGCGTTGAGCTCAGGGCTGATTTGATGAGCCGGCTCCGCCCCCCTCCGTCAGTGATTGATGATTAATGATTAATGAGAGCCAGCTTTCACTACCTGCCTAGAAACGGCAGACAAAGGAGAGGAAAGGTGGAGGCTCAGAGCCCTGGTGATGCCCTCCCATCTCCACCCAGCAGGGCTCAAAGCCCTCCCATCTCCACCCACCAGGGCTCAAAGCCCTCCCATCTCCACCCACCAGGGCTCAAAGCCCTCCCATCTCCACCCAGCAGGGCTCAAAGCCCTCCCATCTCCACCCAGCAGGGCTCCCCTGTTCCTCCAGTCGTGTTCCTGAGCAGAATCCACGTGTTCAGAACACTACTCTAACATGCTGTTTGTCTGGAGATAAGACAGGGCTTATCATGAACTCATAGTCTCTAACAGGCTGCTAGCGTTTAAAGGGCGGGTCCAAACACCTTAGGACCCGGGGACTACGACCTGGGGCGAGTCTGCATTCAGATGAGCGTCCTGTGCTCCTGGTGGATAATACTAGAGGTGTGTTCCTGTGGGGCTCCTCTCAAGGTCAGTGAACAGCAGGAGGGGGAGCGACCTCAGGTGTATCTGCTGGTTGATTCATCGCCGCTTACTAGAACACATCAAGGCTGTGATGTGATGCATCACGCTGCGGCGGCTGGGAGGCCGTTTAGCCAGCAGAGCTGAACAGGAACCCTGCTCTACTCTACTCAGAGTTACCACAGGCCTGCTCTACTCAGAGTTACCACAGGCCTGCTCTACTCAGTTACCACAGGCCTGCTCTACTCTACTCAGAGTTACCACAGGGCCTGCTCTACTCAGAGTTACCACAGGCCTGCTCTACTCGGTTACCACAGGGCCTGCTCTACTCAGAGTTACCACAGGGCCTGCTCTACTCAGAGTTACCACAGGCCTGCTCTACTCGGTTACCACAGGGCCTGCTCTACTCAGAGTTACCACAGGCCTGCTCTACTCGGTTACCACAGGGCCTGCTCTACTCAGAGTTACCACAGGCCTGCTCTACTCAGAGTTACCACAGGCCTGCTCTACTCAGACAGTTACCACAGGCCTGCTCTACTCAGAGTTACCACAGGCCTGCTCTACTCTACTCAGACAGTTACCACAGGGCCTGCCTGAATTCTTGATTAACCATCATGACAGTAAATATTACAACTCTGCAGTCATTTGCCAGTAAGGTCTTTCAGTGTAATCGCATTGGCATCACAGACATGTTGATATCACAGACATGTTGATATCACAGACACATTGATATCACTGACACAGACATGTTGATATCACAGCCATGTTGATATCAGACATGTTGATAGCCAGTGTTTGGAATAACGCCGCCGTTACAACGCCGTTACCGTTACTAAACCTAAAATGCGGTGCGTTACTATGAACTGATTAAATAAACTGCGTAATCCAAACGCAGCCCTGGCGCTCCACACACAAACTGCTAGTGAGGAGATCGGGTGGGTTAACGTCCGAGATAAGAGGTTATGATTGGCTAAGGCAGGGTCATGTTTCATCGTAGCCAATCGGAGCCAGTGTTTAAACTTTTTACACATAAACCAGGACACGAGCGCCACACACAAACAGCAAACATTCGATGCAGCAGGAGAAATGGCGAGTCCGGAGCAATCTGGTGAAAATTTGGCATTTTCAAGGTGGTGATATAAGCACTACTTCCAATTCATTGAGGTCAAGGGCAAAAACGTGAATGTCAAGTGTACATTATGTCCAGGACCAAGAGCGAAGACTTTATCAACATCCGTTGTGAGCAACTCCAATTTAATGAAGCATCTCACAACGACACACGCATCAACAAAGCTAGTGGCCCACAACCCCGATACCTCCCCCGCAGATGATGATAGTTCGTCAGCCACCAGCAAAGAAGGACGCGGAGCTAAATCGTCCAAGCAGCTAAAGCTAGATGTTTCTGCCCTACAACAAAAACCTATGATGCAGGCTGAAGCCAACCGTTTGATAGCCAGGTATGTGGTTAAAATATGTTGCCATTATCGACGCTGGAGGATGATTCATTCAGCCATTATTGCTAAAATACCTAAGAAAGGAGGGGCCTGTACGCCTTGCACAAAGATGTTTGCTAAATACCTAGATGCTGACTACGCCAAAATGAACATAGAGCTTAAAGAGTTTTGAAGAGTTGGACTTTTTGTCTACAACTGCAGATATTTGGACTGCTCACAACCGCAGCTACCTCGGCGTGACCGCCCGCTGGATAGATCCAACCAGCCTAGAGCGAAAGAAAGCAGCCTTGGCCTGCAGACGGTTCAAGGGCCGTCATACGCATGACCACATTGCTACTGAACTGGACAATATCCACTCATCCTTTGCTATTTCTAACAAAATCACAGCTACTGTCACAGACAATGGTTCGAATTTTGTGAAGGCCTTCAAAGTTTACCAGCCCGTTCAGGATGATGACTCTGGGGAGGAGGAAGCTGATGATGTGACTTTTGTCGACCTTCATAATGCCTTACAAGACATGAATGTGGATGAGGATGTGGTAGAGGATGATGTGACTTTGCCACCACACCACAGCTGTGCATCGCACACAGCAAACCTTATTTCATGCTGTGATGTGGACAAGTGGTTACTCTCAAGGCCAGACATAAAATCTGTGTACAGAAATGCTACCTCAAAATGCACAGCTTTGTGGAATAAGGCTAGCCGTTCCACAGTGGCTGCAGAGACTGTGGATGAAGTCCTTGAAAGGAAGCTCCTTGTCCCATGTACGACCAGATGGAACTCCTTTCATGATGCCGTTGCTCGTGTCTGTGAATTCCCAATCGCCGAGCTGAACACCATCTCCTACAATTTTGGGTTAGCGGCCATCACAGATCGGGAGTACCAATTCCTCAGGGAATACTGCCCAGGGATGAAGCCACTAACAGTAGCTCTCGACATACTTCAGGGCGAAGACATCTGTTTCTATGGCGCTCTCCTACCCACACTGGAGACATTGATCTCCAAGACCCCGAACTTTAACTAATTACTTTTTTAAGTAATGTTCCCAACACTGTTGATAGCACAGCCGTGTTGATATCAGACATGTTGACATCCCAGGCATGTCTGATACATAGTGCTGTCTGAACGGAGGCTGCCTTGCGGTAGGCCTATGTAGGTGGAGTAGACCTACAGTATGTAGGTGGAGTAGGCCTCTGTAGGTGGAGTAGACCTACAGTATGTAGGTGGAGTAGACCTAAAGGTTAAACACACTGATTGTTTCTCAGATTGACAATCCCATTTGTTTGGCACCACAATGAGAATGTGGGTGTAATTATAGTATTAACACTAAAACAAATCAACTACTTTTTAAACATTATTAGTATATATTATTGCCTTGATATGTATTATCCAGATAGTATGACTATCTGGATAATTCTCTTGAAAATTCTCTCTATATAATTGTGTGTGTGTGTGTGTGTACGTTCTAAACTAATCTCCATCATCCTCACCCCTATCTCAGTGTTAATGTGGATTTAAATATGATTTTCATCCAGAGTTTGAAAGTCATTACATTGCATCAAAAAATCTATTTAATTCAAACACATTTTGATTATTATAAGAAAAAGTATTACCAATTTTGAGATTTCATGCAATATCCAATTAAATATGTGTATTTGATTAAAGGTTAAAAAATATTGTTTTATTCATTATAACTCGACTCAGTATAAAACATCTTAACAGTATTGGACAACGTTTCTCTTGAACAGGAAATGTAATAAACCAAAAGGACGAACACCTGGTATCTCATCTATAGCAGGGCCGTCTGAACATAGAGAGGACCATCTGAGACATCTACAGTATGAGACATGGAGGGGTTGAGAGAACCTCTCAGACTACAGTATGAGACATGGCGGGGTTGTCATCAGAAACATCTTAACACCAGGTGGGATAGGCTGATCAGATCCACGGACCTCGGACAAACAATCTAAATTAAAATAAACTAGTGATTAGACCAACGACCAATCAGAATGGTTCCGTGTGATCTCAACAGGTAAGCCGCGGTCCCTCACCTCGGACCCACCGTCCCTCCTGGTACAGTCCATCGTGCGGATCCTGGAGACCAAAGTAGTTTCTCTAAGTGAATTTTCCATCCGAGATTTTCTAACAGATTTTAAAATAAATTAAATGGATGTTTTCGAGATAAGCCCGGCGCTGAAGAAGAACCTCCGTCTGAACCGGTGATCTTGTGTCGGAACCCGGGTCTGGTTCACCTGACAACGGTACAGGGACGAAGTAAAAAGCAGGAATATTCATACTAATATTACTAGTGGTACTAGTAGTCAGAGACTAAGTTGACAGCATACTACGGGAACACTTCAGGAACATTCCCCAAAACTTTGATTCCTCTACGGTGAACTTCCAGAGGACAGCGGGGCACTGAGAGGTAAGGGGCGGGCAGCGACGCGCCAGCTCCCCGCCAGCTCTCCGTTAGCTCCACGCCACCCACTCACGCTAGCTTCAGCTACTGTTAGCCTAGCCGCTAGCCGCTCATTCCCGTCGCTCGGCGGACCGACGGTGAGGCGGCGGCGGGGCAAGCCAGCGGAAACTTCGCACGGAGAAGACCAATAAATGACAACTCACCGCGTTAGACTGAAGTGCGTCCTGGTGCTGCGGTGGGAGAGTTGAAGTGTTGAGTTAGTTCCCGGAGTCGTGTGGTTCGGTGAGGGGAGCGGGACCGGGGAGCGAAGACAGGGTCAGTGATGCGCGGCGGTTGGAGTGAGGAGCGGCGCGAGGCTCCTCAGGACCGCCGCGCTCCACCAGCCGTGACGTCACGACCAGTCCTGTGTATTAAAGTAGCTTCATCTGATGGTCTCTATTAAAGCAGCTTAATCTGATGGTCTCTCTCTCTCTCTCTCTCTCTCTCTCTCTCTCTCTCTCTCTCTCTCTCTAGGATAAGACGGAATAGATTTTACTGAACAAGTCTTCCGATCCGCTGAATCAGTGGCTGCTCCTGTGTCTTTTGTTTAACTATTTACTGCGGTTCCAGAAGAGAGATGGTCCGGCAGAGCAGACATCTCCGCAGTGTTAAGAAGAGCTGCCACACGTCGGCCAATTAACCTTTAGTGTCACGTAAACAAAGAGAGCGTCCGGCGGTCACACACACACACACACACACACACACACACACACACACACACACACACACACACACACACACACACACACACACACACACACACCTTAATGTACATGCTTTATCTCCAGACTCTTAATTGTGTACGATGTATTAATTTGTGTTAGCCATTCGTTCGTTTGTTCAGTGATTTGTTCTGTTAATGTGGGTCAGTCTGCTGAGGAGCGGAGGAGGAACCACGGAGAAAGAGAAGGAACAAATATCAGCCCAACGGTAGATCAGCTCGGATCTAATTGTATTGGAAAGCCCTCATTAGGGAGAGTGCATGAGAGAGAGAGCGAGAGAGAGCGTCACATGACGCGTCGAGGGGGAGGGGCACCCTGCTTGATTAGAAAGTATAATGAGCTCCAAAGACAGCAAAGAGCTTCTCTCAGGAGACTTATGCAAAACAAATTAAGATGGTAATTTTGTTTAAATTATCTTTTATATTATTTCTCCATCAGTCCACAGCGAGCGGCGGTGCCCATAAGGTGGAGGTTGGGCGGGAGTCATTGGTTAGTTTTGCTTGATGTATTAAATGCTATAGATCCTATAGATTCAGTCATTACAGCAGAGCCCAGAGCAGGACATGGGGAGCAGGTCCTTTGTGTCGTCTTCACAACGCGCGCGCGCGTGTGTGTGTGTGTGTGTGTGTGTGTGTGTGTGTGTGTGTGTGTGTGTGTGTGTGTGTGTGTGTGTGTGTGTGTGTGTGTGTGTGTGTGTGTGTGTGTGTGGTCGGCAGTCAGACTAGTCCTCATCAGTGCTCTTTAAGGAGTGGTCTGTAGCGTGTTTACTGGCAGTAGTACAAACGTTCCCAGCCTCCTAGAACCTTCGGATCTCCCCTGGTCGTCGATTACAGCGGAATGGAAGTTTAATGAACCGACTGGAGTCAAATCACCAGAGGAACTCACAAACACATTGATCGAGTGCACATTAAACATTGACAAATGTCATGACAAACGCCCCTCTGGTCTGAAACCAACACCACTTCAGACCGGGTGTTACCGGAACATACCAACCAGCGCAGGTTAGATCCACACTGCTGATCCCCCCCCTCTACAGGGGCTGGAGCAGGCAGAGGAAGGGTGACTGGGCCCGGCCGGGGGTCCACCGGCTGTTTGGAAGGAATAAGGACTCACAATAGATCATATTTATTAATTGATAAAATGATAATCTAAGTGGGCAGCCATTTTCCCTTTGTTCTTTCCTTTGTTAACAGAGCAGCATCCAGTGACCGTGAGGAGTTTGAGAACCAAGAGCCTCCGCTCCTTTAGCAACACTCTGCGTCACTGTCTCTACGACCACCTCATCGCCCCTCAGGAAGGGGAAGACGGGTTACCACGGTACCCAACGTTAACACAAACAAGGTCATGACCACCGCATCTAACGCTAGACAGTGATTCTGTATCTGATATTGGATTCAGTATCACTGTATCCAATTTTACCACAAATAAGGGAACGTAAAACGGCACAAAGAAAATGACATTACTGACTTATAGTTGAAGCCTAAAGACAACCGCATCCATCAGCCTGAAGATAATGAATAGTTCCTCTTGTTTCAGTAAGTCACAGGGTTAGAGCTAGGTAGGCCTCTATCTGAGGTTTGGTTTGAGGTAGGCCTGTATCTGAGGTTTGGTTTGAGGTAGGCCTGTATCTGAGGTTTGGTTTGAGGTAGGCCTGTATCTGAGGTTTGAGGTAGGCCTATCTGTTTGGTTTCCTGCCCCATCGGACTGGTCAGTGTGTCTCAGGTCTTCCTTGTGCAGACCCTGTAAGTTGTGATTAGCCTGGCGGTTCAGCACCGCGGGCATGGGCAAGGCATAAGTGTGAATCAACACATCGGCTGAACAAATCAACAAATATGAATCTGACCTATAAATCGAATATATAAATGGGAAATATAAATGATTGATAACTATGGCCCCCGCTTCTCCCCTGGGTGCCACGTCCTGTTCTTCAGCTGAAACACGGCGTCCATTAAACTGCCAGCAGTAGGAAAACAGGCTCCAACCCCAAGGACCAGTAAAGGCACAGCTTCGATAGAACACGGAATTACTCATTCTGGTCGAATCCATTATTTTTTAGAAACCCTGATATGGAGTTTTTAGCCGTAATAACCCTGCAATTCATTTTTATAATGTGCCCGGTAAAATAAATTAGAATTTAAAAACGATAAATCCAATAATTTATGGATAGTCAGGATCCTTTTTATTGTGCTACACATGAGCATAAAAAGGTAGTAAAATATTGATTCTAATTTTTAATGACCACCTTTTACAGCAAGAAATGAAATTCAAGTGATCCAAGTTTTACCAAAACGAGCAGCTGTGAAGATGAGAACGAGAGCGATGACAGCATGTAACATTAACATCACTGTGCTTCAGTGAATACGGACGACTCCTCTAAACCTCCTGGGCTCTTTAAGAACCGTTATTTGAATATGGCTTTTCACAAAACTAAATAAATTATTCCTAGGCGTTAGGGGTGTCTTTTGAGGGGTACTGGGAATCCATTGGGACAGTACTGTCCAGTAAAGTCAAAAGAATAAAAAACGTGGGACAGAAATGTGAATCAGGGTTCCATCTAGTGGCCAGAGTCTTGAACAACAAGCAGGGATTAGAAGGGGAGACCGGATCAGGCCACAGAAAGTGGAGTGAAGGATTGGTCGTGTTTCACTTTAGGAATACACTCCACACTTACAGGGAAGCCAAAACCTTGATATGGGCCGAGGTTTTATTGGAGTTTGTCAGGCAGGAATCCCTAGATGTGACTCATCCAGCAACATTGTGTGCAAAGGCAAGAAAACAGGTCAAATTAATTCCTGTTGCTTTAGAAGTAGCCTAGGTGTTCCTCACCGATAACAGCAGCTTAAGTTAACCGCTCCGGTTGGTGTTGGGAGACAGAGGGTTCTGGTTCAGTCACTCATGGAGCAGAATCAGGCCGTTGGGATGGTTGGAGCTGTGATTCATCATGTGAGGGCTTAGTGATGTGATTTACAGTGAGGATCGCCCTTCAGCAAAACCTCAGGAAACAAGCCATAGCATTAAATGACAAAGGCCATCAAATTTATTTCAGATTATATATCATATCTTTATTATGCATAAATTTCAGCTAATGTTAATTTTTGTCAAAACTCAACGCACAAGCAAATAATACACAACAGTGAGAAATATACCATTCACATCTATGTCAAATTGAAACTCTGCTATCGAAACCTAACAATCCTTTGTCAAAATGTCACTCTAATGACAAAATGATACACACTTTCGGATCAGCAGCAACACACTAGTCTACTTTATATAAAACACTGGTCTTTCATGTTCACTGTTTTTATTCACTTCCACAGAAGGCATGTTTTCCCAACAAACAAAAAATGTAATACTCAATACTGTACATTGCAGTACAGTAGCAATGGAAACTAACATTATCCCAGACAACAACAAACCTGGGCTGCACTGATCTGGCCTGTTCAGCTGCATCATGAAGTGCATCTAGAAATGTGATGATACGTTGGGTATTGTAGGGATATACTTTTGCATGATGGTGCATTAACCCTCAAAGGATGGAGGCACACAATGATATATTTCCCCCGGGCTGTCCCGGGATGTGCACAATTGCCCTTCGGCCTTTTTGTAGCTGGCTGATTGTTGTTCAGTTTAGTAAGTAAGTGTTTTCAGGTGTGTATTAAGTATTTTCAATTTCCCAATGTGTTTTATATTTTGAACAGATGTCTTTTCCTAATGGTACGCTGAGATTTCATTGAACTAAGTGTCTTATGTATGAAATAGTGTGTCGTGTGCAGGAGAAAGTGTATTGCAGAAAGGAGCAAGTGTGTTGCAGAAGTGCAACTAAAGTGCAAAGCAGTGCTTTTATTTAAGGTATGGTGACATGTGTTCAAGGTGTAGTAACAAAACTTAAAGTTGTGTTACTTTGGTCTAAGCATGTCTCATTAGTGTTCCAGCAATTGAAAAAAACTGTAATGTTTAGAAACAAACCTGTCAAAGCCCGAGCCCTCGTCTCCCCCCCGTCTACCCCCTTGTTTCCCCCCATCTCACCCCTCGTCTCTCCCCTGATGGATGCCGTGTTGATGGTCCATCTTCATAACTTAGTGGATGCAATGACCTCAACATGACCTCCACATGACTCACAATGTTCTGCCTCTTCAAAACTCAACCCCTCTCACGATCCTCCACCTCTCTCAAACCTCCACCTCTCTAAAACATCCACCTCTCTAAAACCTCCACCTCTCTAAAACATCCACCTCTCTAAACCCTCCACCTCTGGAGGTTAAGGGTCCGGAGTCAGCTCCTCCGTCAGGGCGCCTCCGTCAGGGCATCTCCTCGGCCTCCACCAGGCCTGAGCGGTCGTGGTACGGCCCCCCTGCCGTTGGGTCGTACTCGAAGGGCGTGAGGACCACGGCGCCGGGGCGACGCCTCTGCTGCAGGAACCAGATGATGGTGGAGATCGCCATGACGACCACCACACTCAGCACCACCAGCACAGTCAGCGCCATGCTGGGCTCTGGGGGAGGAGCAAACACAGGAAGTAGAGAGGTGAGAACAGGAAGTAGAGAAGGAGGTCCAGGAAGAAGAAACATACTAAGTTAATAGAGCAAGGGCCTCTACGGATTCTATTTTTTGCATCAGAATTTTCCTTTCCTAACGAGATGACCCGGAAGTACTTGGAGGAAAGGTGATTCTTTTTCATTCTTACTGACCGCCAGAGGCATTGCTTAACACTGGATGTTATTCATCGCGCATGCGCAGGTCGAGTATTTAATATCAACAAAGTCACACGTGACTGGGGATGACGTCGGGCCGCCCCGTCTATATAAGCCCACGTCACTCTCCAAGATGTCCCTTGTATCTTCTCGCAGTAGCGAATACAGGTTTAGAGTAAGAAATAAGCTTGAATAGAAGCAATATTAGCCGGTGACTCTTTGCTGGTAGTTCTGCAACCGCATGGTTGGAGCCATGGATTCGTCCTCCAAGGGCTGCGATTATTCACGCACGGCTATGTTATGAACGCTGCATACCGGTTCGCCGGTGAGCTCGGCTCACATAACGCTAGGCTAACACAGCGTCTTCACCAGCTGTAGCGGCTGCTAAGGTAAGTATTCTCTCTGTGTTAGCTTTAAAGTTAAGTAAGATAAGGGGATCCTGTTTTCGGAACCCGCTTAAGCCTACGTCTGGTTTTGTTTGCCTTGCTGCGTCGGAGATTGCCATTACCGGCGTTTGCTGCCTTTTTGTGGCAACTTCCGTTTCAGTTAATAAAGGCTCCCTGACGAGTGTTTTCGCTCGTTATAGCGTGTACTTCCTTGTTTGGAATTTAAAAGCAGAAGCTCCCCATTACGGTTAAGGCTAGTGGGTAAATAAAAAAAATTATATTGAAAGAAAAAAAAAACTGTTTTAGTTTCTTTAGAGTTTCTTACGTTTAGCAGTTTGCTGCCCTTTTGTTGAATTATTACTGTTGGGTGCTTTCGCTCATTAGTAACTACTTCACTCTGGAAAAAGACTATATTGGATAGCTTAATTCCCCCAACATGATAGGCTCACATGGTTGCCGCACTTGCATGGCTCCACTGCTAGCCCTAGATGGGCATGATGAATGCCCCGCATGCCTCAGTGGGGTCCACCTGAGGGAGGGGCTGTCTGACGATCAGTGTATGAATTCCAGTTTCATGCCACATGGGCCAGTCAGGTTGGCATCAACCCAGGGGTCAATCCCTCAGGCTGAGGCTCCAACTACACCAGAATGGGACGGAGATGCCCTGTCTACGAGGGCTTCCTGTAGCCAGTTCTATGAAGACAGGCCAGGACAGGGCAAGGTTGAGCCTTCTACCCAGGCTTCTGAAGACGGCTCCCAGCATGTAGGGAGTGGGTCTAGGGCAGGCTCAGAAGCTTCCCCAGCCACGGTTAAGCCAGTGGTCCAAATGGCACTGGCACGCTTAGGGTTGGATGAGGCTCCAGCAGCAATCGCTCCAACTAGTGCATTCTTTAGGCGTGTCCCGCCACAAGATACTTTTTCTGTGCCTCCCTCCCAGCCATATATTGAGGAGCTTCACAGATGCTGGCCAGACCCCAGATCTCTATCTCATCACACCAGTGACAGCAGGGCCTTGGCTTCAATGCAGAATGCCAGCAAGCATGGACTTGACCGAATGCCAGCCGTAGAGCCGACCATTGCCTCCCTCATTGTGGCACCTGAGGAGGTGTTGAGGCCGAATGCTCGCAGGCCAAAGTGTCGCATCACTGATGACCTATTAACGAAGTGTTATGACACAGCGGCACGTATGGGCCGTATCGGGAACTCCTTGTCCCATTTGATACTGGCCCTGTTTCAGTCCTTGCAATCATCCAGTGCAGATACTTCAGTGCAGAGTCTAAGTGACACGTCTTTGCAGGCGTTTGGCTGCATGACCAGAGAGCTTGGTAGGCTGATGTCGTCGCTTACACTGGCTCGCCGCCAGGTATGGCTGGCCCAGTCCCCATTATCAGAGCCATGCCGGAGAACCCTCCGCACTCTCCCCGTAGTTCCGGGAGAGCTGTTTGGCCCAGCAGCACAACAGGCCTTGAATCGTGGCATCCAGGCTAACCAGACACGGCAGCAGTTTGCTAGCCTTCGGGGAGCTACATCCCTACCGAGACAGCAGCCTCCACAAGGTTATGGCACCAATTGTCCTTTGCCGCCAGCGCGTCCTTGTGGTTATCCCAGGACCTCACCAGCTCCTGAGCGACCCTATCAACCCCGGCGGGCTCCCACAAGAGCAGCACCCCAGGCACAGAGGGGTCGGGGTTCCCCCCCCCTCCCCCCAGGCGGTCGGGCGCTTCGCCCAGCAGCACCTCATCTGCTGGGGAAGTTGCACTACAGACCGTTGGGTGGTGGCCACGCTTTCCCAGGGGTACAATCTCCAATTCCAACGCCGGCCCCCAGTTTTCAGGGGGATCAGACTGACTACAGTCAGGGATCCCACAAGGCGACAGGCCCTCAGCCAGGAGGTATCCACCCTCCTGTAGAAGAAGGCCATCGAGATCGTAGATCCTCAGACACAACAAGGTGGGTTTTACTCAGTGTATCTTTTAGTTCCAAAAAAAGAGGGTGGGTTTCGCCCTATACTGGACTTATGAGGGCAGAACAGTTTTCTGAAAGTATTTCCCTTTCACATGCTAAAGACAGCGGAAGTGCTCAAGGGCGTTGCACGGCAAAGCTGGTTCGCATCAATAGATTTAAAGGATGCATATTTTCACGTCCCGCACCACATCACAGGCCATACCTGCGCTTTGCATTCGAAGGGCGGGCCTACCAGTACAGGGTCCTCCCATTTGGGTTATACCTAGCCCCACGGATCTTCACAAGGTGCATGCGGGCAGTGCTCGCACCAATGCAAGCCAGCGGAATGCAAATCCACCCTGGACGATTGGCTTATTTGCTCTCCAACCCGGGAACGGGCAGAGCAGGACACCAAAGCCCTCCTAGGTCATGTGGAAAGGTTGGGTCTTACAGTCAACTATGGCAAAAGTTGTCTAATACCCAGCCAACAGGAACTGTTCCATGGCATAACCCTGGACTCCGTCCAAATAATTGCCTTCCCGTCTCCGCGGCAGGTAGAGGCCATACTCCAGATCCTCCTGCATTTTCGGGAGGACAGGATGTTAAGGTACAGCCTTTTTCTCAGGCTGTTGGGAATGCAGACGTCAGTAGTCAATAGTGCCACTGTTTGCTTCAGAGTCCACAACACATTGCCCTCTCTGGTTCTCTCTGTCAGAGACGAGTCCGATGGGACAGGATGCCTTGGCACATCCATGGCCACGTCAGCTCTTTTATGCCTTCCCGCCAGATAGGGTTAACTCTACACAGCGCTCAGAAGGGGAACCACAGACTCCTGCTGGTTGCCCCAAACTGGCCAGGGAGACCTTGGTTTCCAGTAATGTACAGGCTGCTGGATGCCGAAGAGGCGGGACCTGCTCTCACAGCTGGAGGCCCACATCTGGCACCCCAGACCAGAGTGCCTGCAGCTATGGGTTTGGCCCTTGAGGGGCCTGATCCACTTATAATGGAAAGTGACCAGGAGGTAGTTCAAACCATCATAGACTCAAGAGCTCCCTCCACCAGGGCACTTCATGCTAACAGGTGGAATATATTTGCAGTGGTGTGAAGCTCAGAGAGAGGTACCGGAGTGTTCCTCAGTGCCAATTATACTGCGTTTTTTGCAGTCTTTACGGGAAAGGAAGCTATCTGTTTCCACTTTAAGGGTCTATGTGGCTGCCATTTCATCCAGGCACATTAAGATTGATAGCCAGACGGTGGGGTCTCATTCTTTGGTGACCCGAATTCTTAAAGGAGCCCAGCGAAGGAACCCCCACGGGCTGTCAAGGTTCCCTCATGGGACCTACCTCTGGTACTTGGAACCCTCCGTCTCCCCCCGTTTGAGCCCCTGGATCAGGCGCCACTGAAATGGCTGTCGGGAAAGGTTGCCTTTCTTCTAGCGATCACGTCAGCCAAGCGTGTTAGTGAGCTTCATGCGTTGTCAGTAAGTGAACAGTGTATACGCTGGAACTCAGATGGCACAGGGGTGGCACTGTGGCCTAACTAGGGCTGGGCGATATGGGCCAAAATGAATATCTCGATATTTTTTTACTATATCTCGATACACGATATATATCTCGATATATTTTGAATCTCCTCTAAAGCACATCATAAATGCTCGGTTCAACCATGTCTGGCATAATGTTACTACATGTTATAATAATTCGATTATTCCTGAAACATAAGTCTACATGTAGATTACATGAAACAACATATTGTTTAAACTCATTAGTGCTTTCTATTGGAAGAATTTAGAACTTGCACATAAGAAAAGGAAAATCACAGCAAGTTAGATTTACCAACACAGCATTTATTCAAACCGTTAATTATTTTTGAGCAAAAACAGAGCTCAAAGCCGTTTTTTGTTCCACATCTTCCTTTCGGTAGCCAAACCACTGCCAGACGACGGATCCTGTACTATTCTTTTTTGAAACCAAATCCTCCGTTTCCATCATCTTTTCTCCCTCTCTCGCTGTTCTCAGTCAACGGTAGGAGATGAGTGACCGGTCGCTGTTCTCACTCACCGGTCGTGTGTGTGACGTCACACACGCGACCGTCACACACGCGCGTAGAATCCTAGAATCTCGCGGGGGGAAGGAGTGTGTTTAATGCATATGAGTCTGTGAGGCAGAGAGCCACAGGAAAGAGCGAGAGAAGGGAACACAACGAGTATGCCGGCGGCGGCAAAAGGAAACATTACGTGCCAATTTGTATTCGATTTTTGCGACAGGGGCATTTTATACATCGCCTGGAGAACATCTCGCGATACATCGCATATATTCGATATATCGCCCAGCCCTAGGCCTAACCCTTTTTTTTTCCAAAGAGACATAGAGCTAGCTGCTTATGGCCCCTCACACCCACCGGATGAGGAAGATAGTTCAGCAGAACTACTCTGCCCGGAGAGAGCCTTGAGATGTTACATACAGGAAACTGCTGTTTTTCGCCAGTCTGATGGCCTGTTTGTCTGCTACGGGGGCCCGAGGAAGGGGCAAGCACTGTCCAGACAGAGGCTTTCCAAGTGGGTGGTGGAGGTAATTGAGGAGGCATACAAGTCAAGAGGACTGCCTTTGCCTCTTAACATCAGAGGCCATTCCACCAGGAGTGTCTCCACCTCCTGGGTAGCACTACGAGGAGTGCCTCTCAGTGAGAATTGTGCAGCGGCCCCCTGGGCTCCAGCGTGCACCTTTGCCCGATTTTACAGGGTCAATGTAGCTGCTCAACACGCAGTGGCTGCTGTTTTTCAGGAACCCTCAGGCCCTTCCTAATAGGTGGGTACAGGATTCCTCGTGACTACCTTGGTAATAGTCATCCAGTGTTAAGCACTGCCTCTGGCGGTCAGTAAGAATGAAATAGAACGAGAGTTACGTATGTAACTACGGTTCTATGAATTCGGAATGACCGCCAGAGTTCTCTGTCACTCGGAATCTTGCGAGAAGATTCTGAAGGGACATCTTGGAGAGTGACGTGGGCTTATATAGACGGGCAGCCCAACGTCATACCCGGTCACGTGCGACTTTGTTGATATTAAATACTCGACCTGCGCATGCGCGATGGATAACATCCAGTGTTAAGCACTGCCTCTGGCGGTCATCCAGAATTCATAGAACCGTAGTTACATACGTAACTCTCGTTTGAATTCTACAAATGCTTAGGAAAGGAGCCTTGATGCATCCTTTAACCCACCTTTAGCATAGGTTACTCCTGAACAACCTTTACGAAAGGAAAGGGGATATTTGTATCCAATAATGATTTACGGCGGTAATATTTAATGCAACAGGCCACCGACGAAGTTTACCGACTCTACGCAAAGACAACTGAGAGACGCGGTAAAGCAGAAGAGGAGGAGAAAAGAAAATGTATAAAAATGGATACCAATTCAAGGAACATAATTATTTGAATCGAAATAAATTCAATTATTGCTGGTCAGTAAATAAAATTACTTAAACTACACAGTTGAAAGTGGTGAAAATGGATTAAAGTGTAATTCCGGCGAAATTTTTTGTTTTGGCATGTATACCCATCAAATAAGCCCTCCAGATACTTTTTTCATTGGAAATCAAGTATAGTTTGCCCAGTGCAATGTTTGGCTTCCATGTTATTGGTTAGGGGCACCACGAACGCTTCTAAATTGGCACTTTTTAACCACTAATATTGCTCCAAATAGCACCAAACCTCTGCAGTAGCATGATTAGGGTCCCTCCCTACACATAAAATGAAGCCTCATGGTTAGCGTTACGGGACTTTATTAAAAATGACTGTTTTCCAAGTCTGTGCCTTACCGGTAGGTCCATGTTTCCAGGAAGGCCACACAAGTTGATTACCCGCTACCGTTAATGATATAATAAAGAAGCAAAAGTTATTTTCGTAGCCCATCATTTACGCCAAGAAAATAAAATGCCAACTTCACATTTAAGAAGGACTACTGGGGGCAGTTAATGTCAACATCAACATCAGATTAGCCCCTTTTTCACATGCGAATTGGGATTCAAGTGGCCTAAAATATTCCCATTGGCCAAGTCCGTCCTAAGTGATTCTCACTGTTAGCGGCAACCTGATGGAAATCGATACGACAAGAACGCATGGATCGAAAGTGCGATTGTTGTAGTCCATCTTCGGAAAATTGAAGTTTCACTCTAGAGACTCTAGAGGTTAGCAATACTTGCTGTCGCGCAATAACGTTGGTTAGGAAAAGTAGAGTCTAATACCCCTTTTCCACCAGCGGGTACGCTTCGGACCCAGCACGCCTCAGCCAAGTAGTGAGGGCGCAGTATCAGCTTAGTTACGGTTACGGCTCGCGTTTCCTCAGCCGACAGTACCTTTATGGGGTTTAAGCTGTATGCCAATAGCCGCGGCAGCTGATCTCATAGCAGCCCGACACAGTGTAGCCTGCTAATTAATCAAAGGAAAAAGAACGTGCACAATGAACAAAGAGCAACAATGTAGGATGTCCAAGAAGGACGGCAAACTTTTGCGTGACATTAGCTTCAATAAACGAAGCTTTCGCCGTTGTCCAGAAACACCTCGTGGGTAATGTGTTTGGTTGTTATTATCCCCCTGTCGCACCAAAGTGCAATTCTGTCGACTAATCAACGGACGGCGTGTGTAGCCCGAACTTGCCGGCACCCTTTCAGGCGTCTCAGTACCCCAACGGAGGAGCACTGGAGACGAGCACGGCTAAGTCCGGGTCACGCCCACTTTTGGTGGTGGAAACGCGCCCCGTACCGCAGCTCTGCAGACTGAACCGACCCACACCCACCGCTGGAAATGGGCCATAATTCATTTTAAACAGTGATGTCTTTTCCTATGTTTGAAAGGAAGCCCCTTTTCATCTCTCCTTGACCCGATGATGTTTTCCACAAAGATTAAGGAAAGGAGGCATAAAGGTTAGGAGATTTGACAATCCGTAGATCCCCCTGTTATGAAACAACATGTCAGAGTGAAGGAGTGAGGGGTACTCACTCTGCCCGCCTGGGATCGATGGACCGAAAAAACACGTCATCATTTCGATCTGGCTGGTCTCACAGACGACCCCGTTCTCCACCTCGTCCACACAGCTGACCTTCTCCCACTGGCCTGTGCTGGTGTGCAGCGCTACGCACGTTTCCACGGGAACCAGGTCTGAGGGCTCGTCCGAGCCGCGCTCCCAGTTAGCGTAGCTGGAGTTCTGCCCCTTGAACCACCTCATCCGTTCACCTGAGAACCGAGCAGCAGACAGGGTGAGCCAGGAGAAGAAGACCTCCTCGTCGTCTCCTATCACACAAGGTTCTTCCATCGGAGAGATGCTCATGGAGGAAACATTTAAAATGATTTGTCTGTGCAAAATCAGATAAACCTTGGAGATTAAAACAAAAACACTTCTTTAAAAGGTAGAATGTGAGGCTTGTTGAACACACTTCGGCTTGTATATTAAAACCCCAATTGGTTGTGTATTGTTTTTTATGATTGTGCATTATTATTATTGTGTAGTACTCACTGCTGGTGTCGTAATACATGCCCAGCCATACGTTGGTGTTGCCCTTCCAAACCTCCGGACTGTACTTAAGGATGAACTCATTCTCCTCTTGGCTCTGGATCGTCACCAGCTCTGAAACATTCAGATCCACATAATCAAAACCCGATCCCACGTCACCACAGGGGGGAAGACTTCCTAAATCCACCCCTGAAGACGGAGCCGTACTGACCGAAGCCCTGACACAAGGACTGGGCCCGTTGGAAGGAATAGCTCTTCAGCCGGTCCTCCTCTCCGTGGACGAAGTGGTAGCAGCTCCTGCCGTAGGGCACCCAGGTACGGCCGTCTCCAGGGCATTCTGAGGACACAGCACAGGGTCAACCCCACCCTAACCCCATCAGGACAGGGTCAACCCCACCCTAACCCCACCATGACAGGGTGAACCCCACCCTAACCCTACCAGGACAGGGTCGACCCCACCCTAACCCAACCAGCACAGGGTGAACCACACCCTAACCCCACCAGGACAGGGTGAACCCCACCCTAACCCCACCAGGACAGGGTGAACCCCACCCTAACCCCACCAGGTGAACTCTGACCCCCACCCTAACCCTACCAGGTGAACTCTGACCCCCACCCTAACCCTACCAGGTGAACTCTGACCCCGTGAGAGGATCACCTTTATGATCATCGATTTTCCATTGAGTTCAAAGAACACAAATTACGCAGTTACAGCAGAAGTCCCAGGACAGGGACTGGGACTGGGACTGGGACTGGGACTGGGACAGGGACAGGGACTGGGACTGGGACAGGGAAAGGGTAGGCCTACAGTCAGGACGGTATTACCCCCCCCCACACACACACACATGCTCTCCCCCTGCCAAAAATATCAGCCATAAGCAATGGGATTTCTCAAATGTAATTTACTAACTTGTTCAACTACATACATGTAGGCATATGATCAGTGAACAATATATTAAAATGTCTCAATTCAAAAAGCACAACACTCTATTCAAAACGTCAAAATCAATTTTTGTTTCTTGCCCCTTTTGCTCTCCTCCTCATATAGGCCAGTAACTAAATGCCACATAAGAACGCCGTGACTCCAAAAGACCTTCTGCATTGGCTAAAGGTATGTCATGCGTTTGCAAAGTCTCAGTAGTTGCCTTAAACCTGGTTAGTAACCTGGTTAACGTTTGTCATAATAGCGGTCTCCTATTTATCAAGTTGAGTGTTGTGGACCAACTCAATTCTGACAGAATGGGGAGGGGGATTGATAGTGGTCATCTTGATTTATTTATTATTATTATTATTATTATTGTGAAAATAATATTCATAAACGAGTAATGTATGGTCTTTCAACAATTTGTCGGTAGAATATTTTCACTGCACGAGGGGATGCTACACGTTCGCGATTCTTTCATGGCATTCATGCATCCATTCAGTGGCGGTTCTACGTCCAGTTACGTCCCGGGCAAGACTTTCTCCAAGCGGGGGCGGGGGGTCTGTGCACGGCACCTTCTCAACGAGCAGGGGTGCGCCAATATACCAATTCCCCCCACAATGTTATGTACTTCAGTGATTTGGCGCCCCCCACAAATATGGCGCCCCGGGCGGCTGGCTGGTTCGCCCGTGCCTAAAACCGCCACTCAGCCAGTACACTAAATTACATTGTCTAAAGATAAATCGGTGTATGGCTTGAGACATGTCCCACCCTCCTCATTACTGTGCTGCCCACGCTTAGTACATTCGGTTAGGTAAATCAGGTTAGTGACCAGTTAGGGACCATTCACAATAAGACATCAATATTGTACAACAAGGGGAGATTGTCTATATCATGCCAGGTTGTAGCTGTTTGCTATTTTCCACCCACATTAAGGGAAAACTGATTCAACGTACTGAAAACCATGTAAGCCTTCCCCAAATCTAATGAAATCATATGGTGTACGGAAGTGGCTGGCTGATCCCTGTTTATTACAGCTGATTTTATTGATGTTCTTGATCTCAGCTACTTTGATCAGAGACAAAAAAACTAATTGTTAATCAATTCCTATGCAATTTAGGAGAAATAGGGTGAGAGAAACGGCTTTATGAATGTTGAGGGCGGTGTCCCCGTTTTAGTTTTTCAAAGGCAAAAACACTAGATGTTTTGGAGGTTTTTACGCCTCTGAACAGAAAATGTCCCACCTTAACGTTAAGGAACTTTATGGAAGGTTAACTCACCTCCCGCTGAAGACAGCTGCACGTTAACCAACAACACTAAAAGAACGCTGAGCGCTGACAGAGAAGGTCGGGGTCTGCGTAACCACTCCATGTCAAACTAACTCTGAACTTGAGTGTGTGCGTTTGTATTTGTTAAACCTTTGCTTTACTTCATGACGTCACGACCTGCACTAAGCCCCGCCCCATAAAGAATACGTAATATTTATCCAAACGAGTATTTATACAGAATATATATATATAATGAACGCATCCTCTGCTACTGTCCGCTGGTACCACTGCTACAGTTCACTGGTACCACTGGGTCTGTCCACTGGTACCAATATCCACTGGTACCACTGGTACTGTCCACTGGTACATGCTGTCAGTATGATGAACGGCCGGTTGGATAACATCACCCTCTACAGCAGCACCCATGGTTATGTTAGAGCAAGAAGGTCTGGAGACGAACCGTGAACATTCACACGCTGGACGCTTTCATGTTTTTATTACAAAGTTTTTATCAAACAAATGGACAGAAGGTAAAGCTAAGGTATCATCCAGCATAAAGTCTTTGGCTTGAGGAACGACCCATTGGAGACCAAACAAGTGACCACTGGCAAATTAGTGGCACATTAAAACAAATAGCTTTCGTATAGATATTTCTATGAATCTCTTTTAATTCCTCAAACGGACTGTACAAAACTCTTCATAAATTATTACTTTAATATAACTTAATGACATGGTGGTTACTGAGAGGAGTGCTTTTCATTCAGTCCCTCATGGTCTCCAAACCACTCCACCCCCGACCCGTTACTCCGCCTCTAGCTCCACCCCCGACCCGTTACTCCGCCTCTAGCTCCACCCCCGACCCGTTACTCCGCCTCTCGCTCCACCCCCGACCCGTTACTCCGCCTCTCGCTCCACCCCCGACCCGTTACTCCGCCTCTCGCTCCACCCCCGACCCGTTACTCCGCCTCTCGCTCCACCCCCGACCCGTTACTCCGCCTCTCGCTCCACCCCCGACCCGTTACTCCGCCTCTCGCTCCACCCCCGACCCGTTACTCCGCCTCTAGCTCCACCCCAGACCCGTTACTCCACCTGTAGCTCCACCCCCGACCCGTTACTCCGCCTCTAGCTCCACCCCAGACCCGTTACTCCACCTGTAGCTCCACCCCCGACCCGTTACTCCGCCTCTAGCTCCATCTCCGACCCGTTACTACGCCTGTGGCGTCACCCCCGACCCGTTACTACGCCTGTGGCTCCACCCCCGACCTGTTACTACGCCTGTAGCTCCATCCACGCAGCTCAACCAGACGCACTCGTTTATTCATAATATCATCTCAAACGACTGCGTCGGGTTCTCTGACGTCTCTGGTTCTTCCACGTCAATCTGAAGTAGACTGAGCCTCTGCTGCAGGAACCAGATGATGGTGGAGATCGCCATGACGACCACCACACTCAGCACCACCAGCACAGTCAGCGCCACGCTGGGATCTGGGGAGGAGCAAACACAGGAAGTAGAGAGGTGAGAACAGGAAGTAGAGGTGAGAAAGGGATTGTCTCCCGCCGGAGCCCTGCTGCTGCGAGGCGCCACAGGAGGGAGACAATCGGGCAACAATCCCCCCTCCTCCATGTTCAGTCTGCTTCAGATTGATGTGGAAGTGGAAGAACCAGAGATGTCGGAGAACCCGACGCAGTCGTTTGAGATTCATAATATCGTCTGGAGGCGTACACAGCTTTTGGCCATGATATTATATATATAATATTATTATAGATGTCTATTATTAATTTAGATATAGAGCTCCATGTCTCCCTCCGGAGCTCCCGGAGTGTTCTAGAATATCTTATAGAACACGGCCAAAGGCTCTGTGCGCCGGACAATATCATGAATCAACGACTGCATCTCTGGTAGCCTACTCAAGGACCTATTAAGAGCCTACAACATCATTGCTTCTTTAGCGCTCGTGTGATCTACCGGTCACACGGTAACGTTAAAATCCATACCGTAGCCCAAATTCACACCGGTGTACTCTATACCGTTTAAACCATACACCCCCAACCCACTGGCACTGATCTGTAATAGGTCGGCGAAGTCACGCCCCTCCCGGTAGAGCCCATGTGACCTATGAGATCGAAAAATATGAATGGGGAGAAAGTAATTATCTTCTGGTCCCAGTCTTTATATGCCCCGGAGTTTGACCGTTTATTGTGCAATTGTTCAGTTAAAGGCTGTAGAGAAAGCACAATGAGAAAGACTACATGTCTCGTAGGTGACGTCACACTCTCTGTGACTGGCGTGGACAAGACCGACAATCTCCCCATCGGCATAACTGAAACCCTCCACATGCCCTGACTTATAATGGTTTTCACCTCTTTCGATGCTTTTATCCTCCCCTTGGAAAAAAGCGGTGGAGTGGAGCAGAGAGATCGCCATGTCTGTACTGGAGTTCCGAGTGCGGGTGGTGACGTATATCATCCGCGTCGAGAGCCGCGAAGAGCTGTAGTTCACATAGCAGCCTCAAACAAAACCTGACATTATCAAACTTCTTCACGAAAATTATTAGTTTTCTTTGCATGAAAAATTATCATTTAAATCCACAAACAACTTACAGTATGTGTAATCCAGGGCATATAAAGACTGGGACCAGAAAATAATGACTTTCTCTCCATTGAAACCCATTCATATTTTTCGATCTCAGGTCCCATGGGCTCTACCGCTCTACTCTATAGGTCTGTAGCGCCAGTGGGTCCCTCCCCCTAGCCGGGTTTGAGTGCTTGTACTTTTTTATAGACGCGCCCCCCCCCCCCCTCTGCTTTAAATGACGCAAAAATCATCATGTGTTAGGAGACAGAGGGTTCTGGTTCAGTCACTCATGGAGCAGAATCAGGCCGTTGGGATGGTTGGAGCTGTGATTCATCACGTGAGGGCTTAGTGATGTGATTTACAGTGAGGATCGCCCTTCAGCAAAACCTCAGGAAACAAGCCATAGCATTAAATGACAAAGGCCATCAAATATATTTCAGAATATATATTTTGATATATATCTCTTGATTGAAAAGTCAGGATTTCTAGTAACATCAAAGTAACCAGTTCAATATCCCAGCGACAGTACATTCCAAGTTTGCTTTACAAGGATGGACCAAGCATTATATAATCATTATATATTTATAACCATCATCATGTATGCTCATCGATCATGTCTCAGTGCTACTGAATAGCATAGAACAGTTATAAAACTAACATTTCACACAATTATACAAACATAATCACATCATTATGCATACATTTCAGTTAATCTTAATTGTGTCTTTGACAAAACACCTGATTGATTAATGTTTAGAAACAAACCTTTCAAAGTCCGACCTCCCGTCTCCCCCCTCGTCTCCCCCCTCGTCTCCCCCCCCGTCTCCCCCCTCGTCTCCCCCCTCGTCTCCCCCCTCGTCTCCCCCTCGTCTCCCCCTCGTCTCCCCCTCGTCTCCCCCCTGCTGGATGCCGTGTGAAGGTCCATCGTCATCACTTAGTGGACGCCACGACCTCAACATGACCACCTCATGACCTCGTCATGACCTCCACATGACTCACAACGTTCTGCCCCCTCAAAACCTCCACCTCTCTAAAACCTCCACCTCTGGAGGTTAAGGGTCCGGACTCAGCTCCTCCGTCAGGGCGCCTCCGTCAGGGCGTCTCCTCGGCCTCCACCAGGCCTGAGCGGTCGTGGTACGGCCCCCCCGACGTTGGGTGGTACTCGAAGGGCGTGAAGAGCGCGGCGCCGGGGCGACGCCTCTGCTGCAGGAACCAGATGATGGTGGAGATCGCCATGACGACCACCACACTCAGCACCACCAGCACAGTCAGCGCCATGCTGGGCTCTGGGGGAGGAGCAAACACAGGAAGTAGAGAGGTGAGAACAGGAAGTAGAGAAGGAGGTCCAGGAAGAAGAAACATACCAAGTTAAGCAAGTACAGGAAGTAGAGTAAGGGACTCTACGGATTCTCTTCTTTGCATCGAGAATTTCCTTTCCTAACAAGATGAACCAGAGTACTTGAATTTCCTTTCCTAACGAGATGACCCGGAAGTACTTGGAGGAAAGGTGGTTTGAATTCTACAAATGCTTAAGAAAGGTGCCTCGAAGCATCCTTTAACCCTCCTTTAGCACCTTTACGAAAGGAAAGGAGACATTTGTATCCCATAATCCTTTGCGGCGGCAATATATAAAGCAACAGGCCACCGACAAAGTTTACTGACTCTATGCGAAGGCGCATGTGAGACGCGTTAAAGCAGAAGAAGAGAAGAAAAGAAAATTTATAATACTTAAAAAACCCTAAAGATAATAAAGAACTCATAAAAGACCAACATCATAAGTTATTTTTGTAGCCCATCATTTACGCCATAAGAAAATAAAAAGCCAACCTCATATTTAAGAAGGACTACTGGGGGTAGTTAATGTCAACATCAACATAAGATTAGCCCCTTTTTCACATGTGAATTGGGATTCAAGTGGCCTAAAATATTCCCGTTGGCCAAGTCTGACCTCAGTGATTCTCACTGTTGGCGACAACCTGTTTGAAACCAATACGACAAGAACACATGGATCGAAAGAGCACTTGTTGTAGTCTATCTTCGGAAAATTTTAGTTTCACTCTAGAGACTCTATGGGTTAGCAATACTCGCCGTCGCGCCATGACGTCGGTTAGGAAAAGTGGAGTGGACTAATTTTAAACAGTGCTGTCTTCTCCTATGTTCGAAAGGAAGCCCCTTTTCATCTGTCCTTGACCCGATGACGTTTTCCACAAAGGTTAAGGAAAGGAGGCATAAAGGTTAGGAGATTTGACCCCCGCTATGAAACAACATGTCAGAGTAAAGGAGTGAGGGGTACTCACTCTGTCGGCCTGGGGTCAGCTCCTCTGGAGAGAGAGAAACACATTTAGGTTTAGCAGGTATTGGGTCGTTCACAACAGACAACATTGGTTTAGTGTGAAGGAACCCCTATCACTCTGATGGGTGGTACGACCCAGAACCCTACTAACCCTGACCCAGACTAACATGACCCCAGACTAACATGACCCCCAGACTAACATGACCCAGACTAACAGGACCCAGACTAACATGACCCCCAGACTAACATGACCCCCAGACTAACAGGACCCAGACTAACATGACCCCCAGACTAACATGACCCCCAGACTAACATGACCCCCAGACTAACAGGACCCAGACTAACATGACCCCCAGACTAACATGACCCCCAGACTAACAGGACCCCCAGACTAACAGGACCCAGACTAACAGGACCCAGACTAACATGACCCAGACTAACATGACCCAGACTAACATGACCCAGACTAACATGACCCCCAGACTAACATGACCCAGACTAACATGACCCCCAGACTAACATGACCCAGACTAACATGACCCAGACTAACATGACCCCCAGACTAACATGACCCCCAGACTAACATGACCCAGACTAACATGACCCCCAGACTAACATGACCCAGACTAACATGACCCAGACTAACATGACCCCCAGACTAACATGACCCCCAGACTAACAGGACCCAGACTAACAGGACCCAGACTAACATGACCCAGACTAACATGACCCAGACTAACATGACCCCCAGACTAACATGACCCAGACTAACAGGACCCAGACTAACAGGACCCAGACTAACATGACCCAGACTAACATGACCCAGACTAACATGACCCAGACTAACATGACCCAGACTAACATGACCCAGACTAACAGGACCCAGACTAACAGGACCCAGACTAACAGGACCCAGACTAACAGGACCCAGACTAACAGGACCCAGACTAACAGGACCCAGACTAACAGGACCCAGACTAACATGACCCAGACTAACATGACCCAGACTAACATGGCGTGGTAGGACTCACTCTGGCTGGTCTCACAGACGACCCCGTTCTCCACCTCGTCCACACAGCTGACCTTCTCCCACTGGCCTGTGCTGGTGTGCAGCGCTACGCACGTTTCCACGGGAACCAGGTCTGAGGGCTCGTCCGAGCCGCGCTCCCAGTTAGCGTAGCTGGAGTTCTGCCCCCCGAACCACCTCATCCGTTCACCTGAGAACCGAGCAGCAGACAGGGTGAGCCAGGAGAAGAAGACCTCCTCGTGGTCTCCTATCACACAAGGTTTTTCCATCGGAGAGATGCTCATGGAGGAAACATTTAAAATGATTTGTCCGTGCAAAATCAGATAAACCTTGGAGATTAAAACAAAGGGAAACACTTCTTTAAAAGGTAGAATGTGAGGCTTGTTGAACACACTTCGGCTTGTATATTAAAACCCCAATTGGTTGTGTATTGTTTTTTATGATTGTGCATTATTATTATTGTGTAGTACTCACTGCTGGTGTCGTAATACATGCCCAGCCATACGTTGGTGTTGCCCTTCCAAACCTCCGGACTGTACTTAAGGATGAACTCATTCTCCTCTTGGCTCTGGATCATCACCAGCTCTGAAACATTCAGATCCACATAATCAAAACCCGATCCCACGTCACCACAGGGGGGAAGACTTCCTAAATCCACCCCTGAAGACGGAGCCGTACTGACCGAAGCCCTGACACAAGGACTGGGCCCGTTGGAAGGAGTAGCTCTTCAGCCGGTCCTCCTCTCCGTGGACGAAGTGGTAGCAGCTCCTGCCGTAGGGCACCCAGGTACGGCCGTCTCCAGGGCATTCTGAGGACACAGCACAGGGTCAACCCCACCCTAACCCCATCAGGACAGGGTCAACCCCACCCTAACCCCACCAGGACAGGGTCAACCCCACCCTAACCCCACCAGGACAGGGTCAACCCACCCTAACCCCACCAGGACAGGGTCAACCCCACCCTAACCCCACCAGGACAGGGTCAACCCCACCCTAACCCCACCAGGTGAACTCTGACCCCCACCCTAACCCTACCAGGTGAACTCTGACCCCCACCCTAACCCTACCAGGTGAACTCTGACCCCGTGAGAGGATCACCTCTCGGGGACTGGGACAGGGACTGGGACTGGGACTGGGACTGGGACTGGGTAGGCCTACAGTCAGGCCCGTATTACCCCCCCACACACACACACACACACATGCTCTCCCCCTGCCAAAAATATCAGCCATAAGCAATGGGATTTCTCAAATGTAATTTACTAACTTGTTCAACTACATACATGTAGGCATATGATCAGTGAACAATATATTAAAATGTCTCAATTCAAAAAGCACAACACTCTATTCAAAACGTCAAAATCAATTTTTGTTTTTTGCCCCTTTTGCTCTCCTCCTCATATAGGCCAGTAACTCCTTCAATATCTCAAACGGCATTTCCCACACTGATCCCTCTGCGATGCCACATAAGAACGCTGTGACTCCAAAAGACCTTCTGCATTGGCTGAAGCAGGTGTACCCAACCAGTAAATCGCGATCTACCAGTCGATCGCGGGCTGAGTTGGAGTCGATCAAGAGAAATGTTGTGTCACTCAATTAGTTGTGTGTAGCCTAGGCCTAGCCTACTACTGTTATGTAAAATATATAAAAACTTCCAAGTTAAAATATCTTAAATAGGCACAATGATCTGCCGGTCACATGAAACAGTGTGTAGCCTATATTTGTACAATACAGGCTATATCAGGCAAAATGGGGAAGAAATATATCACGCGCCCTTTCTATCTGCGCATGTGGGGTGATTCAAGATTCAAGAAAACTTTATTTATCCCCAGGGGGCAATTAAGGTATGGTTGCTAGGTTGTAACTAAGGACTGGAAAGGGCGCGAGAAGCTACACTAGAGCGAGTGGACAACTACTACAATGGCAGAAGTTAAAAAATCTAAAACATACCATTTTCATTCGTTCATTCGAGTGGAGGAGGATTATTTTTCGTGTATTCAAATGCAAAGACCATCTGTCTTATCTGCAATGCAAACGTGGCTTAACCAAAGAAAGGGAATTTGGAGCGGCACTGCAAGACGGTCCACAAGAGCTACAATACAAACTTCCCAGCTAAATCCCCTCTGTGCGCGCCCAAAAAGTCCAGGAATTGAAAAGTCAGCTAGCAGCACAACAGTCCGTTTTTACAAGGCCCAACAGCAAGAGTAAGGCTGCAACCATAGCATCTTATCGTGTGAGTCGTGTTCTTGCAAAACGAAGGAAGTCTTTCATGGATGGTGGAACTGTGACAGAACGTCGTGGAAGCTGCAGATGGGCTCTTTGCCGATTTTAAAAATAGAAAAGGAGATTGTGTCTGCTATTCAGGACGTGCACTTATGAAGAAATTCTGTTACATGTCCATGCGAGGGAATGGCGGAGGATGTTGAACAGCAATGGAGGAATGATATTGACACGTGAGTGTTTTTCTCTCCAATTTGAAGAATCCACAGTTGTTGTGGATGTGGCTCAGCGATGCGTTTTCGTTAGAATGGTTTTTGACGGATTAAGTGTGAAGAGGAGCTTCTGACCATTTCGCCTTTGATAGGGTACACAAGAGGCACAGATATTTTTCAGGTTTTATGGAATTGGTTAATAAGGGCCAGTTGCCCCTCTTCAAACTCGTCTCCATTACAACCGACGGGGCTCCAGCAATGGTTGGACATACTGCTGGCTTCATTGGATTGTGCAAACAGTGTGAATCTTTCCCGGATTTCCTGAATTACCATTGTTTAATTCCCCAGCAAGGGTTGTGCGGGAAGATTCTAAATATGAAAGTAGTGATAGATGTGGCGAACAAGAATGCCTGTTCAGTTCTACCAGGAGTCTGCAGAGGCGATTATTCCGTGCGCAGCTGGAGGAGACACGTGCGGTGCAGAACACAGATCTGCTGCTGCACACAGACGTAGGTGGCTGTGCAAAGGTATAATTCGGGAACGATTTTCTGAATTGTTGCCCAAAATTAAAGAATTTTTGAAACGTTCAAACCATGCTGAATATGGATAGCTAGAAGACAGACAGTGGCTCTTGGATTTTTCAATCACTTCAATCTAGAGCTGCAGGGTAAGGAGAAACACATCATCAATATGATCAGTTCCGTGAACAAGTTTAAACGCAAGTTAAACCTGCTATCAAGCAGGTTGCAACAGTGTGATCTGCGGAACTTTCCACACATGGACATAGAACTTAAGCGTCAGGGCAAAGACTGTGCAGAGTTTGAGATTGCATGTTATGAGGGTCAAGTGCAGGGCATCTTCTCAGAATTTGACAGGCGCTTTACTGACTTTGCATCCATTGAACCTGTCTCTGTTTTCCATTTGGTGAAAATATAGATGTGGATTGTATAACGTCAAAAGTGGCATCACTCTTCAACCTGGATAGCTGTACTATTGAGAATGAGATCCTGACACTGCAAAATGACATTGAGCTGAAATCCAGAGCAACACCTGATATGAAGGTCCAATTCTGGAATCGACTAAAGAAAAACAAGTACCCCAACCTCAGACAAACTGCACAGAATTTGACTGCACTTTTTGGATCAACATATTTGTGTGATTCTGCCTTTTCACATATGAAAATCATCGAGTCAAAATACAGATCCACCATGACTGATGACCTGGCAGCCTGCTTACGGCTGGCACTCACCTCCTACTGCCCGGACCATGAGAGACTAGCATCCTCCTCTCAGTGCCAGGTGTCCCACTAAGGTAGAGATACCACTTGAATTAGGCATTGTATTATTTGGGTTGTTTTTCTGCCTGTTGTGTTGTTACAGGCCAGTCCTAGACCTACTTATACTTATTCTTTGCACCATGCACATTTACTTCAATAAATGTATTATTATTGTTAAAACTTTATCTTTGTGTCAGAAAACAGTGTCCTATATAGGTGCACAATAAATTGTGGCTATGCTACGGCTTTCTAAATGGCTTGGTAGATCTCGTATCTCCTATTTATCAAGTTGAGCGTTTGTGCATTTGCGCGCACTTGTGGACCAATTCAATTCTGACAGATTGGGGAGGGGGAGTGATAGTGGTCATCTTGATTTATTTATTATTATTCAATTAATATTCATAAACGAGTAATGTATGGTCTTTTAACAATTTCAAGTGAATAATATTAAAAAATGTTATTTTTTTCTTCACGGTGCCCCCCCCACTGGTTGTCAATGGTAGGTGGCCCTGGGCACGGGCCCAAGTGCCCTTATGGATAATCCGGCCCTGCCTACAGTCCTACAGTTCTGCAGGCCTGTACGACTGTAGTCCTGTAGTACTGCAGCACTGTAGTCCTGTAGTCCTGCAAAACTATTTTGCTCTCACGGCTGGTCAAGATGTGCACTTAAGGTTAAGAGAGAACGTGTGGGCGTGAAGTCCTCAGATAATAACGTCGCAGTTCTAAAGCTGCTTCCTGCTATAGCAACAGACGTCATGCTGGTCTGGAACAACACAGGAACATTAAGGAACGTTATGGAACATTAAGGAACGTTATGGAACACTAAGGAACGTTATGGAACACTAAGGAACATTAAGGAAAGTTATGGAACGTTATGGAACACTAAGGAACATTAAGAAACGTTAGGGAACATTAAGGAACACCAAAGAACATTAAGGAACGTTAACTCACCTCCCGCTGAAGACAGCTGCACGTTAACCAACAACACTAAAAGAACGCTGAGCGCTGAGAGAGAAGGTCGGGGTCTGCGTAACGACTCCATGTCCAACTACACTCTGAACTTTGGTGTGTGCGTTAAATCGTTGCGTTGACGTCATGACGTCACGACGTGCACTAAGCCCCGCCCCTATAAAGAATATTTCTCCAAACGAGGAGTATTTATATAGCACATATATATATATATATATATATATATATATATATATATGTATATATATATATGAACCCATACATACATCTGTAATTCAAGTTTGATAAGAAATGAATACGTGACAAGTCTATAGTTAAGTCTTGAAGTAGGCCTATCAGTGTTGAGTAATGGGACTTCTTCTTTGTTTATCCTCCAAATAAAATTTTAATCTGGTCCCTAGAGCCCCACGGAGGTCTGGTCCAGAACCCCGCGGAGGTCTGGTCCAGAACCCCGCGGAGGTCTGGTCCAGAACCCCACTGAGGTCTGGTCCAGAACCCCACTGAGGTCTGGTCCAGAACCCCACTGAGGTCTGGTCCAGAACCCCGCGGAGGTCTGGTCCAGAACCCCACGGAGGTCTGGTCCAGAACCCCACTGAGGTCTGGTCCAGAACCCCACGGAGGTCTGGTCCAGAACCCCACTGAGGTCTGGTCCAGAACCCCGCTGAGGTCTGGTCCAGAACCCCGCGGAGGACTACAGCCAGGCTGGTTGAAATGATTATCATCACGGTTCAGGGTTAGGGTCCGCCAGGAATAGATTCAGAACTCTGACCCTCGTCTGTTTCTGTCTGGGAGGGCAAACCAAACCCTCACCCCCTCACCCTCACCCCCTCAACCTCTCCACCCTCACCCTCACCCCCTCACCCCCTCACCCTCAGCCCCTCACCCTCTCCACCCTCACCCCCTCACCCTCACCCCCTCACCCCCCCACCCTCAACCTCTCCACCCTCACCCTCACCCCCTCACCCCCCCACCCTCACCCCCTCACCCTCAGCCCCTCATCCTCTCCACCCTCACCCTCACCCCCTCACCCCCCCACCCTCACCCTCTCCACCCCCCCACCCTCACCCTCACCCCCTCACTCTCACCCCCCCACCCCCACCCTCACCCTCACCCCCTCACTCTCACCCCCCCACCCTCACCCTCTCCACCCTCACCCTCTCCACCCTCACCCCCTCACCCCCTCACCCTCTCAACCCTCACCCCCTCACCCTCACCCTCTCACCCTCTCGACCCTCACCCCCTCACCCTCTCACCCTCACCCCCTCACCCTCTCCACCCTCACCCCCTCACCCTCACCCCCCCACCCTCACCCCCTCACCCTCACCCCCTCACCCTCTCCACCCTCACCCTCACCCCCTCACCCTCTCCACCCTCACCCTCACCCCCTCACCCTCACCCTCACCCCCTCACCCTCTCACCCTCACCCTCACCCCCTCACCCTCACCCCCTCACCCTCTCCACCCCCCCACCCTCACCCTCTCTTTCCCCAGTAGGAGTGTTCCTACTGGGGACCACCGATTGAGGCCGTGTGTCAGCGTATTGTTGAATGGACTGAACTGTGTTTTCTGAGAGCAGGTATCAGCAGAACCAGTGGACCACTGGTTAGAGGCTCTCGTCTGATGAGGACATGAGGAGTTGGGACACCCCACTGTGCGTCAGATTGTTAAGGTGTTAAGGTATAAGGAAGGTGAGGTACTATGTGACCATATTGACACCGCCTTCCTGTGTCAAGGAGGACACCTGTCCACTGGTACCACTGCTACTGTTCACTGGTACCACTGCTACTGTGTACTGGTACCACTACCAATGTCTACTGGTACCACTGCTGTTCACTGGTACCACTGCTACTGTGTACTGGTACCACTACCACTGTCTACTGGTACCACTGCTACTGTGTACTGGTACCACTGCTACTGTCCACTGGTACCACTGTCCACTCCCACTGTCTACTGGTACCACTGCTACTGTCTACTGGTACCACTACCACTGTCTACTGGTACCACTGCTACTGTCCACTGGTACCACTGCTACTGTCTACTGGTACCACTGCTACTGTTCACTGGTACCACTGCTACTGTCCACTGTCTACTGGTACCACTGCTACTGTCCACTGATACCACTGCTACTGTCCACTGGTACCACTGCTACTGTCCACTGTCTACTGGTACCACTGCTACTGTCCACTGGTACCACTGCTATTGTCCACTGGTACCACTACCCACTGGTACTGTCTACTGGTACCACTGGTACTACCACTGCCCAGCGGTACCACTGGTACTGTCCACTGGTACCAATGTCCACTGGTACTGTCCACTGGTACATGCTGTCAGTATGATGAACGGCCGGTTGGATAACATCACCCTCTACAGCAGCACCCATGGTTATGTTAGAGCAAGAAGGTCTGGAGACGAACCGTGAACATTCACACGCTGGACGCTTTCATGTTTTTATTACAAAGTTTTTATCAAACAAATGGACAGAAGGTAAAGCTAAGGTATCATCCAGCATAAAGTCTTTGGCTTGAGGAACGACCCATTGGAGACCAAACAAGTGACCACTGGCAAATTAGTGGCACATTAAAACAAATAGCTTTCGTATAGATATTTCTATGAATCTCTTTTAATTCCTCAAACGGACTGTACAAAACTCTTCATAAATTATTACTTTAATATAACTTAATGACATGGTGGTTACTGAGAGGAGTACTTTTCATTCAGTCCCTCATGGTCTCCAAACCACTCCACCCCCGACCCGTTACTCCGCCTCTAGCTCCACCCCCGACCCGTTACTCCGCCTCTAGCTCCACCCCCGACCCGTTACTCCGCCTCTAGCTCCACCCCCAACCCGTTACTCCGCCTCTTGCTCCACCCCCAACCCGTTACTCCGCCTCTCGCTCCACCCCCGACCCGTTACTCCGCCTCTAGGAGCAGCTCCCGCTCCCGGCCCCACGCCTGGTTCTGCGGCCGGTTCCTGGGTTCTGCGAGATGTTCGGGGCGGACAGGGAGCCGGTGCTCCAGGACGTACCACGGCTCTCTGTTTTCACGCTTCGTCTCTAAAAAAAACTTGAATTTCAAACAAAGTCTGTACAGATCTGATAAAAACATCCTCTTACATACTCCCCCCTACAGCATCACGCGGGAGGGTTCTGAGAAGGGAAGGATTAAAAGGGGAGCGTCTGGAAGGGTTGGACCTGCTAAACCAAACCTCAGGAGGAGGAACAAAAGAACTGAGGTAGAATACAGACGCTGCTGCGGAGCCTGCTCCCATCTGATCAGAGAGCAGAACGATGAATCAAACAGCAGGGGCCACGGCGGCCAGCCACTCGTTGTGAGGTCAGAGTTCTGAACTATCGGAACTCTACGGTCAACTATCGGACATTTTTCCTGTTTAACTGTTTGTATGTAGTGAAGACGTCATATGTGGCACTGGGATCCAAGCCTTCGTGCATGATACAAATGCAAATGTACAAAAAAGGCACATTGTCCAAACTTCTAGTCTAGTCCCAGGGAGTCGATTCCTGGTCTCCAAACAAATGTCCCCTCAGTCCACTTCGTCTTTAGTGAAGTAAAATTGTTTGCATTTCAAATCAAAGCAAAACATAAACACACATGGTCCAAATGACAGGACATCCACCAAAAGACAGAAGAACACCCTCCTCGCCCCCGAGCCCCACCCCCAGTGAACAGCTCTCTACAACAGACTCAGCAAAGGTTAAAAAAACTATTCCCAACCCAACACCCTTATCATTGTAATACACATCAGTTCAAAAGCACAATGAGATACATTGCATTCTTATCTTGTCTAAAACTAGAAGGAGCTGGAAACAGAGCCTCTTTACACACATTCAATGAGATCTATCCAAAAGGTCTCCAGCTGAGCCAGAAGGCAGCTGAGGAATCCATTAAGGCAAACTGTTCCAGGATCAGTGGTGAAAATGAAACACTTCCACTACAAAGAAGAACACATTGAACTCTTCACCAGCAAAACACAGCAAACCAAAGTCATCCTTAGAGGAAGTTGAGCAAAGTCTTCTGAGCAGAGGTTGAACAAATGGAGGAAAATAAATCGCAAAACTACAAACAAAATACACATTTCCCATGATGCAGTTCACCAGGTCTGGTGCCCAGACACTCTGATCCTGAGGAAATCCTTTTTAAAATAAATGTCCTTATCAAAATAAAACTTTAAAACAAAATTAGGGTACTGTATTCTAAATATAAACACAAAGAAATGAATTGCAAAAATTGTGCAAAATGGTGAAAAAAATCCTGAAGAGTCCTTTGCATTCTTTTTTCAGGAAGCCATGATTGCTTTAGCGGTCTGCACTAGTGTGACCTCTGACCTCCGCACTAGAACGTGACCTCTGCACTAGTGCGTGACCTCTACACTACTTGTTCTGCTGGTAGGCGTAGGGAGAACAGTTCCCAGGATCCATCTGGGACTGAGCGCCGTTGTCCTGGAAACAGAAGAAGACTTCATGTTAGTACCAGCAACACTGTCTTAGTACCAGCAACACTGTCTTAGTACCAGCAACACACTGTCTTAGTACCAGCAACACTCTGTCTTAGTACCAGCAACACTCTGTCTTAAGTACCAGCAACACTCTGTCTTAGTACCAGCAACACTGTCTTAGTACCAGCAACACTGTCTTAGTACCAGCAACACTCTGTCTTAGTACCAGCAACACTCTGTATTAGTACCAGTACTGTAGTAGTACCAGTACTGTAGTAGTACCAGTAACACTCTGTATTAGTACCAGTAACACTCTGTCTTAGTAGCAGTAACACTCTGTCTTAGTAGCAGTAACACTCTGCATTAGTACCAGTAACAATCTGTATTAGTACCAGTACTGTATTAGTACAAGTAACACTCTGTATTAGTACCAGTACTGTATAAGTACCAGTAGCAATCTGTATTAGTACCAGTAACACTCATCGTACCAGTAACAGTCCGGTCAGGTTAGTACTGGTTTCCTCCCCTCACCTCCACAGGAAGTGCTGTGCTCCCCATATGGGCGTACGGGGGGAGGTAGGCCCCCTGCAGGCTGCCGCCCGCTGCCAGGAACTGAGACCAGAGAGACCAGTTAGGATCAGAGAGACCAGTTAGGATCAGAGAGACCAGTTAGGATCACAGAGAGACCAGTTAGGATCACAGAGAGACTAGTTAGGATCACAGAGACCAGTTAGGATCACAGAGACCAGTTAGGATCACAGAGACCAGTTAGGATCACAGAGACCAGTTAGGATCACAGAGACCAGTTAGGATCACAGAGAGACCAGTTAGGATCAGAGAGAGACCAGTTAAGAACAGGAGACTAACACAGGAACAGTCAGTACTGACTAACCCCCCAGTACAGTCAGTACTGGGGGGTTAGTCAGTACTGATATCATGTCGGCTGCTCACCGGCCCCGTGCTGCTGAGTGACAGGTGTCCCATCCCCTGGGAGAGCGGGAGCATGGGGGCGGGCTGCAGGGAGAGGGCGGGCTCCATGGAGGGAGACAGCACCGCACCCTAGGGAGAGGAGGTCACAGGTCAGGAGGGAGAGGAGGTCACAGGTCAGGAGGGAGAGGAGGTCACAGGTCAGGAGGGAGAGGAGGTCACAGGTCAGGAGGGAGAGGAGGTCACAGGTCAGGAGGGGGACGTGGGGGAGGAAGGGGAGTTAGGAGAAGGGAGGAGGAGTCAGGAGGAGTCAGGAGGAGAGAGGAGTGAGGGGGAGTCAGGGGGAGTCAGGAGGAGAGAGGAGGAGTCAGGAGGAGTCAGGAGGAGTCAGGGGGAGTCAGGAGGAGAGAGGAGTGAGGGGGAGTCAGAGGGAGTCAGGTCATGGGGAGTCAGAGGGAGTCAGGAGGAGAGAGGAGGAGTCAGGGGGAGTCGAGGGGTGGAGGAGGAGGGGCAGAAGGAGGCGTCCTTACTGGGTGCTGCATGATGTAGGGCTGGTGCTGCCCCCACGGGCTCTGAACCTGAAACACACAGAGGGTCAGGAGCCCTGCTGATTGGCCCACCGGCCCGCCCATCCACCTCACAGCCCGCCCATGCCTCTGGATTCATGCCCATAAAAGGCCATGCCTCCAGAGGTTACACTGATGAATGGTGTGTGCTGACCCACCTGGTAGGGGGAGACGGGGGAGACGTACGGAGAGAGAGCCAGGCCCATCATCCTGCTGGTCAGCCCGTACGGGGAGGCGTACAACCTGGACACACAACCACACCACTGAGCACCGCTAGGCTACGGCTGGAGCTAACCGCTAGCCCCGCTAGGCTACTGCTGGAGCTAACCGCTAGCCCCGCTAGGCTACTGCTAGAGCTAACCGCTTACAACGCTAGGCTACTGCTGGAGCTAACAGCTAGGCTACTGCTGGAGCTAACCGTTAGCACCACTAGGCTACTGCTGGAGCTAAACGCTAGGCTACTGCTGGAGCTAACTGCTAGCACCGCTAGGCTACTTCTGGAGCTAACCGCTAGTACCGCTCAGCTGGTTGGAGCTAACCCCTAGCACCGCAAGGCTACTGCTGGAGCCGACTGCTAGCACCGCTCAGCTACTGCTGGAGTTAACTGCTAATACCGCTAAGCTACTGATGGAGCTAACCGCTATTACTGCTAAGCTACGGCTGGAGCTAACCGCTAGCACCGCGCAGCTACTGCTGGAGCTGACCGCTAGCACCGCTAGGCTACTGCAGGAGCTAACCACTAGCACCGCTAGGCTACTGCTGGAGCTAACCCCTAGCACTGCTAGGCTACTGCTGGAGCTAACCGCTAGCACCGCGCAGCTACTGCTGGAGCTAACCGCTAGCACCGCTAGGCTACTGCTGGAGGTAACCGCTAGTAACGCAAGGCTACTGTGGGAGCTAACGGCTAGCAGCGCTCAGCTCTTGCTCGCCCTTACCCGTTCTGCATGGCCGCTGTGGGGTCGTAGGTCAGGGTCATCCCAGCCTGGGGGGGGGGCATGAGGGAACAACACCCATCATTATGACAACGGTAAACCACACAAACATAATGGGGGTGGGGCGACCTCTGACCCCTCACTCACCAACCGCTCCCCCTCCCTCAGCCAGCCACGCCCGCTCGGAACAAACTTGTTGTGGCTCTGCCTCTTCTTCTGGCCTCCGTCTGCAAACTTACACAGCAGGGGCTCCAGGGGAGCTGGGGGGGAGAGAGGGAGAGAGAGAGAGAGAGAGAGAGAGAGAGAGAGAGAGAGAGAGAGAGAGAGAGAGAGAGAGAGAGAGAGAGAGAGAGAGAGAGAGAGAGAGAGAGAGAGAGAGAGAGAGAGAGAGAGAGAGAGAGAGATGGTGGTTATATTGAAATCACTCTCTTTATGCATGATGCTGTCTGGTCACTTTACTAGCCAGGAGATCCACTAGGTCACTTTACTAGCCAGGAGATCCACTAGGGTCCACTCCCTAGCCTGCGGGTAGACCCTAGTTGAGCCCCTGGGGGGTGCACCCTCCCTGACACCTCACCTGCAGTCATCAGTAATCCACCTTTCTGAAGGCTATGAGGCCAACAGAGACTATTCCAGTTTAATAATCCAATTACAGAGAAGCCACACCTCTCTCTCTCTCCCCCTCTCCCTCTCTCTCTCTCTCTCTCTCTCCCTCCCTCCCTCCCTCCCAGCCCCATCGGAGCGTTAGCCGCGGGTTCTCAAGCCTCCATATGGCCCACTGCGTGTGTAGCATAGCATGTCCCGCTAGGAGCATTAGCTGTTAGCATTGTGCTAGGCTAGCTGGTCCTACCGGGCACTCCGGGCGGGGTCTTCATGAACTTCCCGTTGAAGTGAGCGATGATGGCCTCACAATTCTCCTTCGATTCCATCCTAGAAGCAGGAATGATAAAACTCCTCATTATTGAATCACTGCAGAGAACGGAGGCCTCTCCTTCTGCCGAGAACAGGAGGAGGAATATGACACAAAATTTGAAATAATGTGTAATTATGGAATCATTTAGCCGTTACTGCAACTCGCTCCTGGCTGGACTCCCTGCATCTGCGATTAAACCCTTGCAGCGCATCCAGAATGCGGCAGCGCGCCGCGTGTTCAACCTACCAAAGTTCTCACATGTAACCCCCCTCTTCCGAGACCTCCACTGACCCCCTGTAGTAGCTCGCATCAGATTCAAGATGATGGTACTGGCATACAAGGCAGTCGATGGAACTGCCCCTGCCTACCTCCAAGCATTAGTAAAGCCACACACCCCAGCTCGATCCCTCCGCTCAACTACCACTCCGCTCAACTACCTCAGCTGAACGTCTGGTACCGCCATCGCTAAGAGCAAGCAAAGGTCGATCAGCGAAGTCACAACATTGAATGTTGTACGTCCTGGCACTTGTACATTGCACTTATTCAAGGTACTTAATTGTGTAGCATCTACAGTAGCTGCTATCATTGATTTACACGGGGAATGGGTTAGCCTAGCGATTGTAATACTTGCACTTGGTTCTATGAACGTCTTTACTGTACCGACAGCGATATATTGTTTCACTTCTTATGACAAATGTACTTATTGTAACAAATGCACTTATTGTAAGTCGCTTTGGATAAAAGCGTCTGCTAAATGCCCTAAATGTAAAAAATTTGAATTTAAATAAATAATCCTAGTAATAATAAGAAGAATAATAATAAATATAACCGCAAGCTGTTATTAACGGGGTCCAAGCAAAATTAAAAGTCAAGAACACACTAATGGAAGATATATAAATAATTATGAAGGAAAGATGTTGATGAAGATGTTCCACTTAATGCAATACTCTGCCTCGGCTTTCAGGTGAGCTGCAAAGCAATGGCCGAATGTCATGTTCAGCTTGTTCATAATGCTATAATCGGGATTTGAACTCTCAACCTAAGGATCACCAGTACAACGCATTATCCCGTTGAACCACTGACATTCCTGAACTGCATGAAGCCTCATTCACATGGTGAAAATGTCTATTGATAAGCATACAACATCCAGAAACCTCCAAGCACACATTTCACAAGAGAATTAAGGGCTTTCTTAAAAGAGAACAGATCTGAAAATTTGTATTGTTAATGGTATCCACCTAATGATAGCCGTATGGTAGTTATACAATAACAAAATGGTCATATAGGAAAAATGGGTTGAAATTGTGGGAAAAGTAAACATTTTTAGAGCAGAAGACCAGGGTGAAAAAGATGTATCTGATTTTAGAGATTAATATGATGAAAGAATTTTGAGTCCAGGTCAATCTGGTAAGGAGATATAAGGCTAGTTCATATTTTTTCTAAAATAGCGCCACCTTTAGGTGCAGAACCACACTTTGGGTTTATGGGTGGTGGAGGGTATTGGTATCCACCTCATAATGGTCGTATGTTTTTTTATACAATAACAAAATGGTCATGTAAGAAAAATGGGCTAACTGCTCCAACTTTATTGGCCAATATTTCTCAAATGGAACTAAATAAAACAAATTCTGTTCTATGATTTTTGTGAGGCTTGGTCTAAAGATTTTATGTGGCGATTTTTGGGAATTTCTTATTATTTTTGTAGCCTGTGAATCTTTTTATCATGTTTAGCTTTAATATGAAATTGTGGGAAAAGCAATTATTTTAGGGCATAAGACCCAGGGTTTTAAAATGCGTCTGATTCTAGAGATTAATATTCTGAAAGAATTTTGAGTCCAGGTCAATCTGGTGAGGAGAAATAAGCCTAATTCATAATTTTCTACAATAGCGCCACCTTTGGCTGCAGTACCACAAATTTGGGTTTATGGGTAGGGGGGGTTATTGGTAACCATACCTGAAAATTCAAGAGTTTTTGACTTACGGTATAGGCAGCAGTATGGCTGTTACAGAATTTGAGGGAAAAAAAAAACGTTACAGAAATAACAGGGGCCAAGCAGCTTCGCTGCCAGACCCCTGATAATAATAAAGTACTTGCTAATCCTAGCGGCTACTTGGGTTGTAGCCCAAGTGTTTGCGTGCGGTGCTGTGTTTTTGCACGTGCGTGTGTGTGTGTGTGTTGGGGCTGACCTGGCGAAGCCCACCCCCCTGCTGGCCCCAGAGAAGTCCCGCAGCACACGGGTGGAGACCACCAGACCGAAGGCCTTCAGCAGAGCCTCCAGCTGCTGCTCGTCCACGCTCAGCGGCAGGTTGGACAGGTACAGGTTGGTGGGGTCTTGCTCCTGTTGCTGAGGAGGAGGAGGAACATTGAGGAACATTGAGTAGGGCTGAGGAACGTTGAGGAACAGTGAGGAGCGCTGAGGAACGCTGAGGAACATTGAGGAACATTGAGTAGGGCTGAGGAACGTTGAGGAACATTGAGGAGCGCTGAGGAACGCTGAGGAACGCTGAGGAACATTGAGTAGGGCTGAGGAACGTTGAGGAACGTTGAGGAACATTGAGGAGCGCTGAGGAACGCTGAGGAACGCTGAGGAACACTGAGGAACATTGAGTAGGGCTGAGGAACATTGAGTAGGGCTGAGGAACATTGAGTAGGGCTGAGGAACATTGAGGAACGCTGAGGAACATTGAGGAACATTGAGTAGGGCTGAGGAACATTGAGGAACGCTGAGGAACATTGAGGAACATTGAGTAGGGCTGAGGAACGTTGAGGAACATTGAGGAGCGCTGAGGAACGCTGAGGAACGCTGAGGAACATTGAGTAGGGCTGAGGAACGTTGAGGAACGTTGAGGAACATTGAGGAGCGCTGAGGAACGCTGAGGAACGCTGAGGAACACTGAGGAACACTGAGGAACATTGAGTAGGGCTGAGGAACATTGAGTAGGGCTGAGGAACATTGAGTAGGGCTGAGGAACATTGAGGAACGCTGAGGAACATTGAGGAACATTGAGTAGGGCTGAGGAACGTTGAGGAACATTGAGGAGCGCTGAGGAAAGCTGAGGAACATTGAGGAACATTGAGTAGGGCTGAGGAACGCTGAGGAACATTGAGGAACGCTGAGGAACATTGAGGAACGCTGAGGAACGCTGAGGACCAGAGGGGTGTGTTCTCACCTTCGCCATCTGAGCCTGGACTCCGTTGCTCTTCAGAGCCGCCACGGCCTGCTGGGCCGCCGCCGGGCTGTCGAAGTCCACGAAGCCGTAACCTAGGTAACACAGGGTCATGAGTCTCAGCCGTAACCTAGGTAACACAGGGTCATGAGTCGCAGCCGTAACCTAGGTAACACAGGGTCATGAGTCGCAGCCGTAACCTAGGTAACACAGGGTCATGAGTCGCAGCCGTAACCTAGGTAACACAGGGTCATGAGTCGCAGCCGTAACCTAGGTAACACAGGGTCATGAGTCGCAGCCGTAACCTAGGTAACACAGGGTCATGAGTCGCAGCCGTAACCTAGGTAACACAGGGTCATGAGTCGCAGCCGTAACCTAGGTAACACAGGGTCATGAGTCGCAGCCGTAACCTAGGTAACACAGGGTCATGAGTCTCAGCCGTAACCTAGGTAACACAGGGTCATGAGTCGCAGCCGTAACCTAGGTAACACAGGGTCATGAGTCTCAGCCATCTCTCTCTCTCATAACATAAGCGTACTGTGTGTGTGCGTGTATGTGTGTGTCTGTGCTGGGTGTGTGTGTCTGTGCTGGGTGTATGTGTGTATGTGTGTGTTGGGTTTGTGTGTGTGTGTCTGTGCTTGGTGCGTGTGTGTGTGTGTGTGTGTGTCTGTACTTGGTGTGTGTGTCTGTGCTGGGTGTGTGTGTGTCTGTGCTGGGTGTGTGTCTGTGCTGGGTGTGTGTGCTGGGTGTGTGTGCTGGGTGTGTGTGCTGGGTGTGTGTGTGCTGGGTGTGTATCTGTGTGCTGGGTGTGTCTGTGCTGGGTGTGTGTGTGTGTGCTGGGTGTGTATCTGTGTGCTGGTTGTGTGTGTGTGTGTGCTGGGTGTGTCTGTGCTGGGTGTGTGTGTGTGTGCTGGGTGTGTATCTGTGTGCTGGGTGTGTGTGTGTGTGTGCTGGGTGTGTGTGTGCTGGGTGTGTGTGTGTGTGCTGGGTGTGTGTGTGTCTGTGCTGGGTGTGTGTGCTGGGTGTGTGTGTGCTGGGTGTGTATCTGTGTGCTGGGTGTGTGTGTGTGTGTGCTGGGTGTGTGTGTGTCTGTGCTGGGTGTGTGTGCTGGGTGTGTGTGTGCTGGGTGTGTGTGTGTCTGTGCTGGGTGTGTGTGTGTGTGTGCTGGGTGTGTGTGTGCTGGGTGTGTGTGTGTGTGTGCTGGGTGTGTGTGTGTGTGTGCTGGGTGTGTGTGTGTGTGCTGGGTGTGTGTGTGTGTGTGCTAGGTGTGTGTGTGCTGGGTGTGTGTGTGCTGGGTGTGTGTGTGTGTGTGTGTGTGTGCTGGGTGTGTGTGTGTGTGCTGGGTGTGTGTGTGTGTGTGTGTGTGTGCTGGGTGTGTGTGTGTGTGTGCTGGGTGTGTGTGTGTCTGTGCTGGGTGTGTGTGTGTGTCTGTGTGTGTGTGTGTGTGTGTGGGACCGGGGGGCAGGGAGCAGTAAAGTGCTGGTGCTGCAGATAGAGGGTCTTTGTCCCCCGCCCCCTCGCCCAGCAGAGAGGAGCATGGAGGGAATAATGAGGCTCACGTTTCCCCTCCCCATTGATCAGGTGTTTATACCCGCCCTAATCGGGGAGGAGTCAGGTGTCGTCACTGATCGGTTTGTTAAACCAGCAGACTCCTCCTCCTCTCAGCAGAGGAGGAGGAGTCAGGGGCATGTCACTTCCCCTTCCCCCGAGGCCCCTCCTCCAGCTGAACGCCCGGTCCTGAAATAACCCGACAGCTAGCTCTAACACGGCGGCTAGCTCTAACACGGCGGCTAGCTCTAACACGGCGGCTAGCTCTAACACGGCGGCTAGCTCTAACAGGACGGCTAGCTCTAACACGGCGGCTAGCTCTAACAGGACGGCTAGCTCTAACACGGCGGCTAGCTCTAACACGGCGGCTAGCTCTAACACGGCGGCTAGCTCTAACAGGACAGCTAGCTCTAACTAGCTGTCCAGGAGAGCCTCATGTGATCGGCCTGTACTCAACTCTTCCTCTACTATACCTCTAACTCTTACTCTACTTTACAGTAACTCTCCTCCCCTCTCCTCTCCTTCCCTCCTCTCTCCTCTCCTTCCCTCCCCTCTCCTCTCCTCTCCTTCCCTCCCCTCCCCTCTCCTCCCCTCTCCTCTCCTTTCCCTCTCCTCTCCTTCCCTCCCCTCTCCTCTCCTTCCCTCCCCTCTCATCTCCTCTCCTCCCTTCCCCTCTCCTCTCCTTCCCTCCCCTCTCCTCTCCTCTCCTTCCCTTCCCTGCCCTCTCCTCTCCTTCCCTCCCCTCTCCTTCCCTCCCCTCTCCTTCCCTCTCCTCTCCTCTCCT
>NC_136936.1:51775344-51794475 GCF_949987615.1 Pollachius pollachius
ACATCGCTAACTGGCAGAGAGTCGTAAGCACTTTCCACCCTTTTCAGTGGAGGAATTGGACTTCCCAAGCAATGTTATACTTAAAAGGAGCAAGTGAGTTACATATTAGTTTAGTCTTTCGGCCTGTAGCATATAAACAAAATGAAGCAACTGTCTAAAGTAGACATTGAGACTCACAAAAAATGGACGCTATAGGACAGTGATCATGATTTGTCTCAATATCAGAATAACAACAATGGGTCAAATAGAAATGGCTGGTGGAATGGCAATGAAGTAGGTCTGTATATGCAGTGTAAGCTTGTCCAGGCCCTGCAAGTCAGGATGTAGGCTATGAATCTGAATGAATAGTACGTAACTAGGTAGTGGCCATCCCCAAAACGCAGGGGAACCCCAGACCCCAGACCTCAGACCCCCTGTCTATTACTGTGCCCCACCAACATTTTCGACCACCAGCCGCCACTGGCTACGATACTTGATTTGGAACATCAACGAACACCACTAACCACTCGGTGAGTTGCACATTTCTGAAAATGAACGTTTAGGGTTGTTTTAAGGACAGGTTTGTTAATGCCCATAGCCAGCCATTCTGAAGCAGGCAGGGGCGATTTGAAATGAGCCAAATACCCGAGACCGGACCAATAGTCAACATTTCGGTGTGGCAACCACTATATTTCATCCTAGACAAACCAGAAAGGGGGCTCAATGTGCTAAATACCGGAATTGTCCTTTAAACATGCGCTGATAACGTGAACGCACAACTTCCTTTCTTCTATTTTTTTATCAGCCGATCCGCGGATCACTTGCGACCCGAACCATGAGGGTTGATCCGTACGGTTGAAGGGTAACCCGTGAACTGTGGCACCACTACTCAGAGCACAGGTCAGCCTGACCTCAGTCACCCCCACATTACCTGAGGTCTGAGAGCCTTAAAGGATCTACCTGCTCCACACATTCCTCAGACGGATCCACAGCAGAACAACCGAGGAGGAGCAGACATCATCTCAGGGACCTCTTGAGGAGCTGATCACCAGTAACATCACTGACCTCACGAGGCAACACACACACACACACGCAACAGGAGGTGGACGTACAGAAGGCGAACCTGTTGTAATGCATCAGGAGCTCATGAGAGCTGTGGTCTCTCAGAGGAGGGGCGTGTGGAGACCTTCCAGAGCCCTCTTATCAGGTCTCTCCAGACCTGCAGCCTGTCCTATCAGAGCTGCAGAGACATGGCCGTATTCACAGGCCGACCAGCACCACCCTAGACACCTACTGCACTATGATACACAGTACAATACAGCCATACCAGTAACAGTCCTACCAGTCACCGTCCTACCAGCCAGTACTACCAGTACCAGTCTTCCTCCTTGCCCTACACACCGACCTACTGCCCTGTTCCACAGACCAGTGGTAACCAGTATGATACCAGTAGGCCTCAGAGAAGAACCTCTCTCTGTAACTGAGAGAACACGACGTGAAAACCAACATGTACAAACTGAAGGTCAATAGTGAGAAGGAAGACACTAAATCAAATACTATTTAATAACACATCATTCAGAGCACAGAGAGGATCAATAGTACCGGATACTAGCCGATAGTTGAATTATACTACTACTGCCAATACTAATACTTACAAGTTAATGCTGACCGTAAACCATCACAATAAAGCATGTAACCATAGTTGCCAACTTGTGGTTTAACTCTGGCTCATGTTAGGATGTAAACTCAGAACACTAGCTGAACCCCATGGGACGGCTGTTTACCTTCATGTTAGTGTTTCACATCCAAGCTACGAACACCGGATAGTTCATATACATTAATACATAATAATATATCATGAAGAGTCAGTCTCTCCCTGATCAGACTCTACCTGATCAGTCTCTACCTGATCAGACTCTACCTGATCAGTCTCTACCTGATCAGACTCTACCTGATCAGTCTCTACCTGATCAGACTCTACCTGATCAGACTCTACCTGATCAGACTCTACCTGATCAGACTCTACCTGATCAGACTCTACCTGTCTCTCTCTAAAGGTGAAGGTGTCTCCTATTTTCTCTCTCTCTGGGGGTATAGGTGTCTCCTGCCTGTCTCTCTCTGGGGGTATAGGTGTCTCCTGCCTGTCTCTCTCTGGAGGTATAGGTGTCTCCTGCCTGTCTCTCTCTGGGGGTATAGGTGTCTCCTGCCTGTCTCTCTCTGGAGGTGTAGGTGTCTCCTACCTGTTTCGCACTGAATGTGTAGGTTTTTCCTACCTGTCTCCCTCTGGGGGTGTAGGTATCTCCTACCTGTCTCTCTTACTGAATGTGTAGGTGTCTCCTATCTGTCTCTCTCTGGAGGTGTAGGTGTCTCCTACCTGTTTACGGTACGGAGTCCTCAGGATTGTTCCAGAATTACCATAAATCATCCTCAGGTCGAGAGATAAGGTTGTTTGGTTCTTTCTTCAAACACCTCTTGCTTATAACTTCATTAATCCAACGACTGGCGACTTGAAGTATTGATCCTCTCCTGAAAGTTGTCCCCTTACACCCGTTGCGATGCTCTAAACCTGACCAGACCGCAGCTCCTCCCGGTGATAATGAGCCCCAATTGCTCTGCGCAGCGCGTCCTGCGCACAGTGAGTGGGTCACGACGGGACAAACCATCTCACACGGAACTACAGGGGAGTTGTGTCAAGACGTCGAGAATATACCCTATGATTTATCAGGAATTTGTCGTTCAGCTTCACAATTACTGCTAAGCTTCATTGAAATCCATTAATTATTAGTATCTTTTTCGAATACTAGTTTTGATGTGTAAAATAGAATACAAAATGGCGGCTTTATTTCCCCTCCAGTGGACGTGTGGAGCCGGGATGCATACCTCACATTCCACGTTGTGGACAGACATCAGAATAACATGTTGACCAATCAGGATCTAACAAAATAACATGTTGACCAATCAGGATTAACATTAATGTTTTCTACACGTTTTTCACTTACCGCTGTTTTAACAACTAAAGTTTCCCCTAATTTAAATGAAGTAAGTTCCCCTAATTTAAATGAAGTAAGTCATATTCATACCAGTGTCCACTGGTATGAATATGATAATAATGTTTCCACATCAGGCTCCATATAGTATGACCCAAAGTAGAGCAAATATTACTACTATACAACTACTACTATAGTACTTTACTACTAATATATTACTATACTACTACAATTATACTACTAATATAATACTACTATTACTTTACTACTACTATACTACTAATCTAATACTGCTATACTTCTGCTACTACTACTAGTACTACTACTAATAATAATATAATACTACTATAATACTACTACTACCACTACTACTACTATTATTATACTAATATTATACTATTGAACTACTACTTCTACTATACTAATATAATAGTACTATACTTCTACTACTACTATACTCATACTACTGTAATACTACAGACAGGCGACTGGTAGGAACAAGGAGATTACAAGACCAAGACACAGACACACTCACACACACACGCACACAGACACACACACACACACACACACACACACACAAACACACACACACACACTCACCAGTGGATTCCTGGGTGTCACTCAGGCTCTTCATAATTAAACTGGTTGTGCTTCACCAGTCATGACTAATGGGAACGGCTCTGCTTACCTCTCACGATTACATTTAAGTTTCATTTAGATTTGGTTATGATTGACAGATAAACCTGACCTTATTTGGAGTTCGTTCTATGCAACAATTACTGCTATACGTTCATCTCTCTTTTAACAATGTGCTTGGACTGTGGTGCTGAAGTTATAGACATTTGAAAATAGGCTCCATAAGCCCAAATGTTCCCTGGAGAGGAATCCTATTCATCTTCATGCAGCGTTGCTGAGACAGAAGCAAAGCCTGACCTTTGACCTGAGGTGCAGGTGACCTTTGTATGATGAATGAGGTCACAATGGAAGTATAAGAACAGTATTGTTCATGAAGTATGATGATGGCCTATTGTTAAAGCGCTCCACTGTAAGGTAGGACAGCCTGTAATACTGCTTAGTGAGGTCACTTAGGAACGTACGCCCATATGCATACTTTTCTCTGGCTAAGGTATCCAAAGCTTTAGCTGCTGTTTTCAAACGATTAAACAGAGTACAGAATCCAGTTTCTTTAATTATTGATGCATGAACGTATGGCCGTCATGCTCTATAAGAGATGAATGTTAATCTGTTTGGTCCAGCCTGGGTAAAGAAGTCAAACACTGAAACCAATGTGGATGTATTAATGGCAAACTACAGTTGTATCTTCATTCATCAGGCTTTAATATTTCAGAGCTTTCTCAGTCCTCTCTGTTTTAAACTTGACAGTGATCTCTCCAGTCTTCAGATTTACTACTGTGTACACATATATAGTGTGTGATCAGTTTCTGCAACCATTCTTTGCTCCTCAATCCTTAGGAAACCACAAATACCTCTAGTGAATATAAACCGGAAGTAGGGACCAGCAGAGAACAGGATCTGCTCTGTGAGACGCGGACACTTATCAACAGGTACGTGATTCAGCGTGACGCCGGGGGACTGCAGAAGGACTTCTTGTCCTTCAGCAACAGGAAGTAGCAGTACGGCAGGAAGTTCTTCTTCTTGGCCTGTTCTGTGTGAACTGTTACTTCCTCTTCTGGTCGCGCATTCTCTCCTCAGCTCATTCTCTCCTCAGCTCTGCTGAGGAGAGAATGGAAAGGAGTTGTCTGCTCTCTGTCTGCCCTCATGTCATGTGTGAGTGTGTGTGAGTGTGTGTGTGTGTGTGTGTGTGTGTGTGTGTGTGTGTGTGTGTGTGTGTGTGTGTGTGTGTGTGTGTGTGTGTGTGTGTGTGTGAAGACTGATGAAGACCATAGTCTGGTGAATACTCCTCCTCCACAGGCCCTCAGGGTGTTCTGCCAAACCGTCTCTAAGCCACCGACAAACCTCCTCTCTGCTAGCAAAAAGGTTTTCCAAGAGGAGCCATGTTGAATCCTTTCATCATATCATGGCTTTAAATTCACCGGGAGGAGAAATGAAACCAACCTCATGGTGTCCCGGGCTGCACCACTGCGCCCTCTGCTGGCGGAGTCTGATAGAGAGTCGAACTCAACGCTAACCGCCCTACGCGAATCTTTCTGCTCGCTCAATGGCTGGTATTCTGTAGTACGGAAGTCTATCTGCACGGTGAACGGCTGGCACCCGAAAAGACGGAAGTGTATCTGCAATATCATTGGCCGGTGTCGGTCAGACCGAAGTGTATATGCCCGCTGATTGGCTGGTGTCGGTCAGACGGAAGAGGCGGGCCGGGGGTTCCCCGGGGGAAGTCCCCGGCTCGACTCCTAAAGCACTTTTCTAGTTTCCTCTCCTAGACTCCTATTCCTCTTTCGAGTCTACTATTATCTGATCTCCGTTTAAAGCGTCTGGACTTGATGAAGGTAAGGAGAACTTAAGGGTTACTATGGGATGTGTGATGATCAGAGCTATTGATCACAGATCAGGAACTAATACATTAAGTTTATTATCTTTAATTTGTGCTTTCAGTCAAACGTGATCCTTGAACTTATGGGCCATTAATGTTGACTTGGCATGTAACCTTTTATTGATATGTTGTTTTAAACATATTAAATAACTATTTATTATTATATGGTTTTGAATGTGTAGATTTAAATATGTAACAAGTTGTATCTTTACATTGTTTAACTGAATGACAATCTACTCGTGTATTGCTTACTACATAGTCCTACATGTAAATAAGAATACTCCCACATACACATAAGACTATAGCCCTACATATACATAAGACTACCCACATATACATACGAATATAGTCCTACATGTACATAAGACTATTACTCCTACATATAAATAAGACTATAGTCCTACATAAACATACTACCAAAAAAGTGTTTTGTTTCTCTAAAACCATAAAATGTTTTTCTCTGACACCAAATGCAAAAGGAAACTTTTGAAAACTGCAGTTTTGTAGTTTTGTTGAATTAATTCAGATCATTCAAATGAAATGCTCACATGACTTTATGATAAAGCAAAACTTATTGCGATGTTTATTGACTTGAAAAGGTCAATCAAGATATTCTGTTTATTAAATTAATATGCATAACAATAATGTAATAACAATAACGAACAATGAAAGAACGTTTCTCTGAATTTGTACAAACTACACACAGTCAAACTACACCCAGTCAAACTGCACCCAGTCAAACTAAATATTTAGAAAACTCAACCCCTCTCATGTGTGTTCAGTAATACCATGAAGCATCATCCTAATTCAATGTTCTTCATGGGATATTGTGTCACTCATTATTAAAAAATATCTGTATACTCTCCATTTGGAGTCAGGGACGTTTCCATTTTAGATATTGTTTGATACAGAAAAAAGGACGTCACCATTTTGAACACACACACACACAAACAGACACGCACACACACACACACACATACACACACACACACACACACACACACAGACACACACACATACACCTATACCTACATTCCCCAGATCTGATCCTAATCTTTTAAACTATCTTTGAACAACAACCTGTGTGTGTTCAAATGCTCACTGGTGTGTGTGTGTGTGTGTGTGTGTGTGTGTGTGTGTGTGTGCGTGTGTGTGTGTGTGTGTGTGTGTGTGTGTGTGTGCTGACCTGTCCCTTGTGTGTATGTGTGTGTGTGTGTGTGTGCGTGCGTTTGTGTGTGTGTGTGTGTGTGCGTGTGTGTGTGTGTATGTGTGTGTGTGCTGACCTGTCCCTTGTGTGTGCGTGTGTGTGTTTGTGTGTGTGTGTGTGTGTGTGTGTGTGTGTGTGTGTGTGTAGGACTGATGTCCCCTGCCTCAGGGATGGTGGAGCAGCAGACATGGAGAGGAGCAGCATGGGAGAGCAGGTGAACAAGGCCTTCGAGGTCTACCGCCAGGCCTCCCTGGAGAAGGACCTGGCCAAGAAGGAGCTGGAGTCGATGGTAACTAGAGAGGGGGTGGAGCCATGGGGACAGCCAATCGCATGCTCTAGGAGATGGAGACAGCCAATCACATGCTCTGAGAGATGGAGACAGCCATGTGTTGTCTTTTACCTTATTCACTTCAGGAGTTCTTTCACCAAATGTGAACGCGAAGTTTCACTCCTCTCTGATTAATAACTGACCAATACCCAATGGAGAGAAGGGTTGTATTAACAGACCCCCCCCCCAGACAGACAGAGTACTACGTGGTATTAACAGAGCCCCCCCCCCCCCAGACAGAGTACTACGTGGTATTAACAGAGCCCCCCCCCCCCCCCCCAGACAGAGTACTACGTCGGCTACACCCAGGAGCTGCAGCAGCAGATCGAGGACCAGAGGCAGCTCATCTCCACGCTGGAGGCCCAGCTGTCCTCAGCCAATCAGCCGCCAGGTCAGTGGGAGCGCAACCTCCGTCTGACGGTGGCCTTAGGGGGGTCGGCGTGCGTCTCATCCTCCGGGGGCCGTCTGTGTTCTGCAGGAGAGAGCAGATCAAAGGCCAGACGACAAGGAGCCAGGGCCCGGGAGGAGGGGCCAGCGGGGCCCGAGGGGGCGGGGCTCTGCGTCCACCGCCCCGACAGAACCGCCGACCTCAGGAAGACACAGCTGGTAGGTCAACGTAGCAGGACACGCTAACGTAGCAGGACACGCTAACGTAGCAGGCCACGCTCACATAGCAGGAAACGCTAAAGACATGCTAAAGACACCGACTAGGTCCAACGTAGCAGGACACGCTAACGAGACGCTAAAGACAAGCTAACGTAGCAGGACAAGTTAACCTAGCAGGACACGCTAACGCAGCAGGACACGCTAACATAGCAGGCCATGCTTACCTAGTAGGACACGCTAAAGACACCCTAAAGACACCTGCTAGGTCTAATGTAGTAGTTGGGTGCCGTGCTCTAATGTTCTTGGTCCTTGTCTTCAGAAGCAGAACCCTGATAGTGCACTGGCTCCCCCCCTTTGGCCCACGATGAAGAGCCCCCCCGACAGGTATCTGGCTCCCCTGGGGTACCAGGAACCTCTTGGTTCTCGCTCAGCAGAGCCGCTCACCTCAGACTGTGGTTTGTCCTGCAGCCAGAGCATGCTGGAAGTATTCGAAGCCATTCAAGGGAGATTCCAGCAGATCCAATTCCTAACGCGGCGCCAGAAGGACCACCTGAGGAGGTTCCAGGGCGGAGATCCGTCCAGCGGTAATTCACCTTACGTTCTGGACCTGCTTCAGGGTTCATTTATTCAATCACTTCAGATGTTACACTGGCTGAGGATGTGTCATAACACAGCGGCAGTTTAATACCTTCTGCGCTGTTCTCCAGAACAATTACAGAGCAACACGTCGCCAACGACAACAGCCTCGCTCTTCATTGACCTCTGACCCGCGGCCAGGCCGCCCAGGAAAAGAGAACGAGCAGATAAACACACTGAACTGCTCACTGATCTACAGAGTACAATTAAAAAGATATATATAATATGCAGTATATGTATCTATATATAATATAGATACATATTACATATTAGAAGATAGATATGTATATATATATATCGTATAATTATATGAGAGAGAGAGAGAGAGAGAGAGAGAGAGAGAGAGAGACCCAATGAATGATGACCAATAGCATGAAGAGGGAGAATAGGTGACATATTAATAATCCACACAGCGTTCTGCATGGGTCCTGAATGCCAGTGGTGTAACGAGTCCTACTGTAACGAGTCAGTACTGTAATGAGTCAGTACTGTTACAAGATTGTACTGTAATGAGTCCGTACTGTAATGAGTCTGTACTGTAATGAGTCCTACTGTAATGATTTCTACTGTAATGAGTCACTACTGTAATTACAATGTACTGTAAGTAGTCCTACTGTAACGAGTCCTTCTGTAATGAGTCTGTACTGTAAATAGTCCATACTGTAAATAGTCAGTACTGTAATGAGTCCATACTGTAATGAGTCAGTACTGTAATGAGTCCATACTGTAATGAGTCAGTACTGTTACAAGTCCGTACTGTAATGAGTGCTAGTGTAATGAGTCAGTACTGTACCGACTCCGTACTGTAACGAGTCCGTACTGTAATGAGTCCTACTCTAATTATTCCTACTGTAATGAGTCCTACTGTAACAAGTCCATACTGTAATGAGTCTGTACTCTAATAAGTCAGAACTGTAACAAGTCTGTACTGTAACGAGTCCCTACTGTAATTAGTCTTTACTTAATCGATTCTGTACTGTAATTACTCCAAACTGTAACAAGCCTGTACTGTAATTAGTCTGTACCGTAACGAGTACATACTGTAATTAGTCTTCAGTGTAATTAGTCCGTAATGTAATTAGTCCATACTGTAAGGAGTCAGTACTGTAATCCAACGTGTTTGTTGTCGTTCTGCTGTCACAGACCAGCAGTTCTCCATGCCCATCCAGTGCACTGACGGCACGGCCGAGCGGACCGAGGGGCCCGGCCCCCCCGCTCAGAGGGCCAACAGGGCTACGCCCGGGGCCACGCCCGGGACCACGCCCGGGGCCACGCCCGGGGCCACGCCCGGGGCCCCTCCTGTGGGGGGCGATGCCCCACAGACGGCCACGGCGCTGGCGTCCCGCGGTGCCGGCCCCCAGGATCAGGGCCTGGGGGGGCGGGACCTGGGGGACTCTCTGGCCCGACTCAGCGTGAAGTTCCCGCCGGCGATGGACTGCGAGTACGACTTCCTGAACAGCGCCCCGGAGAGACCCCCGCGGTGCGGCCAGCCCCCCCTCCCCGTGATGGAGGAGCCCCCCCCGGGGGGGCTGCCCGGACCCTTTGGTCTCCCCCCACGGCCCCCCTCCCTGACGGAGGAGGGCGGACCCCAACAGGTGAGAGGGGCGGGGCTTCAGGGGAGCAGCAGCGTCAGAGCCTCATTGAGTCACTTCCTGTCTGTCCTGAGTCGTTGATCAGCGTGTCAGACGGTTAGAGGCTCCTCAGGTGCCCCCTGCTGGTGGAACACGGGTTCTCACCCTGAGGCTGACTAGCAGACAGGACGGTCACAGTGGGGCCTACAGCGCCCCCTGGGGGTCACTGAAGTCAATCATCTGACCGCATAATCCCAGGCCTTAATGAGCTTCCCTTCCCTGCTCCCTAACGTCTCCCTGTTGTGAACTCTCCACAGCCCCTCCGGGGTCCCGTCCTTCGTGAGCTGGAGCGGGGGGGCACTGAGCGGGGGGGCACTGAGCGGGCGGCCCGGGAGCGCGGCGGCGGCGGCGGCGGCGGCGGCGGCTGGCGGCGGCGGCGACTGCAGCAGCCATCAGTGTGCGTTCTGCCAGGCCAGCGTTCCCGAGGACCGCATGAACAGCCATCTCTACCTCCACTTCTCCCGCAAGAACAGCAGCCAGTGACCCGGGGGGTGGGGGGGGGGGGGGGGGGGGGGGGAGGAGAGGAGAGGAGGAGAGGAGAGGGGGAGGAGGAGAAGGAGAGGAGGAGAGGGGGATAGGGGGAGAGGAGGAGGAGAAGGACAGGAGGAGGAAGAGGAGGAGGGCGAGGAGTGGGGGGGAGGCTGATGAACGCTACTCTCTTTCCTCCCTCACTTCATTCCGCTGATGGTGGAATCGTTTCTATTTGTATTGTTTTTATTATTTTTAAGTTGCCTTTCGCAGATAAGACTTCCGTTTGGAAGCTTTAATTCTGAAATTAAAGAAGCACAAATACACACAACGGCTCAGGAAGCGTGAGTCAGGATACAACGACAGGACCAGGTTGGTCATAAACTCGTCATTACCACAGGTTTTTTGAAGATCATTTATGTCATATGCAGACTAAGTCCTCTCGTTAATTGATGTCTATGCCGCCCCTCGTTAATTGATGTCTATGCATACTTGTTAATTGATGTCTACAGACTCCTTGTTAATTGATGTCTATGCAGACTAAGTGACGTTTAGTTCGCATTAATTGGGACAAATGACGTCAAGACAGTTTGATGTCGAGAGACTTTCGCTTTGGGGTTCTATTCTTCGTTATTAAAAACAACTCTTTAGGTTCATGTGCTGAAATGTCCAGGGTTGAGCTTGCCTAATAAATGTACGTTTTGATAATACCATTTATATATTTATTTTATTTTTAATAAATGTGAATAGATCATACCTTTTCAACGAATGTCAACTTATACAAAAACATGGGCTTTTAAAATGTGTTGGCCTGACCATTACTTTGGAAACCTTTTCAAGATCTTCGATCAATCTTTTTCTGACGGCTGGTTCTCCTCAGTATATATGAAATCACTGTGCACCATCTGATGACGATGTGACCTCAGCGCTGCGGATCGGCCCCATGGCTCACACGCTAAACGCTATTTAGAGAGAAACGCTCGTAGCCTTAGCAATGTAATGTTCTTCAAATACTTCTTACGGAATATTTACTTTGCCAAATTAAATGTGTTTTAACTCCCTTAACACAAAGGTGGGAAAAAACCTGAAATGTTGTAGTTAAATGTTACAACAAAATACAACGGATGAACGCCCACTCGTGCACAATAACCAGTAGGTTTCAATAGAGCAATATATTATTGATTATTATTATATAGTATTTTTAAAATTATAATTATATATCTATAATATAATAATAATAATAATAATAATAATAATAATAATAATAATAATAATAATATATTATAGAATAATATTATCGATTATATTACATTATTATTATATAGCATTGCGTATATATTATGCCATATAATATTAGTTCAGCCCCGTGATCAGCAGGTGGGAATGTTGAGACGCTGTTCTGATAACATTAATATTTAGTGATTTCATTCGTTGTAATTTCAAGTTAACACAACAATTTTTAGTAACGGACCACCAACAAGTCCATTCACAGAGAGCTAATGGCCCAGACGCTAGCAGGCCTTTTGCATTACTGTTATGATTGTTATGATTTTTTTTCCCAACAGAAGCAACAGCTTTTGACTTCTGATATATTTATTCACAGCTTTGCAAACAATCGCGAGGACTGCGCTGTGAGCGGTGGTGATGTGTTGGGTGTGTTCAACACACCCGGGGCCCTGGGCCCGGGGCAGCGGGGCCCGGGGAAGCGGGGCCCGGGGCAGCGGGGCCCGGGGCCCGGGCCCCGGGCGGCCCGCCCCGGTTTGAAGAGGAGACTCGCACAGCGCCAATATACATTTCATATCGAAGTTCCTTTACTGAACCGGAATTGAATAGATCGTTTTTCTTATATATATTATGGAATTGAGAAGGCTATTACATTTTTTTCAATGTGTTCCTTTATAAGGAACACATTGTTCCACTAAGTTCCTTTTTAACATAATCACAATACATTTCCTCAGCCAAAAAAATAAAAAAGGCGGAACACAAGCTATGAGACATCCATGTGATTATGTAGGCTTCACGACACATAATCTATTCTGAATTATTAACAAAAACAAATGATCATAAATACATATTTATGTATATACATATGTACATACGTATATATATACTGTATATATATATATATATATATATATATATATATAAATATGTATATATATATGTATATATATATATATGTATATATATATGTATATATATATATATATATATATATATATATATATATATATATATATATATATATATATATATATATATATATATATATATATATATATATATCTCCATGCAGGCAGCCTGCTCTGTGGGATGGTGAACAGCTGCCTCCTCATAATTAAGTTGTCATTCCTCGTTATTCTGGAGGACTCCGGTGCTGACAGCTCTCCTCCCTCCTTGTTTAGTGCTTGTTTACTCACTTATTAACTAAGTCAAAAACAACCAGAGCTGAAGAAAAGGAGGCCTTCACTGGCCTCAGGAAAAGCCCCGTCTCTACCGCCTGCTCAGGGTAGAGGGGCTACAGTCTGAACACTTGTTATTCCTCCAGCGGGCGCGAGAACGCAATGAAAGGAAGTGAGACCAGAGGGGAGGAGAAAAAGAGAAGGAGAGAAGGAGCAGGAGAAGGAGAGGAGGAGATATGGATTGAGAGGAGAAGCAGCAGGCTGATTACAAGGTGTCAAAATTGCCAGGAGCAAAAAGGTGAAAGCAATCAGGGGTGGGAAGAGTGCAGCATCGTGAGGGGCAACTAATTATCCCTGGATGTGTGGTGAGCTGGCAGATTGGAGCAGGAGAGGAGGTGATAGAACAATGGAGACCCCACCATCATTACCGCATGCTAATCAGCCCCGCTGCTACGGCTACCGCTACTGCTATGGCTACGGCTACTACTACTGCTACTGCTACTAATAATACTGCTACTGCTACTACTGCTACTGCGACTACTACCACTGCTACTGCTACTACTACTACTACTAATACTACTGCTACTGCTACTACTACGGCTACTGCTACTACTGCTACTGCGACTACTACTGCTACTGCTACCACTGCTACTGCTACTACTACTACTACTAATACTACTGCTACTGCTACTACTACGGCTACTGCTACTACTGCTACTGCTACCACTGCTACTGCTACTACTGCTAATACTACTGCTGCTACTGCTACTACTGCTAATACTACTGCTACTGCTACTACTACTGCTACTACTGCTACTGCTACCACTGCTACTGCTAATAGTACTGCTACGGCTACTACTGCTGCTACTGCTACTATTGCTAATACTACTGCTACTACTGCTGCTACTGCTACTACTGCTGCTACTGCTAATACTACTGCTACCGCTACTACTGCTACTACTGCTACTGCTACCACTGCTAATACTACTACTACTGCTACCACTGCTACTACTGCTAATACTACTGCTACTGCTACTAATACTATTTATTCTACTACTACTTCTTCCACTACTTCTACTATTGCTACTACTGCTACTACTATGCTACTGCTATACCACTATTACTACACCAAATATACTACTACTACTATACTGTTATTATACTACTAATATTAATACTCTAATATTACTATACTACTACTAATACTGCTACTATACTACTAATATACTACAATACTACTATTCTACTATACTACTACTATAGTACTAGTATGGGAGGGAGGGAGAGAGGGCAGGAGGGAGGGAGGGAGAGAGGGAGGGAGGGAGGGAGAGAGGGACGGAGGGAGGGAGAGAGAGAGAGAGGGAGGGAGGGAGGGAGGGAGGGAGAGAGGGAGGGAGAGAGGGAGGGAGAGAGAGGGAGGGAGGGAGGGAGAGAGAGAGGGAGGGAGGGAGAGAGGGAGGGAGGGAGGGAGAGAGAACGAGACAAACGTTCAAATAATGCTTCTATTGTTTAACAGTTCTCATTCATTTTTATGTTTTCACTGCGATGCCTGATTTTTTTTCTTTCTGTATACATTTGTTATTACTGCAAAAGAAAGATCATTCTGTTTGTATTTTTAAGTAAATTGTAAATACTCATATATATTATACACACAGCTCTGTTGACATATGTCGTTATTCTAGTATATATTTAAATATAAGGACTTTTTTTCACACTTGCTTGGGCAATGTAAACATATCATTACGCATGAGTGGGAGAGAACGATATAGAGGGAGAGAGAGAGGGAGATAGAGAGAGCGAGAGCGAGCGAGCGAGAGAGAGAGGTGATATGTGCTGTCACTCCATCAGTGCTGGTTTGAGTGTTCAGACGGCGGCTGACCTCTGGTCTGTGTATCACCTTCCCTCACTGTTATTATCACCTCCCCTCACTGGGAATGTCTGCGAATCAGAGAAGAATGCAGGCCTGTTCACGGGCCGCAGCACACACCATGGCCCTTTGGAACGCAGTATTCACCGACTTCAGCCGCAGTCATGCAGCTTTATCCTTTATTAAGAGACTGGGACTACAATGTTACTCACTAGAAAATGCATTTCTACAAAAATGCGGTGTGTGTAGTCCAAAGAGAGGCTGAAATATGTTTTAATAAAGACACATAGTTTAAGACGTAAAGAAATGTTGAATGGCTTAAATCAAGTGAAGAGATTTGAACAGAGTCTAAATTGAGTAAACAATTTAAACATATAAGCCTACACCATTAAAAAAAAGGTTGGAAACAAATAAATTGAAGAGTTAAACAAAAAGCTAAAGTGAAGTTTGAATACACATTTTAGATTAAATACAGTCTGAAGTATTTGAAGTGTCAGAGATTGACTTCAATTAAAAATACAATTTTGTAAAAGTTGGATATTTACAAAACGATAAATAATTTTAGTTGGAAAAGAAGAAGCCCACGTTTCCAAGCTGATAATAACATTGAGGCTAAAAGTAGAATGGAGTCTCTATATAGTTGAGGAATTGTGGAAGGTGTACGGTCCCAAAAATATAAAAAGATATATAGTAGAGAATAAGAAAGAAAGAAGAAAGTCTAAGAATCAATATTTGAGCGCTACTTGCAGCTCTCACCTAATAAAGCTTATATAATCAGAACCACAAACAGTTGAATGTAGGCCTATTTAAACTGACTGCTTCAAGCCGTCAAACAATATAGTATTTTATTTTCATATTTTAATTTCATTAAGTGAGTTTGCAACTTTTTCCATGAATTGTAGTAAACTCTTGTGTAGTGTAGGCCTACATCTATGAGCCTTATCACGTGTCTTAGGCCATGTAGCTGCTATAGGACTTATTGAGACTCATGGTTTGTGTTCAGTTGGTCTCAGTCGTTCGATGAGCTGCAGAAGGTTTCAGTTCAGATCCAGACTTTATTCAATATTAACAGACACCAATCAGTCGGTATTAAATGCCTGCTCATTTATTTTATTAAGATGCTTTCCTTATAAACAAAGGCAAAACTGTGAATTCATTCTATTTTACTCCCCAGCCACCACCTTGACAAGGCCGATATACGAAAAAAGTTCAAATAATCCAAAAGACGCTCAACACATTGGAAGGCATTCAGTCCAAACAGACCAGCGCCCCGAGGTCAGCTGGCCCTCGCGCCATCGGTGTCGTCTCAATAATTAACGAGTTAGCAGAGAAACATATTCAGCTGGTCACCGCGGGCACGAGGGACTGCCAACTCTCGAGGCGCGCTGATCCGCGAGGCTCACCTCGCAGTTGTCTCGCGTCACCCCTGCAGTCCTCTCGCGTCGCCTCTTCTCGCTCGCGCTGTCTCTCTGCTCCTCCACCGCCGCCGGCTTACGCGGTCGATTAAATGTGTTGTTGGCGCCGTTTGCTGCGCGATGCCGTGCGCTACGTGGACGCCTGACGTCGTGTCCGCAGTGCGTTGGGCTGCTGGATCGAGAGCCTCGGCATCGAGAGGAGCAGAGAGTTGGCAGCAGACACCAGTGATGTCTGGAGGCAGTGGTGAGATCGCACCCGGAACCCCAGAGGAAAGCCTGCAGGAGGAAGTGATGTCTGTATCATCCACTGAATACAAAGAGACACTGAACACAGACGCTGTCACCGGCGGCCCACACGCTGCCACATAACATGATGATAACATGACTATAATACATATGCTCGCCAACATAACATGATGATAACATGAATATAACACATATGCTCACCAACATAACATGACGATAACATGACTATAACACATATGGTCACGAACATAACATGATGATAACATGAATATAACACATATGTTCACCAACATAACATTTTAATAACATGCTTATATCATGGTCATATGTTCACTAACATAACATAATTATAATAACGTGACTATATTGCTATGACTATATATTAGTGCTGCTGTTGGTGTTCTGTGAACCAGTGGTGCTGCTGGTGGTGTTCTGGTCTGTGAACCAGTGGTGCTGCTGGTGGTGTTCTGTGAACCAGTGGTGCTGCTGGTGGTGTTCTGTGAACCAGTGGTGCTGCTGGTGGTGTTCTGTGAACCAGTGGTGCTGCTGGTGGTGTTCTGTGAACCAGTGGTGCTGCTGGTGGTGTTCTGTGAACCAGTGGTGCTGCTGGTGGTGTTCTGGTCTGTGAACCAGTGGTGCTGCTGGTGGTGTTCTGGTCTGTGAACCAGTGGTGCTGCTGGTGGTGTTCTGTGAACCAGTGGTGCTGCTGGTGGTGTTCTGTGAACCAGTGGTGCTGCTGGTTGCCGCGGGACAGACACCGTACGCGCTGTACAGACACACTGCTCAGAGAGCTTTAATGACCTAGCCCCGCGGGCCGCCGGGAACGCGCTCTTGACTTGTACTGAATTTGCCAATTAACACCTCTGATAACGGGCTGCCAGGAGCTGTGCGGGGGGGGGCCAGACCCCAACCACACGTCTGCCCACCTAACATGAGCAGCCTCTGCTATAGGAGCACGGATCACATCAGGCCTATAGCGTCTCCACTACGCGGCGTGCCTACAGGCTGGTCTCCGCCCAGCAGCCTGGAGGTCGGCGTGGCAGTGGCGGGCTGTATGCGGTTCTTCGAGAGGCTATTTTCGCACATCCCCATATGGCGGAGCCGCGGCGAGCTCGCAGACACTCTGCTTGCGGTAATGCGCTCCCCGTTTATTCATCTTGTTTCTGCGTGATGCAGAACAACCGACTCCACACAACAAGGCAACGCTGAACGTTATGTCAGGGAGGGTTTTCTCCTTGAAATAAAGCCCTCAGTCCGTCCCTCTAGTTTCACACGTGCTTATCAGTCCTCCCAGCAACACCTCGGCGGGTGTGAAGCCGGTCCCCGGCGGCTCTTCCTTTGTTGTCCTCCTCCGGCGGCTAGCCCCCAGCTAGCCCCGGCTAGCGGTGACTTTGGCGCGGCCTGAGAGCGTGTGACAGCGCTGTAGGAACACCTTTGTCTGTGTGTGCGGTGGACCTCCTCACAGCCGCCGCCTAATGACAGAGGAGCCTTCCTTGCAGAGAGAATTAAAAAAGGTGGTTCCTTAGCGTGGCCGTGAGAGGACAGTTGCCGGAGGAAGGCTGGTCGCAGTCGCACCATAACACATTGGCTTCACAATTCATTAGCAGGTACTTTAACAATATAGAATAATTGAAAGAGAGAGGGAATAATTGATAGTGGTTCACACCAGCGCAGAGGTGGAGCCATCTATCTAATGATGTTAATAAAGTAAAGCGACTCGCAGCAGCGTAACGCTGGAGGTGTGAGTCGTATACAAAGTCTGGTGCTAACACTTTGTCAACTTAGCATCTAAAGACAACTGAGCTGGAGCATCTCTTCTTAAGGATACCTGTCTCTCTGTCTCTCTGTCTCCTTCTCTGTCTGTCTCTCTGTCTCTCCGTCTCCCTCGGTCTGTCTCTCTGTCTCTCCGTCTCCCTCGGTCTGTCTCTCTGTCTCTCCATCTCCCTCGGTCTGTCTCTCTGTCTCTCTGTCTCCTTCTCTGTCTGTCTCTGTCTCTCCGTCTCCCTCGGTCTGTCTCTCTGTCTCCCTCGGTCTGTCACTCTGTCTGTCTGTCTACCTCTCTGTCTGTCTCTGTCTCTCTGTCTCTCCATCTCCCTCGGTCTGTCTCTCTGTCTCCCACTCTGTCTATCTCTCTCTCTCCCTCTCCCCCCCCCCTCTCTCTCTCTCTCTCTCTCTCTCTCCCTCTCCCCCCCTCTCTCTCTCCCTCTCCCCCCCCTCTCTCTCCCTCTCTCCCTCTCCCTCTCTCTCTCTCTCTCCCGCTCTGTGTGTGGCCTGTGGCCGTGTGCAGACAGAACATGGAGCCTTTCCATCGAGCAGCGTTCATGTATTCAGCGTTTTGGAAGCAGCTGGCTCTTCTTGGTGACTGGGAGTCACGCTGGCAGGTCACCTCCTGACTGACACCTCGTAGTATTAGTGGGAGGAAGGCAGTTCATTTACGGCATAGTTCGCTGCTACGATGTGCCTTATCATTGTTCTCTGTGAATATGGTCGGTATCCAGAATAGAAGTGAAAACAAGAGGCTGCATGTCTCTTGGTGGGGCTGCTTACCTCCAAGTCTTTGTTATGTTAATCCTCTCTGTATATTTGGCCACTTGTTTATTAGTCTTAGATGGTGAGATATTACACTTTCTGTATTCTCTTTGTGGAAGCTGTGAAAATGGCGCACCATATGTAATGCTCTGGCTTGCTGTGAGCCAACTCCCTGAAGACGCCCGCTCCGTGCCAACACAACACTCTCTTTGTCCTCGCGAGGGGAGTGAGCTACAATTGGATGTTTTCTTTTTACCCGCTCGCCTTGGAGATATGTTGTTTCGTGATGTCAAAGATTGGCCGATTTAAAAATAC
>NC_136936.1:51794675-51822175 GCF_949987615.1 Pollachius pollachius
ATCCATACTTCCACTTAAACGTAGTACACTATCCGCACTCACTAAGTGCGCTAATTTTCAGATGTCCGTGTTGTTCCAAATCTAATACTCCGTTGGTCACTAACCGGAAACTACGATCACGGACTGCCACCGCGGCTCCTCCCCACAATAAACATCCTGCTTTGAACGGTAAAATCTTTACACCTAGCAGCTATAAAAGCTATAAAAACTACAAAATGACTCTATTAATGCAGGCTATGTGGAAAATGCGCCAACTTTGGCTCAGCCTGGCTCCGCCCTCTTCCGCTACGTAGCTAAGATGGCTGCCGTTGAGTACGAAAAGTGAACATCGATCCACACTTCGCGATGTGATCGTTTAGAGTACACCATCCGGGTCCTTTCAGTACACTTATTTTCGACCGATCTGAATTGGAACGCCCTACGTACTCAAACTAAGGCTAGTAAGTACGGATGGTATGGATATTGGAACACAGCACATGAAGACAAAGAAAGAACAGCGGCCATTTTGTTTTATTTTCCATGAAAGATGTTGAATGAACTGAGGGTGAGGCGACGCATCCTCCTCACTGTGTTCAACTTGACGTTTGATGGGAAACACTTTAAGAATTAACCTTTGAATATCCTTCACAGCGTGGCTGGTTCGCCGCATGGGACCATTGGGGATGTCACATGGCGTCAATGGGGCTTGGGGGTGCAGGACCTGGTCCCGGCCAGCCCACTGGGGGCGTGGTCAGCCCACTGGGGGCGTGGTCAGCCCACTGGGGGCGTGGTCAGTCCACTGGGGGCGTGGTCAGCCCACTAGCAGGGAGATGAGGCTGACACTGCTACTGTTCGGTCCAGAGGAGTCACGAGGGCCGCTAGGTGACAAGGCCCCCGGAGTATCGATGGAGCTGCTCTGAAGACACCGCCATGTCACCTCTGCTTCTAAGGGTTGTCTTGTCATGTTTGAAACGATCCAGCTGTGGGCTCTGGCCGGGGGCCCGGGGGCCAGGGGCCAGGGGGGCCAGGGGCCCGGGGGCCAGGGGCCAGGGGGCCAGGGGGCCGGGGGCCCGGGGCCCCGGGGGCCAGGGGGGCCAGGGGCCAGGGGCCAGGGGCCCCGGGGGCCAGGGGGGCCAGGGGCCAGGGGGGCCAGGGGCCCGGGGCCCCGGGGGCCAGGGGGGCCAGGGGCCAGGGGCCAGGGGCCAGGGGCCCGGGGGGCCAGGGGCCAGGGGGCCAGGGGGCCGGGGGCCCGGGGCCCCGGGGGCCAGGGGCCAGGGGCCGGGGGGCCGGGGGCCAGGGGCCAGGGGCCAGGGGCCAGGGGCCAGGGGCCCGGGGCCCGGGGGCCGGGGGGCCAGGGGCCGGGGGGGGGTACTTGCATGCGTGTGTGTGCGCCAGGGATGGAAAGAGAGGGTGGTGAATTGTGTCACTTCACCCGCCACTGTGTCGGGTAATACTTTCCAGTCAGGTCCGTTCAAATTTGCATATTTAATACATTCGTCATACGGCGCTGCACAGTTCCACAACGATTATCGTCAACATCCGGCCCCCTTCTTCTTCTACGCCTCTTTTGCTGAACTGCGACTGTCAACATCCGGATAATATACCGGTAACCATAGAGATAATATGCCGGTATGAACATTCGGTATATTTTTAATGAGAGATGGCGAACATCGGACAGTGGGCAACACCGTGACTGGCTGGTGTTTGACGGGACGAGCTAGACAATGTTCTGTGCTCTCTGTGAAAACATGCTTCGGATGGCCACAGGTCCAATAGTTTTGTGAGTGGGACACAAAACCTAAAATTGGAAGCCGTGAAGGACCACGAGTCCTCAAAAAGTCACCTTCACGTTTTGAAAATTGCCAAGGGAAAATCAGCGGCCGAAACCACGACAGCGACGAGGCCGCTCGTTAGCCTCCAAACAGCCCAGCTTGATAGAATGGCTCTACTATTTCAAAATGCACACGCAATTTCTAAAAAGGGAAGGCCATTTCAAGACTTCGAATGGCACTGCACGTAAGTTATTTTTTTATTTTCTATTAGGCCTAATGCAATAGTTTGTTGCTGTCCAAAAACTAGCATGTTGGGTAACCTTAGAGCTCTGCTCACTTGTTTGGCAAACAGCTGCTTTCTGTCAGTCTGGTCAAAACAGATGTCAAGTGTGTGTTCTAAGACGTAGGGCTGTCCCGGATACCATTTTACAGGCTTAGAATACTCGTTGGATATTCCGAGCAAGTATTCCAATACTTCCTTACTTTGCTGTTGTTCCGTTGCAAATCAGCTGTCATCTGTGCCACCGTAGCCCTTACAGGAGCTTATCAATTCATCCCGTAACGTGCATATAAATCCATACAAAGATCCAATGTTTAGTCGTTTGTGTCCATATTAAATCCATCATTGACCCGGTATTCCTTTGACAAAAGCCAGTCTGTGAATGCGCAATAACAGGGCTGCATAGCGAACGTACACAAACAGATACGCTAACGAGTTCCTATATATATATATAGTTTAATGTATTCTGACGTTTTTCAATGTGTCTTGCACTTATTAAGTCATTGTTTCTTGTTCTTGTTTCTTCATGGTCTGTTTTCAAATGTTTAATTTTGAATGCATAGGCAGAGTATGAGTCTTCCTATACCGAGAGGATACATCTGTTGCATTATAGGGGCAGATTTCATTATACATCTGGTTGAATTGAAGAAATTAAAAGGCCAGTGCACTGAAAAAACAAATGCTCCTATTGACTTATGATGGTGTAGCCATGTTGTTTTATTGTTAATATGTCAATTTGTTTTTTATTGAAAATACTTTGTATAGATAAATTATCCCCAAACTTGTCATCGTAACACCTTTGAAATAAACATGACTTTACATGGCAGATACCTGTGTATTGTTTATCATATGCGGTAAGAGTGTAACATTTTCAATTCAGTTCCTTGGTAGCACCTACTTACAGTAAAAATCACTTCTAATGGATAAATTATGTTTATGAAAAACACTTTTCTTATCTATTGTTACTATTATATTGTTTAAAATGTCTGCATATATTAAAAAAAAAATAAAGCGTATAAAAAGTGTCTACCTGCCAGAGTGGCTGATGGGCAAAAGATTTAATTTCCATCTCTGGTGTGCGTGTGTGTGCGTGTGTGTGTGTGTGTGTGTGTGTGTCTGTGTGTGTTTGTGCGTGTGTGTGCGTGTGTGTGTGTGTCTGTGTGTGTGTGTGTGTGTGTGTGTGTGTGTGTGTGGGTCAGGGCATCTCGGCCCGCTGACACTGCTAGCTTAACGTCCTTAGCGGTGGCTAACCCGTGTCTCGTTTCGTCTTCTTCATAAAACTCAAGAAACTGAACCAACAGCAGAGAAGCTGAGAGCAAAACGATAATAAAAGGCTCATTTTTCACAGGTTTTTAATGGGACTTAAGAGTCCAGCTCGCACGGAAAGGGCACCCAGACTCCCAGGGGGGGAACAGGGTGAACATTTTAAAGCCTGTTCTGTCTCTAATGTACATCCCCTCCTGTCGCCGGAACACCTCCCACCTGGCCCAGGGCTCATTCTCAGGTTCCTCTGGTGTTTCTGTAAGGGACACATTAGTGGTTCACTGCTTCCTCCTGGCCCAGTGGGTGAGTCTCGTTTAAACGAGAACAAGTGGAGAAGGATCAGTTGTTCATGACTGGAGGAGATGCTGCTGCAGGATCCTGAAACACCCGTCACACTAACTGGAGCATGTGGCTGACGGCACATGACCGACCGTTTGTGTTTGCGTTGTTTCTTGTATTACATTGTCTCCTCGCTGTATGGAGATCCGCTGCTCCTATGGGTTGTCCTGAACCCCAGTCCTATGTGCCGTTGATACGTTAATGCTTTTACAACGCCTCCTCCTTCACCAAACAACCTGTCCTCCGTCTTTCTGAGGTTATCTGATCCACAACAAGGCAATACTTCCTCACTCTCGGCTAGAAGCAGGTGTAGTTGAGACATGAATCTCTTCACATTGCTTTATTTTTCTGCTCCTTTTCAACTTGGAACATGATTTGTGTCCCTGTAGGACTGAGAGCTGATCATTAACCTTTGGTTTCTTCCCTGGTCACATCTCCTCTCGATTTGGTTCCTGGCCCCATATGCCACTTTCCTATTTCCTGCCTGCAGACAGCAGGGAGCGGCTCTATTATCACCTTCAGAGAGCTGTCTTTGAATGTGAGAGGCAATTCCATTTGGCCGTGCCATGGGAGGGGAGCCCACTCCAGCACACAGATTGGTTTAGGGGCTAACTCATAGTTGAATGCAAGGTCGCTTGTTTCTTTGTTTTTTTGTGTGCTGTTGCTGAGGTGTGCTGCTCATTCTTTGAAGCGATCGTAGCGCCGGTCCTTCAGGATAAATAAGCAGTTTGACGTTAAGAACAAAGAGTACAGAGGTTACTGTGTTTCATTATCAACAGCTCGCTACAATTAGAGCTCAGTCTTCTCAGGATATCAATCCAATAAAACAGTGATAATAGTACTAATACTAATACTAATACTGCGTTAATGTCCTTAACGCAGTATTAGCAGTGATAATACTATCAAAACTATACTGCTTATTCCTCTTTAAAGACATTAACCCAGTATTTGCAGTGATAATGCTACTAATACTAATACTGATAATCCTGCGTTAAAGACAATAACACAGTATTAGCAGGGATAAGACTACTAATAATATTACTGCTCATACCGAATAAAATACATTAATGCAGTATTAGCAGTGATAATACTAATAATACTATACCGCTAATACCGCTGTAAAGAAATTAACGTGGTATTAGCAGTGATATTACTACTAATACTGCTAATACCAAATAAAAAACATTAATGCAGTTTTAGCAGTGATAATACTTATAATGCTATTCTGCTAATACTTTGTTAAAGACATTAACACAGTATAAGCAGAGATAATACCAATAATACAATACTGCTAATACCGCGTTAAAGACATTGACGCAGTATTAGCAGAGTTAATACCCATTATACTAATTATGCTAATACCACGTTAAAGACGTTAACGCAGTATTAGCAGAGACAATACCAATAATACTAATACTGCTACTACCATGTTAAAGACATTAACGCAGTATTAGCAGTGATAATACAACTAACACTATACTGCTAATACCGTGTTAATGACATTAACACAGTATTAGCAGAGATAATACCAATAAAATATATACTGCGTTAATGATATTAACGCAGTATTAGCAGAGTTAATACCCATTATACTAATTATGCTAATACCCCGTTAAAGACGTTAACGCAGTATTAGCAGAGATAATACCCATAATACTATTTATGCTAATACCACGTTAAAGATGCTAACGCAGTATTAGCAGAGATAATACCAATAATACTAATGATACCAACACTGCTAATACTGTGTTGAAGATGCTAAGGATAGCCGCCTCTTTGCTCCGACTCTAAAGGGCTGTTCATCCATCTTGAGTTTGAGTGGCGCTTCTTCTAAAAGCCGCCTTTATTTTTATAGCTCTGCGTTTGGGGTCTCCAACTCAGCTGTTTATCCTCGGCTAATTCTCAGGCAGACCGGCGGGGCCCTGACAGGACTGCTGCTGGATAAATGAAACATGAGTTACGTAGGGAGTGCTAATCTGTGGGCCTCTCTCTTCACACTGCATTCCCAATGAGCTGCGTGTCGCGCCGGGTGTTGTTGCCTGTGATTTTAATGACGATTATTCTGGTAACACCACAATCGCCTGCTTGCTCCTGCTTTTTACTGAAGTGTATTTTGTGAAGACCGAGATGGCATTTTTTTTGGCTTTCTCGATTAACATAAGCAATGTTAATCACGTTTTATTCATGGTGACAAGATCCTGCTGTTATCTGATTCAACCACCAAGCTCTAGCAGAAATAATTCATACAATTGATGTACCCCAAATAAATGAATGCAACATATCCATTGAACAGGTCCTTCCACAGCATCCTATCTATCAGTTCTAATATCTGCCTCATCAGGACCGGTGGCCCTGATGAGGCTGTCCTGAGAGGACGGGAACCCCAGGGTCTCTGAGGGGGGACGTCTCCCGAGAGGTCCGTCCCTCTGTGTCTCTGTCCCTCTGTCTGTCCCTCTGTCTGTCCCTCTCTCCCTCTGTCTGTCTCTCTGTCCCTCTGTCTGTCTCTCTGGCCCTCTGTCTGTCTCTCTGTCTCTCTGTCCCTCTGTCTGTCTCTCTGTCCCTCTGTCTGTCTCTCTGTCTCTCTGTCCCTCTGTCTCTCTGTCTCTCTGTCCCTCTGTCTGTCTCTCTGTCTCTCTGTCCCTCTGTCTGTCTCTCTGTCTCTCTGTCCCTCTGTCTGTCTCTCTGTCCCTCTGTCTGTCCCTCTCTCTGTCTCTCTGTCTCTCTGTCCCTCTGTCCCTCTGTCCCTCGGTCCGGTCCGTCCCCCGTCTGTCTCAGGCCCCTGGTGCTCCGGGGTCTCAGAGGAGCTGGGAGCACCAGGCCACTCCGGCCGCGATGGAAACAGTTCTATAAAAAATTCAAGAGTCGCAAAACACCGTCCCGTGAAATCACAGCAGTCCACTGATATTCACTTGGCATAAGTCAGTTTCATTTCTTCGCGCTTTTCATCAGAAAATGGTCTGAAAAGTCGAGTTGTGTGAATATTTCATGCTGTGGAGCGTCCCCCCCCCCTCAGAAACAACAAAATGATCTCGACCCAGGATGCACTTCGCGGTCCGACGGCCCCATGAATACTGCATGGAGAAGCGGAGGAACCACCGCTGATAGTAAGGGGCTGAGCAGGTGATAAAGGTATCAGAGTCGGGACATTAGCTACGCAGCCTGCGTTGGCATTTCTGACATTATATCCGGAATGTTTTTTTGGGCCAGGGCTGTGTCTTTAGGCAGACAAATTAAGGTACTCACAGACTACTCACAGGGAACACACAGGTTACTCACAGGATACTCACATGGTTTGGCAGTTGCTTGAGATGTACTTGTTTTTTCAGATGTCCCTTTCTGTACACATCATAAACCATTTTATTTACATATTTATGGTTCGAAAGTGTTTGGTTTCTGAAGTATTCCCAGAATCCATACGGTAATCATCCTGATGCTTGGCCTTGTTCAGGATCCCCTGGTTTAGGGTTCTGGACCAAAACCAGGTTGAAAAGGTAGGTTTCAAAACTTTGTCTTAAACTTTATTGGGAATGCAATAAAGAAACTTAAATTGCAACTTTCAGTCCAATATATTGGTAACATTGAAGTATTCCAGCTTACGTGTGTAACTGAAGTAACGCACCCTCCAAACCAATGGTACGTTTTCGGTGCTACTGAATAATACTAAATGGTCACTAAATTCCCTATTCGCTCTTCAAAGGGCCCAGGCAAGGTTTGACATCCCTCTGTTCATTAAAAGAAAACTATGCTTCATCTTATGTTACAGCACTAGAGTAGGATGCTTCATGTAGAGTAGGATGCTTCATGGAGAGTAGGATGCTTCATGGAGCAGTAGGATGCTTCATGTAGAGTAGGATGCTTCATGTAGAGTAGGATGCTTCATGGAGCAGTAGGATGCTTCATGGAGCAGTAGGTGCTTCATGTAGAGTAGGATGCTTCATGTAGAGTAGGATGCTTCATGTAGAGTAGGATGCTTCATGTAGAGTAGGATGCTTCATGGAGCAGTAGGATGCTTCATGTAGAGTAGGATGCTTCATGGAGAGTAGGATGCTTCATGGAGAGTAGGATGCTTCATGGAGCAGTAGGATGCTTCATGTAGAGTAGGATGCTTCATGTAGAGTAGGATGCTTCATGGAGAGTAGGATGCTTCATGTAGAGTAGGACGCTTCATGTAGAGTAGGATGCTTCATGTAGAGTAGGATGCTTCATGTAGAGTAGGATGCTTCATGGAGCAGTAGGATGCTTCATGGAGCAGTAGGATGCTTCATGGAGAGTAGGATGCTTCATGTAGAGTAGGATGCTTCATGGAGCAGTAGGATGCTTCATGGAGCAGTAGGATGCTTCATGGAGAGTAGGATGCTTCATGTAGAGTAGGATGCTTCATGGAGCAGTAGGATGCTTCATGGAGAGTAGGATGCTTCATGTAGAGTAGGATGCTTCATGGAGCAGTAGGATGCTTCATGGAGCAGTAGGATGCTTCATGTAGAGTAGGATGCTTCATGTAGAGTAGGATGCTTCATGGAGAGTAGGATGCTTCATGGAGAGTAGGATGCTTCATGGAGAGTAGGATGCTTCATGGAGCAGTAGGATGCTTCATGTAGAGTAGGATGCTTCATGTAGAGTAGGATGCTTCATGGAGCAGTAGGATGCTTCATGTAGAGTAGGATGCTTCATGGAGAGTAGGAAGCTTTATGGAGCAGTAGGATGCTTTATGTAGAGTAGGATGCTTCATAGAGAGTAGGATGCTTCATGGAGCAGTAGGATGCTTCATGGAGAGTAGGATGCTTCATGGAGAGTAGGATGCTTCATGGAGAGTAGGATGCTTCATGGAGCAGTAGGATGCTTCATGGAGCAGTAGGTGCTTCATGTAGAGTAGGATGCTTCATGGAGCAGTAGGATGCTTCATGTAGAGTAGGATGCTTCATGGAGCAGTAGGATGCTTCATGGAGCAGTAGGATGCTTCATGGAGAGTAGGATGCTTCATGTAGAGTAGGATGCTTCATGGAGCAGTAGGATGCTTCATGGAGCAGTAGGATGCTTCATGTAGAATAGGATGCTTCATGGAGCAGTAGGATGCTTCATGTAGAATAGGATGCTTCATGGAGCAGTAGGATGCTTCGTGTGTTGGAGAGAGCAGCAGAGGTTTTTTTAGGACCATCAGGGCGTGTGAGCAGAGGGTGATTAGCTGTCCGTATAGCGGTCGCAGTTAGCTTGGTGGTCAGGTGCTTGTCGCGTGTGTGTGTGTGTGTGTATGTGTGTGTGTGTGTGTGTGTGTGTGTGTGTGTGCTCGACGGTGCATCATTCAGTGACATCAATAATGAGCAGAGGAGAGCACTTCTGGGCGGATGTGGCGCGGCCGTGTGTCCAGGGAGGGGGGCGAGGGGCCGGGGGGTAATAAGGGCTTTAAAAGCCACAACTGTCCACCAGCCTCACCGTGGGGGGGGCTCCAGCTGTCTGCACCCTGATTCCAGGTGACAGGCGCCCGCTGATGGCCACAGACCACAGGGGGCCTCGTCTGTGTGAGCGTCCCACTGAACAACAAAGGCCCCCGCCACCACAACACTTAGCAGATTAGCCGCCGCGTGCCGGTAATTAACGCTCCCGGTAAACAGCGCAGCTCCCGCCTACAGAGTCAGGGCAGAAAAGGAAGAAATACTTCAACTTGATTTATTGATGAAATTGCGATGTGACGTCTGGCAAACAACATCAATAAGTTAAAAGGCATCTTAAATGCATTCACATGACATTTTGAGTGCCACTGTAATATAAGCCCCTACCTGTCATGAATGCCAAATCCTTTCCTTTTAGTTCAGCCCTTATTACCGGCCTGACAGCCGAATGTTTACCCAGCCGACAGGAGGCACGCCCTCCCCTCGTCAGGAACAGCAATATCACCTGCCGGGCGGCCCAGAGCTGTCCTGGCGGCGTGTCCTCTTGGCACTGTCCTCTTGGCGCTGTCCCCCTGGTGCTGTCCCCCTGGCGCTGTCCCCCTGGCGCTGTCCTCTTGGCGCTGTCCCCCTGGCGCTGTCCCCCTGGCGCTGTCCTCTTGGCTGTCCCCCTGGCGCTGTCCCCCTGGCGCTGTCCTCTTGGCGCTGTCCTCTTGGCGCTGTCCCCCTGGCGCTGTCCTCTTGGGGCTGTCCCCCTGGCGCTGTCCTCTTGGCTGTCCCCCTGGCGCTGTCCCCCTGGCGCTGTCCTCTTGGCGCTGTCCCCCTGGCGCTGTCCCCCTGGCGCTGTCCTCTTGGCGCTGTCCCCCTGGCGCTGTCCCCCTGGCGCTGTTCTCTTGGCGCTGTCCTCTTGGTGCTGGCCTCTTGGCGCTATTCTCCTGGCGCTGTCCTCGTGGCGGTGTCCTGGCGGCGGTGTCCTGGCAGTGTCCTGGCGGCGGTGTCCTGGTGGTGGTGTCCTGGTGGTGGTGTCCTGGTGGTGGTGTCCTGGTGGTGGTGTCCTGGTGGTGGTGTCCTGGCGGCGGTGTCCTGGCGGCGCTGTCCTGGTGGTGGTATCCTGGCGGCAGTGTCCTGGCGGCGGTGTCCTGGCGGTGTCCTGGCGGTGTCCTGGCGGCGGTGTCCTGGTGGCGCTGTTCAGGCGGCGCTGTCCTGGTGGCGCTGTTCAGGCGGCGCTGTTCAGGCGGCGCTGTCCTGGTGGCGCTGTTCAGGCGGCGCTGTCCTGGTGGCGGTGTCCTGGTGGCGGTGTCCTGGCGGTGTCCTGGTGGTGGTGTCCTGGTGGTGGTGTCCTGGCGGCGGTGTCCTGGCGGCGCTGTCCTGGTGGTGGTATCCTGGCGGCAGTGTCCTGGCGGCGGTGTCTTGGCGGTGTCCTGGCGGTGTCCTGGCGGCGGTGTCCTGGTGGCGCTGTTCAGGCGGCGCTGTCCTGGTGGCGCTGTCCTGGTGGCTGATCATGGGCTCGTCACCCTGCACTACATCATTGAGCTGACAGTGGAGGGCTGCTGGCCGCCCCTGAGCTGAGCTCCCTTTCAGCCTCCAGTCCGCCTGTCTCACGTTAGTACGTTAGACCCCAGGGCGGACCTGGCAGCTCCTCACCAACAACTACAAGCTCTCTCTCTATCGTCTACTAAGAACTGCAGTACCCATCTACCTTCACCAAATAACCTCAATACCTCTCTCTATCTTCTATAAAGAACCGCAATACCTCTCTCTATCTTCTATAAAGAACCGCAATACCTCTCTCTATCTTCTATAAAGAACTACAATACCTCTCTCTATCTTCTATAAAGAACTACAATACCTCTCTCTATCTTCTATAAAGAACCGCAATACCTCTCTCTATCTTCTATAAAGAACTACAATACCTCTCTCTATCTTCTATAAAGAACCGCAATACCTCTCTCTATCTTCTATAAAGAACTACAATACCTCTCTCTATCTTCTATAAAGAACCGCAATACCTCTCTCTATCTTCTATAAAGAACTACAATACCTCTCTCTATCTTCTATAAAGAACTACAATACCTCTCTCTATCTTCTATAAAGAACTACAATACCTCTCTGTCTTCAATAGTTACCACATGAGCTCTGGCCACCGCGCACCATATGAAGTATGACTGTATACTTATTCTTATTTATGACCACTATATGTCACTGCATTAGTTTTGCTTGAACTATTGCTGTTTTATGGTTGTGAAATAAAGAGAGGATTGTTTTTAACTAAATGTAAATTATTAGTCTCTGTGCTTATGCTAATTCTTAGGCAGGTAACTACTTGCTGTATACACACTCACCTGGTTCTAAGCATGTGTTTATTTAGTGATGATGATGTTGTTCGAGCTGACCTCTGACCCCTGGGTCAGAGGTCAGGGGGGCTGCCTGCTTACTGGCAGAGAACCCAGGACACACCCCCAGCTGCCCCCCAGGTCTAATCAACTCTTCCAGGCTGCTGTCCCAACCAATAGCAGCCCGCCCTGAAGGTGATAAACAAGAGACTGGGGGGGGGGGGGGGGGCGCATGGCTGACTCAACAATTGGTTCAGGAACACTGGAAGAGAAAAAAACAAAACAACAAGCCGGTTTGGTTATTAAAGCTCAGCGATGGAAGTGAACCGTAATCTGTAATGAGTGGAGTGCAGCGTGGCCTGTCTGCTGCAGGCAAGCCCGTGCTTGCATGTTTCACAGGAATAGATTGCTGGACCCTATAGCTGCGCTGTAATGACCTCTTGTTAGCCTCGCTGCGGCTCTTCATTAGCGGCCAGCGCTCCGCCACGCGCGGTGGAAACGCTCGCTCCCCCAATTTAGTCATTTCTGCGGCAGGGTATAAATATCTTGGCAAGTTAAAAAGAAATACACAAAGTATTAAAATAAACTTAAATCTCTACAATAAAGTAATAATAAATGTAGGATGTTTGTATTGGTTGGGCTAAAGTATGGTAACAATAAAAATAATGAGAATAGGTATCATAATCAAAATCATAATCTAACAATCACAACAATTAGTAGAATTTATACAGTGATTTATTTATCACATCAAACACAAATAAGCTTTACAATGTAAAGCTAGAAGGCTGATAAATAAATAAATATATATATATATATATATATATATATATATATATATATATATATATATCGCATACGTGGCTCCTGGGTGGGAGGGGGGGATAGGAGCATCAATCTTCTAAACATTCAGATGATTTTATTTTACTATTAAAGTTAACCTAAATAGAATGTCAAACATCTTAAACCTTTCAAAATATATAGAAATTGATGAAAGTATAATTCTGATTTTGCTGTTAGAATAGAATTGCGTAAAATCCGAGCGTTCTTCTAAGTGTTGGTCTCCTTTGTGGATTCAGAGTGCGGTGGTCCACGCGCCGACAACAGTCGGGCTCTTTGTGTCTTTATGGTTGTTTGGTAAGATGATCTCGGCCGCAGTTACCATTAATACGATAAGCAGAAGCTTGTTATGAATATGATCCCTGGAGGCATATAGCTTTAGAAATCCCTAGAGATTCCACCGAATTTAGTGTTTTCTCTCCCAATATAAATACCGTGTAAACCAGTAAAACAAAGCACTTAATTCATTTGATAAAACAACTTTACCAAGTACATCACATCTTGTTTTTGTCTTGACATAATTTTCCATGGTGTTATTTATTTTCTCCTCTTTTTGTTTCCCCTGTCTTTCCCGATGGTCCGGTACCAGTGGTTCTTAGTCCTCCAATATTAATCCGCCCCGGGACCTCTAAACGTCTCGGAGGGCCGCCAGGTTCTCACCGTATCGCGAACATCTCGAGCCTCGCCTGTCAGCCGTCATCTGGGCGTTAATAATGGATCTCCGTTTCTCCTGGACACACTTTGGCACTCATAGCGCATCAATAGTAAACAACAGCAGATAAATAGATGGGGGGAGATTCTGATGGCGTTATAGAGCGTCTGGTGCTATGATGGCGCTATAGAGCGTCTGATGGCTTGATGGCGTTATAGAGAGTCTGATGGTCTTATTGTGTTATAGAGCGTCTGATGGCGTTATAGAGCATTTGATGGCGTTATTAAGCACATGACGGCGTTACAAAGCGTCTGATGGGTTCTAAGGAGTGCGGAGTTTGGAGCATGACTTCCGTCCGACGGCCTCCGCCGCCCGACACTCCGTTTGTTTGAGCGCTCCTCAGGTTTTCCTCATTAAGAGCTGTCTAATTAAATTACTGTCTCCAGCTAACCAATGAGAACGCTTGTTTGATTAGCGATGCAGAGAGAAAAGCCTCCTCCAGGCAGGTTGGTGTCAATTGGCTAATTTGCTTTCCACCAAATACCTCCACCCGTCCAGTGACGGGCCGGCAGGTTCCCGTGCGTAAAGCTCGTGATACCGGCCGCTCTACTAACGCTACCACGGATCCGGTGAGCCATGCAGGTTGGGGATCGTACCTCGCCACCGCTCTCTGAGAGGTGTGTGGGTGAATGTGAATGTGTGAATGTGGGCAGCGGCTTCGGCGGCTCCTCTGAGCGCGCGCTACAGGACCATCCTATTACCGGCCCGAGTGACAGCCCAGAGACACGCGCACCTCTGAAGAACACCTCCTCCAGGGAGATGAGGAACCAGTCAGAGGCGGACGGGCTCCCGGACTCAGAGGACGCTTCAGGGGACGTCCAGAGGGGCAAAGCCGCTCCTGCTCTGCACGGACTCTCTGACACTCGTCATAATTTCGATGGATCTGCAGCAGGAAGGTGTACCTCCTCTCAGCCCGCTCCACCGCAGTCAGTCTCCGCCGCTCCGAGCACCATGTTCCCCTACCCCGGCCAGCACGGGGCCGCTCATCCCGCTTTCTCCATCGGGAGCCCCGGCCGCTACATGGCGCACCACCCAGTCATCTCCAACGGAGCTTACAGCGGCCTGCTGAGCCCCGCGGCTCCGCAGGGCTACCCGGCCGCCGGCTACCCGTACGGCCAGCAGTACGGACACACGTACCAGGGATCCGCCTTCTACCAGTTCTCCCCGCAGGCCGGCCTGGTTCCGGGCAAGGCGCAGGTGTACCTCTGCAACCGCGCGCTGTGGCTCAAGTTCCACCGGCACCAGACCGAGATGATCATCACCAAGCAAGGACGGTAGGAGGCTCTGCGATCAGTTATTGTTATTAGTTATGATATAACTCTCTTCGTTATTATATTATTAATATTAGTTATTATATAACTAATAATAAGTTGGGACCGACTAACATTATTTGAGGAAAAAGCAGTTGTCGCTAATTTACCAATCCGCTGAAGTCCATTTGTCAGAAAAAAGAGAAACAACAATCTATCGCTGTCGGCACAGTAAGGATGTTAATAGAAACCAGTGCCAAGCACTATATTGTATTTTAATTTACTTCTTTGATTATTTTGGAAAGAAGGTTTTAAGCATTTAAGAAAGCAAATCTTCTCATCGTTTCTTTTGCAGGAGTATCGAGATGATGAGAAGTTGAGACATTGGGGGGCTTCGTCTCTAATTAATCGGCTTAATAACGGTTGATTGTGTTTCTCTGCCCTCCCAGCCGGATGTTCCCGTTCCTGAGCTTCAACGTGTCGGGCCTCGACCCCGCGGCGCACTACAACGTCTTCGTGGACGTGGTCCTCGCGGACCCAAACCACTGGCGCTTCCAGGGCGGGAAGTGGGTCCCGTGCGGCAAGGCGGACACCAACGTGACAGGTAATTTATAAGATCTATAATTAGAGATATCATAGTTATCATATCTATATTGATATATAGATATCATATTTAAAATATCTATATATATCATAGTTATAATATCTATATATCATAGTTATAATATCTATATTTATAGATAGATATCACATTTATAATATTAATATATATATATATATCTATATATATCACATTTATAATATTTATATTGATATATATATCATAGTTACAATATCTATATTTATAGATAGATATCACATTTATAATATAAATATATATATCACATTTATAATATTTATATTGATATATATATCATAGTTATAATATCTATATTGATACATAGGTATCATATTTATAATATCTATATTGATATATACATCATAGTTATAATATCATTGAATGACCAGACATCCTCCATCACTCCGCCGACGGTGTTTGATGTTCGACATCGCGAGGTGTTTGATGAAGTGTTGAGTCCTCCTCTTCGTCCTCCTCTTCCTCAGGGAACCGGGTGTACATGCACCCGGACTCCCCGAACACCGGGGCGCACTGGATGCGCCAGGAGATCTCTTTCGGAAAACTGAAGCTGACGAACAATAAGGGAGCGTCCAACAACACGGGACAGGTATGATCTGTCATATTTAACAACTCCGCCTGGTAGCCAAAGGGGCTAGGCCTCGTTTATTATTATGATTATTATTATTATTATTATTATTATTATTATTATTATTATTATTATTATTATTATTATTATTATTATTTTTGTATTAGGCCACCGTTTCAGTAATAGTAATTTGTTAATATAACTAATGTAGGCCTGTTACTAATTACAGTAGTCTGCTCACCTTTTATATTTGTATAACGGCCTTGTATTATAAATAATGTATATTTTTTGTTTAATATAGCCTAATAATAATCTAATCTAAATAATAATATAATATATATAATCTCCTACAGTCAGGCCTTCAGTGTTCTGACTGTATTCAGACTGTAGTGTGTGTGTGAGTGTGTGAGTGAGTGTGTGTGTGTGTGTGTGTGTGTGTATGTACAGGCTGTATTCAGTGTGTGTGTGCGTGTGTGTTTGTGTGTGTACAGATTGTATTCATGTGTTCATCCATCATGTCTCCAGATGGTGGTACTCCAGTCTGTATTCATGTGTTCATCCATCATGTCCCCAGATGGTGGTACTCCAGTCTGTATTCATGTGTTCATCCATCATGTCTCCAGATGGTGGTACTCCAGTCTGTATTCATGTGTTCATCCATCATGTCTCAAGATGGTGGTACTCCAGTCTGTATTCATGTGTTCAGCCATCATGTCTCCAGATGGTGGTACTCCAGTCTGTATTCATGTGTTCATCCATCATGTCTCCAGATGGTGGTACTCCAGTCTGTATTCATGTGTTCAGCCATCATGTCTCCAGATGGTGGTACTCCAGTCTGTATTCATGTGTTCAGCCATCATGTCTCCAGATGGTGGTACTCCAGTCTGTATTCATGTGTTCATCCATCATGTTTCCAGATGGTGGTACTCCAGTCTCTCCATAAGTACCAGCCCAGGCTCCACGTGGTGGAGGTGAACGAGGACGGGACCGAGGACTCGAGCCAGCCCGGCCGCGTCCAGACCTTCACCTTCACCGAGACGCAGTTCATCGCCGTCACCGCCTACCAGAACACCGATGTAGGGCCCGCCCCCAACCCTAACCCTACTCCTTCTTTAAGACGTGTGTCTCTACTGCTGCTTTAGGATGTGTGTCTCTACTGCTGCTTTAAGACGCGTGTCTCTACTGTTGCTTTAGGACGTGTGTCTACTGCTGCTTTAGGACGTGTCTCTACTCCTGCTTTAAGACGTGTCTCTACTGCTGCTTTAATACGTGTCTCTACTGCTGCTTTAAGACGCGTGTCTCTACTGCTGCTTTAGGACGTGTGTCTCTACTGCTGCTTTAGGACGTGTGTCTCTAATGCTGCTTTAAGACGCGTGTCTCTACTGCTGCTTTAGGACGTGTGTCTCTACTGCTGCTTTAGGACGCGTGTTTCTACTGCTGCTTTAAGACGTGTGTCTCTACTGCTGCTTTAAGACGTGTGTCTCTACTGCTGCTTTAGGACGCGTGTCTCTTCTTATGCTTTAAGACGTGTGTCTACTGCTGCTTTAAGACGTGTCTCTACTGCTGCTTTAGGACGCGTGTCTCTACTGCTGCTTTAGGACGCGTGTCTCTACTGCTGCTTTAAGACGCTGTCTCTTGTGTTCCAGATCACGCAGCTGAAGATCGACCACAACCCCTTCGCTAAGGGCTTCCGGGACAATTACGACACGTGCGTTTTTTACCTTATTGAAATAAAGCAAAATATAAGAATTTCATTCTCCGTGCGAAAACATATTTCGGCCTAAATAGTCAAACTTTAAAATACTTTACATGACATTATAGTATATATATATATATATATATATATATATATACATTTTGTATCGATGTATACTATATTAGTACATAATTATATAATTATATTATATTGCTCCTATATTAGTAATCATATTTGTATGATTATATTATAGGCCTATATTAGTATACATTATTATATAACTATATTATAGGCATATTGCTCCTATATTAGTATACATAATCATATGATCGTATTATGGGTATATTGGTCCTATAATGGTGTTCATTATTATATGATTATATTATTTGGGGTATCTCGCCCCTAAAGTCGTGAGGTGATCTGAGCATGCCCAGGTCGTCAAGTGTGTTGTGTTGCAGCGTCTACACGGGCTGCGACATCGACCGCCTCACGCCCTCCCCGGGCGACTCTCCGCGTGCACAGATCGTCCCGGGGGCGCGCTACGCCATGGCCAGCTCCTTCCTGCAGGACCAGTTCGTAAGCACTTACGCCAAGTCCCGCTTCCACCCCGGCGGGGGGGGCGGCCCCGGCAGTGACCGCAGCGTCCCGCTCGGCGGCGGCCTGCTGTCCCCGCAGAGCGAGGACCCCCCTGCCGCCGCCCCGCAGCGCTGGTTCGTCGCTCCCGCCAACAACCGCCTGGACTTTGCCGCCTCGGCGTACGACGCGGCGGACTTCGCGGGCAACGCGGCCACGCTGCTATCGTACGCGGCGGCCGGAGTGAAGGCCCTCCCCCTCTCCCCTGCCGGCTGCTCCGGCAGAGCCCCCCTGCCGCTCGGGTACTACCCGGACCCCCCGGGCTGGGGCGCGCGCAGCCCGCCGCAGTACTGCAGCGGCAACAAGTCGGGCAGCGCGGTGCTGTCTTGCTGGAGGGCGGGGTCGCACTACCTGGCGGAGGAGGACCCGGCGGGCCCCGAGAGGTCCCCGGCGGGAGAGGACCTCAAGCCCAAAGACCTGTCGGAACCCTCCTGGATAGAGACTCCGTCTTCCATCAAGTCCATCGACTCGGGCGACTCGGGGATTTTTGAACAGGCGAAGAGGAGACGGATCTCTCCGTCAGATCCCCCGGGTCTGGACCTCGTGGGCCCCGGGCCCCCGGGCCCCGATCCCCCGGGGCCGGACCTCGCGGCCCCGCTGAAGGCCGAGATGCTGCCGCCGCGAGAATGTGAAAAGAACTGTACGAAGGACATTGGCTACTACAGTTTTTATCCACATAACTAAAAGAATCTCCCCAAATCTACCATCTGTCTATCTTTCTATCTTTCCATCTATCTATCTGTCTATCTGTCTATTTATCTATCTATCTATCTATCTATCTCTCTCTCTCTCTCTCTCTCTCTCTCTCTCTCTCTCTCTCTCTCTCTATCATCTATCACCTACCATCTCTCATCTCTCATCCTTCCAACTATCACTCTATCTATCTCTCTATCATTTATAGAGAGATATAAATGTAAAGAAGAGATCCTAACTTGCAGACGGGCCAAAGGTTCATTTTATTTCCTCGTGGTGATCCGCGGACTGGGAGACGGGGTTTGGCTGCTCAGCCACTGGGAGAACACGAGAACATTCTGGATCTACTGTACATGAGCCACGCGGAGGTGGAGCCACACGTGGTCCACAGAAGAGGACTTCTGAGGTGTGGAGATCATCTCTCTGTAGACACACGTGGACCACAGCTCCCTGAGAGGATCACTCTTTAGAAGGAGATCTTCTGACGTGGAGGTCTGACTCTTTAGACGGAGATCTTCTTACTCTTTAGATGGAGATCTTCTGACGTGGAGGTCTTCTGTTCAGTGTCCTGTAGCATTTCCTGGCATCGCTCTTTTTGCCGGTGAGAATCTTAAATGTATTTCGTTATCACAGTTCTAGAATACCGTTTTTTAAGTTGTCGTAGGCTTATCTTACAAATTTAAAATCTAAATTCTTAATATAGATGTGGTTTAAAAGATAATTAATAATAGGTTAAGCGTAGTTTTAATTTAAATGTCTTCTGGAATCCAATTTATTTTTCATAGCCTACGATAATGTTTGTGGAGGTTTTCTGTATCTGATGTAATGTGATGAAGTCCAATAAATATAAAGGAGAGCCGCAGTGTCCCCCTGGAACTCGTTGCATACATTTGAAACGATTTTCATTCCATTATTTAAAAATAAAAAACAGTTAGACTCGTTATCCATTATAAAGGTGGCACTTTGTATTTGCACTTTAACTTTATTTATCCATATGGAAAAACAACCCAGAAATGTTTGATCAAGTATAATTTATAGTTAAAATATATTATTTGGTTTCAACATGAATATGGGAATTTAATATTTATATGTAATACATTTAAAAAAAGGAAATGGTAAAACATAGATCGAATAATATTGAAGTCCTATTATAGAATAATATCTTCAACTAAAAATTAAAAGCCGAAAAACGGCTCGTGAATTATCCTAAATAATTGTAATATGCTGCTGTACAAACTCCAACATTTACACATTCATAGGCCTAATTATGCAAATTGTACTTGTAAAGCTATAAATGGCTATATGGTTTCTCAGCCTGTTACTTTTCAAATGTGTCAGATATCGTTTTAAAAATATCTTAAACCTAAAGTTAAAATCAGGATCCACGAAGCAGCTTCTAAATATCAAAAAGAGTTCGAACTACAAACCCAATCTGTTGAACAAGATGATACCATGAATAGAGAATTATAAATAGCTTTAAAGTTGGCACACACACACACACACACACACACGCACGCACGCACACACGCACACAAACACACACACACAGATGAGCGGGTGGGCCTTCCTGGAGAAATACACCAGATGGTAATGAAGACCTTCATGTTCGTTGCCGGAGAACAAGAATATGGTTCAGAATATTAATACATTAGGCTACATACGATGAGAGTTAAGCTTTAGAGAACATTTAGAACGGTGGTTCTCAAATGGGGGTACGGGTACCCCTAGGGGTACTTTGGAGTATTGCAGGGGATACTCAGAAAATGTAGTAAAGACAATAGAGAATTGAGAAAACGTGATGTGAAAGTGGTTGAAATGTAAATCTGAAAACAAGGAGAAAGGAGAATCTGTGTGAAAGAAAAGCGCATCCAGAAACACCAATATGTCCGTTTCAGGTGAATATATGTGAATGGGCTTCACCTATACATGCTCTCACCCACCCCTGGCCTTTGGCTCTTTTCGTGGGGAGAAATAAGCCAACAGTTGCATGAAGCACAGGCCAATGTTTCTCACTAAATTGTCAGCATTTGCATCATTTTAATGTTCATGTTTCACACATATGTTCGTTAGGTGAGGGCTGCAAGTAGCGCTCAAATATTGTTGTTTCACAGAACTCATTTTGGGTCCCTTCTCCTTCCGCAATTCTTCATCTACTCCCTTCAAAATATTCACATTAGCTTAGAATGGCGCACTTACATTCCATTTTCTTAAATATTCCACAAAGTTTAAGATATTCTCTATCTTCAAACATATCTTAACCAATTTTGACGTAATTTATACTCTTTTCAGACTCAACAGTTTAATTTCATACCCGCCACGTATATTTCCAGTTGGTCTCATTGACGTTGAGGCTAGAGCGTGATGACGTCACCCGCTCTACCCCTAGGGGGCAATAGTGGCGAACTCACGCCCCTTCCGGTAGGAGTCACAGTCAGACCTGCTTGTGCAGCCCCTGGCCTCTAGAGGGAGTCTGGATCCAGAAGAGGCTCTTCTGTAAAAGATGTCATTGCTTCGTTTTTTCATTAATTTTGCGGTGGTCATTAGTAGCAATGCATGCCCTGTGAGTCGGTTTTGGTGAAATAAAGGCTCTGGTGCTCCTGTTTCATGATGTTCTAGTATGGTGGAGGAGGTGGGCGGGGAGGAACGACAGGATTTTGGCTCTTACTAAAGAATATGAGAGCGAGAGAGAGAGAGAGAGAGAGAGAGAGAGAGAGAGAGAGAGAGAGAGAGAGAGAGAGAGAGAGAGAGAGAGAGAGAGAGAGGGAGAGAGACACAGAGAGATCTCTTGGCCAAGAAAGGAGGGTTGAGGAAAAGGTGGTTGGGTTGGACATCCATTCATCGTGACCGCAGCCCGGGCACTCCCGCGACTCCCGGCCGCCACGACTCCCGTCATGCCCCGTGAATGAATGAATGAATGAATGAATGAATGAATGAATGTCCAATCCAACCATTTCTTCCTCAACTATTCTTTCTTGGCCAAGAGATGCAACGTTAATTTGTTATCGCCACAAATAGCACAGGCACACAGTTCCCCAATGTAAGCACCTTGCTGTTACCGCCTACCTGCCGAGATGGGTTCTGTGTCACCTGGCCGCAAAATCAATGCTGTCTTCCCGTGGGCCATCGCAAGCCAAGGTGGGCGAGGCCATGAATACTTATTTCTTTAATAGATTGCTACACCTTCCCTTTATTAATAGATTACTACACCTTCCCTTTATTAATAGATTACTACACCTTTATTCATAGATTATTAGGGGAGACCGGTATGGTTGTAACACTTTTTTCTTCAGCACCTAAAACTACCATTTATTTTAAAGCTGCAGTTCTGGACCTTTAAGGCCACCTCCCTACATTTGAATACTACAAGTGGAAACCGTTTAAATCTCCTCAACTATATCACGGAATTTGTGAGATTATGACAAATACAATGTATACCTTTGTTACAACCTACCCCTCTACTGGGGTAGGTTGTAACACCTACTGGGGTAGGTTGTAACAGGTAGACAAAATGCAAAAAAACAATGTTACTCCATTTGATATGCCGATTTAATGATAAGCATAAACAGGGTTTGAAAATAGATTCACCAAACTGAACATTTTTGTTTTTGAGAACAGGGCAACATGTTCTCTGGTAACAACAAACAATTTAAATAAATCCTTAATCTGAATCACAATGGTGACAAATAAAATGGGGCAGACCTGGAGTGCATGCCTGGTGGCCCAAAACCTTAACCCTTAAGGGTTAAGGTTAAGCCCTAACCCTTGCCTGTTTCTTTTCTTGGGCCTGCTTTCGGAAACGGCCAAATTATTGTTGGACTGTAAGGTCCTAAGATGGACCCAGAGCTCGGGATCTCTGGAGGAGAAGCAAAGCCTGGCAGCAGGTGAGCAGGTGAGGAGCATGGCGGCAGGTGAGCAGGTGAGGAGCATGGCGGCAGGTGAGCAGGTGAGGAGCCTGGCGGCAGGTGAGCAGCTGAGGAGCATGGCGGCAGGTGGCCAGGTGAGGAGCATGGCGGCAGGTGGCCAGATGAGGAGCCTGGCGGCAGGTGAGCAGGTGAGGAGCATGGCGGCAGGTGGCCAGATGAGGAGCATGGCGGCAGGTGAGCAGGTGAGGAGCCTGGCGGCAGGTGAGCAGGTGAGGAGCATGGCGGCAGGTGAGCAGGTGAGGAGCCTGGCGGCAGGTGAGCCTCAGCTGGGTCAGGACGATCAGTGACCTGGGAGGGCGCACAGTCCTGAAAGATGTTCGGATGGTAAGGCCATATGCCTGTGCACTGAAAGCCTGCCTGAATGTTCCTTTGCATTGCGGCCATGGGTAGGGCGTTCCTCCAATCCCTGGAATGTTGTAAATTGTCATTGGTTTGCCTGGATTCATCCTCATCCAGTCATCACTGGCCGCATTCACCATTTTCTTAAATGGACCAAAGACACTGCGATCAAGTGGCTGGAGCTTATGGCTGCAGTGTGGTGGAAAGGTCAGAAGAACAATGCCCTGACCTTTGCAAAAATCAACGGCTCTCACAGAGATGTGTGAGGAGTGATTATCCAGCAGGAGCAAAACTTTTCTCTCTGGACTCACCTTTGTATGTTTCGCAAAGTGACCAAGAAAAGACAAGAAATCCTCCTTCTGCATCCAGCCTGACTTATTAGCAGTTCCAGCACTTCCTAATGGCCCACTCTGTACTAAGTGTTCGTTAAAGTTCTTTCGGGGGAACACAAATAAAGGGGGAATGGAATTCCCCAGAGCTTGCACAGCGTATGCGACTGATACTAATGTGCCTCTCACACCCGACGTCATGGCTCCAACCTGCTTGACCCCCCGGCGTGCTACCACTCGGGATGGTGCCTGCACAGTTGTGACGCCTGTCTCGTCCATGTTCCAAATGTCGGAACCATCTAAGCGGTTATTTTCTGTTGCCTCCCCCAGGCGACTGAAGAAGAGCTCGACATTTGTCTTGTTGAAGGAGGTGGCCCTTGAAAGGCTTGTTGCATGTGGACGCCTAATAGATAGTCTGGGGTGGAGTTTCAGAAAACTGCTGAACCACTCAGGCCCCATTTCAGGATGATTTATTTCGAAACTCACGGCTAGCTGATATGCAAACTTTCTGAACTATGCAAAATCATAACAGGAAGTCTGAGTTAGGACACACATTTCTGTTGATTGTCTAAATTCATATGTTGGTATTTATTTATCTTTTAACTGCTTTTATGTAATTTATTTATCATTCACAAACATTGAAAAATTGCCTATTCTACACTGTTCTCTGCTATCATGCTTACCTCGCGTGGAGTTAGCCCAAAGTATATATCAGCTGCCTGGCTAATGTTCTCTGCCAATAGATCCTCCTGCTCTCTGCTGAAGACTTGGTTTGGACTGCCGTATCCTGCCTGAGGAAGGTCCCGGGATCCCTGATCTTTAAGAAGTTTAAACTTCTTCCAATATCTATTAAGCGTAACATGGCAGATACCATGCTTTTTTGCCACTGCCCTGACAGATGTTCCATGATTAACTTCCTCTGCTGCTCTTTTCAGTACCTGGGCATCCACTCCACGATCAGTTATCCTCACCCATGTTCTAGGCATTCTGTAGAATTATTAAAATCACAAAAAATATTGACTTTGTATGTAAGGGGGTGGTTGTAACACTTTCAAGACATGCGTTACAACCTACCCCGCCCTGTCATCCATTACTAAACCAGCTGTATCGGCATGGGGCTTTGACATTAGCAAGGGAGAGATACACCATTCTTTACTTGAAAAACTAAAGTTTGACCTGATATGACTCATACAACTTTATATACAACGGTAAAAGTACAAGAAAACAAACATTAAAAAATAAGAAGTTACTTTCTTACCTTAAAATTTGGATTTGTCTCCTAACTCGTGGAAAAATGCATTTCCATGAGTGATCGTAAAGGAAGGAGGAGGAGACTGAACCTGTCACATGGCTCGTATCTTATCCCTGATTGGTGGAATTGGTGGTATTACAACTCACCCCATGTTACAACCATACCCGGTCTCCCCTACACCTTCCCTTTATCAATAGATTACTACACCTTTATTAATAGATTACTACACCTTTATTAATAGATTACTACACCTTTATTAATAGATTCCTACATCTTTAATAATAGATTACTCGAGGCGCTGCGCGTGTTGGCGCGCAGAGCGTAACGCTAGAGCGCAGAGCGCCTGTGCTGAGCCTCACGCGCGCCGTTAATGCGCTCAGACATCAGCACGAGCTCATCACGAAGGACCGTTAGCTTTGGATCTCGCGCTGCTCGGGACCGGACAGCTGCACGCGCCTCGAGAGACGATCGACCTCGTGGAGATGATGGACCCCCAGGAGCCGCCGCGGGAGCCGCTCCTACCCACGGTACTGTTCTTTACTCCAGCTCAGAGCCACTCCTACCCACGATACTGTTCTTTACTACAGCTCAGAGCCGCTCCTACCGACGGTACTGTTCTTTACTGCAGCTCAGAGCCGCTGCTACCCACGGAACTGTTATTCGCTCAGAGTTCATTAATGAACCGCTGGTTCTTACTCAGATACCTTCCGAGTAAATTCACCTTGGCTTGTATTTGGTTAAATGTTCAGACCGTAATGTTTCACTTCTTAAGTCCTGTTTACACGTATGTTTGTTTACAGATGTATGTTAACACGTGTAAGTAGGTGTGTTTGTGTGTTTACATGTGTATGTTTACACATGTGTGTTTACATGTGTATCTTTTCACACGTGTATGTTTACATGTGTATCTTTACAGGTGCTTGTTTACATGTGTGTGTTTATTGATGTGTTTCTGCCGGTGTTCTTAATGTTATGCAATAACGCAAAGCTTTTAACAGATGCCACATAATCTACCAAATTTAATCAGGTGACCTTTGTCCGCATGATATTTAAAATGAGACACAGATTATGGTGACACACACACGTGCACACACACACACACACACACACACACACACACACACACACACACACACACACACACACACACACACACGATCAACTCCATTTAATCAAATGTCAAATATCAGTTATTAAACCTTCCCTTGTTTGGTCATGTGTTTTCAAATCTACTAATTATTCTTATGAATGAAAGTGAACTGAGTCACATGACCCTCGTATGGTCCGCATACACGCCCACTGGGTCACATGACCCTCCGTATAGTCCATTGACACGCCCACCAGGTTTGCTTTTGGACCAAACTAAAAAATGGTTGCCCCTCACACCCCAAAGGTTGTGGGTTTGAATCCTTGTTTTCCCATCCAAAGGGCAAATGCTTTTGACTGAATTAATTATTCTTAAGGGGTATACATAATTTATTGAGAAAACATCATTATTATTATTATTAGTTTATATAAACATAAACTAGGCTTTCATTTATGTATATTTATTCCATCTTTATTTTTAAGAGGGAATGTCATTGGACATGGGGTGGGTGACGCTAGAGGTGGACTGATGCAGAGCTTAAAGCAGCAGTGATGCAGACCTTTAAGCAGCAGTGATGCAGAGCTTAAAGCAGCAGTGAAGCAGATCTTAAAGCAGCAGTGAAGCAGATCTTAAAGCAGCAGAGATGCAGAGCTTAAAGCAGCAGTAAAGCAGATCTTAAAGCAGCAGTGATGCAGAGCTTAAAGCAGAGCTTTAAGCAGCAGTGATGCAGAGCTTAAAGCAGCAGTGATGCAGAGCTTAAAGCAGATCTTAAAGTAGCAGTGATGCAGAGCTTAAAGCAGATCTTAAAGCAGCAGTGATGCAGAGCTTAAAGCAACAGATATGAGGTATGATTAAGTCTCAACCCGTTAGTTTGCTTATCTCATACATCTTGTAGCATCCCATCCAGCAGCCTCATCCCCTCATAAACTCATCTGATGGTGTGATTGTGTGAACGTGGAATGTAAGCAACAGCCAACAATACGTTGATACACAGGGTTCTGGGGAGATCGGAAAACTGAAGGACGGGAAAAACAGAGAACAGCCCCGCCCAGCGAGATGCTAGATTTGCCTATTCTTTTGCCTAACTCCATACGGAATCATTCAGAGTTATGAGTTAGTTTCAGAGTTATGTTTAAGACTGTCTTTGATCAGATTCATTCAGAGTTATGAGTTAGTTTCAGAATTATGTTTAAGACTGTCTTTGATCAGATTCATTCAGAGTTATGAGTTAGTTTCAGAGTTATGTTTAAGACTGTCTTTTATCAGATTCATTCAGAGTTATGAGTTAGTTTCAGAGTTATGTTTAAGACTGTCTTTGATCAGATTCATTCAGAGTTATGAGTTAGATTCAGAGTGATGTGTGCTTCGTGGGCGGGAGTATCAGGTTTCATCACGTGGAATCGTATCCACGTGATAAAAAGCTGACAGCTCCTGATGCTCCTGGCCTGATGCTGCCAAATGGCCGCTGCCATCTGCAGGGATCAGACCAGGGTCTCTGCTGCATGCTGGGACAGCGCTCTGGGTGCCAAGGTTCCAATCCCATTCCTCTGTTCTGAGCTCTTGTCTACGCATCCAGAGCCTGCCTGCTCGCTGCATGGCGTGGGGTTCTATTGATCTTCTAAATAAATCTGTCATGTAGACTATTTTCGATATTATATCAATTCATCATTACATCAGAATATCAAGTATTTTCTATTATTGTTTAGTTGGATAATAACAAAATGGCCTGTAAGGACTGTAAGAGGAGCTTTGTCTTGTCTTGATAAAAAGCACTTTAACGTTCTCCTGTCCCAACCCATTTCGGTGAGTGGTTTTTATTGAAGGGTTGATGATGTTTTTAGAGTAAGAAAACGTATGATTGACATATGATTTAATAAGAGGAGGAGCTCTTTGTGTGTGGATGACAGCAGTGGGTCAGAGCTGAAGGATGTTGATGTCTGAGTTCTGGTGGAGCTGATGGTGTTGATGCAGGCCTGTTGACCCTCCTTAAGTTAAGTTGTGACCAAGGTCTTTCCAGTACCACCAGTACCGCCCAATCCATCAACTTAACGTCTCATCAATATACAGGTCTATCAATCAGCACACAATTAGCCAGCGTTGTTTTAGCTCAATCTTTCAAGTGTATTTTATGAGTGGATTGGATCAGAGTTGTTTCGACAAAGTGTGAGTGACACACGGCAGTGGAGTGCTGTGA
>NC_136936.1:51824675-51877175 GCF_949987615.1 Pollachius pollachius
TAGTCTGGGGGGTGGTGTCAGACGTCCTGTTCCCCCCCCCCCCCCCGCTGGTCTGGGGGGTGGTGTCAGACGTCCTGTTCCCCCCCCCCCCCCCCCGCTGGTCTGGGGGGTGGTGTCAGACGTCCTGTTCCCCCCCCCCCCCCTGCTGGTCTGGGGGGTGGTGTCAGACGTCCTGTTCCCCCCCCCCCCCCGCTGGTCTGGAGGGTGGTGTCAGACGTCCTGTTCCCCCCCCCCCCCCGCTGGTCTGGAGGGTGGTGTCAGACGTCCTGTTCCCCCCCCCAGGTGGCTGAAGTTCGAGGAGGACGTGGAGGACGGGGGCGAGCGCTGGAGTAAGCCCTATGTGGCCACGCTGTCGCTGCACAGCCTCTTCACGCTGCGCAGCGCCATCCTCTCCAGCACCGTGTTGCTGGACATGAGCGCCACCGGCCTGGGGGAGGTGGCAGGTAGGCCTACGGGCTGGGGGAGGTGGCAGGTAGGCCACCGGCCTGGGGGAGGTCACAGGTAGGCCTACGGGCTGGGGGAGGTGGCAGGTAGGCCATCGGCCTGGGGGAGGTCACAGGTAGGTCTACGGCCTGGGGGAGGTGGCAGGTAGGTCTACGGGCTGGGGGAGGTGGCAGGTAGGCCTACGGCCTGGGGGAGGTGGCAGGTAGGCCTACGGGCTGGGGGAGGTAGTGGTAGTGGTAGGCCTACGGGTTGGGGGAGGTAGTGGTAGAGGTGGGCCTACGGGCTACAGGTAGTAGTGGTAGGCCTATGGCTAGTAGTGGTAGTGGTAGGCCTACGAGCAGCGCTACAGGTAGTATTAGTGGTAGGCCTACGAGCAGCGCTACAGGTGTTAGTATTAGTGGTAGACCTACGAGCAGCGCTACAGGTGTTAGTATTAGTGGTAGACCTACGAGCAGCGCTACAGGTGTTAGTATTAGTGGTAGGCCTAAGAACAGCGCTACAGGTGTTAGTATTAGTGGTAGGCCTACGAGCAGCGCTACAGGTGTTAGTATTAGTGGTAGGCCTACGAGCAGCGCTACAGGTGTTAGTATTAGTGGTAGACCTACGAGGAGCGCTACAGGTGTTAGTATTAGTGGTAGGCCTACGAGCAGCGCTACAGGTGTTAGTATTAGTGGTAGACCTACGAGGAGCGCTACAGGTGTTAGTATTAGTGGTAGGCCTACGAGCAGCGCTACAGGTGTTAGTATTAGTGGTAGGCCTACGAGCAGCGCTACAGGTGTTAGTATTAGTGGTAGGCCTACGAACAGCGCTACAGGTGTTAGTATTAGTGGTAGGCCTACGAGCAGCGCTACAGGTGTTAGTATTAGTGGTAGGCCTACGGGCAGCGCTACAGGTATAGTAGTCCTACCCATGGAAGGGTAAAGCACAGGAGTCACTTATAACCCAATAAAGGGACAGCCTGAAGACCCGGGTGGTGGACCACCTTCACTCGGGGGGTCCACTACCCGGGACCATGAGCAGTGTGCTGATGTTGTGGTGTTTCCCCAGACATGGTCCTGGACCAGCAGGAGCTGTACTCCCCCCTGGGAGAGCAGCTCCGGGCCCGGGTGAAGGAGACCCTGCTAAAGCCTCACCACCACCAAAACCACAAGAAGCTGGCCTGCCGTCTGCCCATCGTCCGCTCCCTGGCCGACATGGGCCGGCGCGCCTCCACCCTTCACCTGGACCCCAACAGTGAGGCCTGGGGATGTCCTGCTGCCCCAGGGCCCACAGCCTACCCAGTGGGCTGGGGACCCCTGTAGTCCTGTCTTGAGGTCCACCACTGTGGGGTCCTGCTGTATCACACGTGTTGTTCAGCGTGTTAATTACATTGTCGTGGGCCAATTGTATTCAGAGGAAACACTGCATACGGGTGGGGGGGGGATTACAAGGACCCACACATCTTTGGAAACATGCTGTTAACATACTTTGTAGAAGGTTTAATGCACTATTAGATTTAATCTGATTTAATCAAGCTTTCATCCATCTGGGCCTTACAACATAGAAAGCAGGAAAGCCTTTCCCTGCAGTGTTTGATCTCAGTCTTGGTTATTTCCCAGAATTCTGATATGAAAGTTAAATCTATTTTATACATTTTGGCTGAGCTCAGAGGAGGATGGATGATCAAACAACATATGGAGAGGAAGTTTGTCCCTGGACATTTGAAGAGCTCCTCTCCCTCGGTTTGTGTTCCAGGTCAGCTCGCCTCCTCCCAGAACCAGCTGGCAGCTCCAGATGGGAGGGGAGACGACAGTATGGTGGACTTTAGTAAGGTACCGTCCTCACTCAGACACATGGAGACACTGGGCTGGGTTTAGTAAGGTATCATGGAGACACTGGGCTGGGTTTAGTAAGGTACTGCAGACACATGGACCAGTAGGCTGGGTTTAGGAAGGTACCGTCCTCACTCAGACACATGGAGACACTGGGCTGGGTTTAGTAAGGCATCATGGAGACAGTAGGCTTGGTTTAGTAAGGTATCAAAGAGACAGTAGGCTGGGTTTAGTAAGGTATCATGGAGACAGTAGGCTGGGTTTAGTAAGGCATCATGGAGACAGTAGGCTGGGTTTAGTAATGCATCATGGAGACAGTAGGCTGGGTTTAGTAAGGCATCATGGAGACAGTAGGCTGGGTTTAGTAAGGTATCATGGAGACAGTAGGCTGGGTTTAGTAAGGTATCAAAGAGACAGTAGGCTGGGTTTAGTAAGGTATCATGGAGACAGTAGGCTGGGTTTAGTAAGGTATCATGGAGACATTAGGCTGGGTTTAGTAAGGCATCATGGAGACAGTAGGCTGGGTTTAGTAAGGCATCATGGAGACAGAAGGCTGGGTTTAGTAAGGTATCATGGAGACAGTAGGCTTGGTTTAGTAAGGTATCTTGGAGACAGTAGGCTGGGTTTAGTAAGGTATCATGGAGACAGTATGCTGGGTTTAGTAAGGTATCTTGAAGACAGTAGGCTGGGTTTAGTAAGGTATCATGGAGACAGTAGGCTGGGTTTAGTAAGGTATCATGGAGACAGTAGGCTGGGTTTAGTAAGGCATCAAAGAGACAGTAGGCTGGGTTTAGTAAGGTATCAAAGAGACAGTAGGCTGGGTTTAGTAAGGTATCATGGAGACAGTAGGCTTGGTTTAGTAAGGCATCATGGAGACAGTAGGCTGGGTTTAGTAAGGTATGGAGACAGTAGGCTGGGTTTAGTAAGGCATCATGGAGACAGTAGGCTGGGTTTAGTAAGGTATCATGGAGACAGTAGGCTGGGTTTAGTAAGGTATCATGGAGACAGTAGGCTGGGTTTAGTAAGGCATCATGGAGACAGTAGGCTGGGTTTAGTAAGGTATCATGGAGACAGTAGGCTGGGTTTAGTAAGGCATCATGGGGCAGTAGGCTGGGTTTAGTAAGGTATCATGGAGACAGTAGGCTGGGTTTAGTAAGGTATCATGGAGACAGTAGGCTGGGTTTAGTAAGGTATCATGGAGACAGTAGGCTGGGTTTAGTAAGGCATCATGGGGCAGTAGGCTGGGTTTAGTAAGGCATCATGGAGACAGTAGACTGGGTTTAGTAAGGCATCATGGAGACAGTAGGCTGGGTTTAGTAAGGTATCATGGAGACAGTAGGCTGGGTTTAGTAAGGTATCATGGAGACAGTAGGCTTGGTTTAGTAAGGTATCATGGAGACAGTAGGCTGGGTTTAGTAAGGCATCATGGGGCAGTAGGCTGGGTTTAGTAAGGCATCATGGAGACAGTAGGCTGGGTTTAGTAAGGTATCAAAGAGACAGTAGGCTGGGTTTAGTAAGGCATCATGGAGATCCCAGCAGTATGCAGTGGATCACAGATGGGGAGGTATTTTAAATATAAAATGGGAGTCTCCTTATTGAGGTTGTAATAAAAAGATCCTGATGAATTTCTCCTGCTAAGGTTCGCTCTCCCTTTCCAGTCTCCTTCATGTGTTCCTTGTCTTGCTCAAGTGGGTCAGAATACAACACACCGTCCTATATTAATGTGTGTGCTGTTAGTATCAATCAATCCAACCTGATTCTTTGGAAATCCCTCTATTAGATTAGGATTAGAGCCATGCTATATGATGGTGGTATATGATAAAGCCACCACAATAACCATTATCATTTAATATGATGATGGTGACCATTTGAACAGGTGAATCTCATCAGCTCTCACTGCCAGGAGGAACAGCATCATGAACATCCTTCAGCCTTCATCATGTTAAGATCCAGGCGAAACACTTTGATGTAGACCATCCATCCACTCTCTTCCATTCACATCCGATACGTATAATATGGCACTTTATCTGTATCTGTCAAGGACTGTCAGGCTACCCCTGATCTGCTGCAGAGGGTTCCTACATTACCTAGTCCTAACCTCTAAACATCAGGAAACCACATCCTGTAAACTATACATTTATAAATAGGAAAAAAGGAATCCAATGTTTTCTAACCTTCTGTATAACAGGCTGTAGTAATAATTATGAGAACAATTGCCTGTGACACCTGTGACACACTGATCTGCGTAGTAATACATGGTTAGTAGTATACATGTGCAAAGCAGAAAGGGTATGTAATGAAATGCTATCTGACTGGTCCTGAGCCTCTCAGACCTTCTTTTAACAACCGATGGCGCATTATTCCGAGACAGAGCATCTGAGTTGTTACAACAACATGTGATCTGAAGACTCTCCTAATGAACCCTGCGCTAACTGCTGCAGTCCTACAAACTCACATAGGACCTCCGTTGTACCTCAATCATCTATCTACCTTAATGATGTTCAATTGTTTTAGGCCATAGTTTATCTTTAAACACAAGATAAAAGCAAAATCCTGTATGTAATAAACTCAATTTAGGAAGAAAATATGTCTAAATGTATGGCAGGGATGCTTGTATACGATTCTGTCACTACTTTCATACGGATTAGTCACGCTGGATGATTGCATTGTTGAAATGTGTGCAAACGTCCGCTCTGATCCTTATGCTGACATGCTGCTTTGAGAACACAAACACAAGGAGGTGTCTGACTCTGCTGTAGATGGCTGCACTGGGCCTGCACTGTGCCAGTGAGCCAAGGGACATGAGCCAAACTCAGAAACATCTCGTAGAGACGCTCCCTCACAAACCAGCGAAGCTCCATGCTGCATAACAATGGATCTGCACAGCTGCCATGCTAATACTATTAATACTACTAAGTGCAATGACTGCTAACATTCAGCACAGAGTCAAAAGAATAGCTCCATCCTGTTTATATAAACTAGGTGAAATCCATGGTGCTAAGGATTATTAATAGAAGTGGAACATCCATACATTCATCCTCTAGGGAGCTATTGCATTGTTAAGCTACGAGGGAACAGCTAATCTCTTAGTATCTCCATTTACATTAACATTTAGGGCATTTAGCAGATGCTTTTATCCAAAGCGACTTACAATAGGTACATTTGTCATAAGAAGTGAAACAATATATCGCTGTCAGTACAGTAAAGATGTTTATAGAACCAAGTGCAAGTACTAACAATCGCTAGGCTAACCCATTCCCAGTGTACAGCAGTGCTAGCAGCTACTGCAGATGCTACACAATTAAGTACTATGAATAAGTGCAAGGTAGATTAAGTGCGTACAATAAGTGCGTACATTAAGTGCCAGGACGTACAACATACAATGGTGGCCGGAAGGGGCTGGGTGGCTATGCAGAGTCCAGGTGAACTCTTAACAGGTGAGTTTTGAGTCTTTTGCTGAAGCTGGTAAGCGACTCTGCGGTCCTGATGTCGGCTGGGAGCTCGTTCCACCACTGAGGTCCCAAACAGAGAAAAGTTGTGACTTTATTGATCGACCTTTGCTTGCTCTTAGCGATGGCGGTACCAGACGTCCAGCTGAGGTAGTTGAGCAGAGGGATCGAGCTGGGGTGTGTGGCTTTACCAATGCTTGGAGGTAGGCAGGGGCAGTTCCATCGACTGCCTTGTAGGCCAGTACCATCATCTTTAATTGGATGCGAGCTACTACAGGGGGTCAGTGGAGGTCCCGGAGGAGGGGGGTCACATGGGAGAACGTCGGTAGGTTGTAAACAAGGTTTAAAAAGGTTTAATAGTGGAGGCAGGGAGTCCAGCCAGGAGCGAGTTGCAGTAGTCGAGGCGGGAGATGACCAGTGATTGGACCACTGAGCTGAGCTGCTTCCCTTGTGAGGAACGGCCGGATCTTGCGGATGTTGTAAAGTGCAAATCTGCAGGATCGGGCCACCGCAGTGATGTTTGCGGTGTCTCCTCTAAATGATGACTGGGATGCATTAATATTCTATATGATATGTATCTATATCTTCCTCCAGGTGGACCTCCACTTCATGAAGAAGATCCCGGCGGGGGCAGAGGCCTGCAACGTGCTGGTGGGGGAGGTGGAGTTCCTGACACGGCCAGTGGTGGCGTTCGTCCGCCTGTCCCCCGCTCTGCTGCTCCACGGCCTGACGGAGGTCCCCATCATGACCAGGTACTGACCCCACCCAGATCCCTCCACCACCTGATGGAGGTAACGACACCAATCAGACCACACCTGTCAGAACATCTGGCAGCACTCGACCGGTCAGGCAGCTCCAGATGGATTCTTCTCCACCATGTACTGATAGGAATGAAGTGTTGATAGTATAGCAGAGTGTTGATGGTTGGAGATGTGTTGATAGTACTGTAAAGTACTGATGGTTATAGTAGTGATGACGATGGTCCCCATCAGGTTCCTCTTCATCCTCCTGGGGCCCCTGGGCCGAGGGCCCCAGTACCATGAGATGGGTCGCTCCATAGCCACCCTCATGACCGACGAGGTAACCATCCATCACTCATACCAATCAATAAACATACCTTATTTAGTATTATTTAGTATTTAGTATTTAATCTTTAGTATTATGAAGTATTATCACATGATCCATGTCCGTATTTTCATATGATCCATGTCCATATTATCAGGTAATCCATGTCCGTATTATCAGGTAATCCGTGTCCGTATTATCACCTGATCCATGTCCTTATTATCCCCTAATCCATGTCCAGGTTTTCCATGACGTCGCCTACAAAGCCAAAGATCGTAACGATCTGATCGCTGGGATCGATGAGTTCCTCGATCAGGTGACCGTTCTGCCCCCTGGGGAGTGGGACCCCTCCATCCGCATAGAGCCCCCCAAACACGTGCCCTCCCAGGTCAGTCTGCTACAGTAAACTACCGCAGAATGAACTGCTACAGTAAACTACTACAGTAATCTACCGCAGAATATACTACTACAGTAAACTACCACAGAATGAACTGCTACAGTAAACTACTACAATAATCTACCACAGAATATACTACTACAGTAAACTACCCCAGAATGTACTACTACAGTAAACTACCGTGGAATGAACTGCTACAGTAAACTACTACAGTAATCTACCGCAGAATATACTACTGCAGTAAACTACCCCAGAATGTACTACTAAAGTAAACTACCGCAGAATGAACAGCAGTAAACTATCGTAGAATGTACTACTGCAATAAAATACAGCAGAATGAACTGCTACAGTAAACTACTACAGTAATCTACCGCAGAATGTACTACTACAGTAAACTACCGTAGAATGTACTACTGCAATAAAATACAGCAGAATGAAACCACAGAATGTACTACTATATTAAAGTACAGTATGATGTACTACAGCAGAATGTACTACGGTAGAACACCTACCATTTGAATGTAGAACAGTAGTTGACAAATGTTTTGCTGAATAATAATAATGGTAATGAAAAATAATAATGATGATGATAATAATATTGATACATTTTATTTGTATTGCACTTCATATTACTAGAATCTCAAAGTGCTACAGAGAAGTAGAAATAAAATCTATGAGAATAAAAGCAATTCAAACAATTATTAAAAAATACTAATAAATGGATAAAAGGAGAGCCTATTAAAGAAAATTTAGCAAAATATAGTTTTCAAAAAGATACGTTTTTAGGTATAATTTAAAAACAGGTGTAGTCTGATGATGATGTCATAGTAACAGTCATGCTGGCTTCAGGAGGGGAGGAGGAAGAGCTGTGTTCTAGAAGAGGAAGATGAGCCCGGTGGACACGGAGGTCCAGAGCTGGAACGCACGGGCCGGTCAGATCTATGTTTCATATATCTATATCATATCATCTATGATAGAGCTATATCTATCATATATCTATCATAGAGCTATATCTATCATAGAGTTATATCTATCATATATATAATAGATATTAATCATATATCTATCATAGAGCTATATCTATCATATATCTATCATAGTGTTATATCATATCATCTATCATAGAGCTATATCTATCATATATCTATCATAGAGCTATATCTATCATATTGATAACATATATGTATCATACACCTATATCATGATATATCTATGATATATCTATTGTAAATATATATATCATTAATCTATCATATTAAGGCTATCATATATCTATCATATACATCTATCAAATATTTATCATTAATCTAATATATGTAGCTATTTTATGTCTGTAATTTTTTTATCGTACATAACGCTATATCTATAATTTTTCATAAATCTGTCTGTCTGTCTATCTGCCTGTCTGTCTGTCTGTCTGTCTGTCTGTCTGCCTGTCTGTCTGCCTGTCTGTCTGTCTGTCTGTCTGTCTGTCTGCCTGCCTGTCTGTCTGTCTGTCTGTCTGCCTGTCTGTCTGTCATGGAGGGTGGAGCTGGTCATGGAGGGGTTTCCATGTCCTCCCAGCAGCAGTGATCTTTGCAGGGTCACAGTGCTGCTGGGAGGAAACACTTTAACACATCGTCTTAGAGATGTGTGAAAGGTCTTCTCCTGTTTGGAGCTTCTGGGTGTCCTGGTTCGAGGGGCCCGGTCGCCGTGGTAACCCAGGTCCGGCGCTGAGCCCTCTGTGTGCCCCCAGGCTGTTCGGGGGTCTTCTCCTTGACGTGCGGCGGAAGGCGCCCCACTACCTGTCCGACTACAGCGACGCCTTCAGCCTCCAGTGCCTGGCCTCCCTGCTCTTCCTCTACTGCGCCTGCATGTCCCCCGTCATCACCTTCGGAGGGCTGCTGGGGGAGGCCACCGAGGGCCGCATCGTGAGGCTCCGCCCCTACTCCGCCAGACATCACCATGGATACCATTCACCATCCATTCATACACTATTCACAATATACAAACTGAAGACAAGATGGAAATACTTTTTGTTACAATTTAGTACTTGATGAAACCCTCTTCTCCAAAGCCCCTTGCAGGGAATTCAGAGACGTCTCTAAGAGGCCTACAGGATAGGGCATGCTGTAGGAGGCCTAGGGGTTAGGGGTTAGGAGGCCTAGGGGTTAGGAGTTAGGGGGCCTTCGGTTTAGGGGTTAGGAGGCCTACGGGTTAGGGTTAGGAGGCCTACGGGTCAGGGTTAGGAGGGAGAGAGAGAGGGAGAGCTTATGAAGTGTTGTGTGTTCTCTCCTGGTCCAGAGTGCCATCGAGTCTCTGTTCGGGGCGTCCATGACGGGTGTGGCCTACTCGCTGTTCGCCGGCCAGCCCCTCACCATCCTGGGCAGCACCGGCCCCGTGCTCGTCTTCGAGAAGATCCTCTTCAAGTTCTGCAAGTAGGCCTCTCCCCAGCCCCTGTGCCTCAGTAGGCCTCTCCCCAGCCCCTGTGTCTCAGTAGGCCTCTCCCCAGCCCCTGTGCCTCAGTAGGCCTCTCCCCAGCCCCTGTGTCTCAGTAGGCCTCTCCCCAGCCCCTGTGTCTCAGTAGGCCTCTCCCCAGCCCCTGTGTCTCAGTAGGCCTCTCCCCAGCCCCTGTGTCTCAGTAGGCCTCTCCCCAGCCCCTGTGTCTCAGTAGGCCTCTCCCCAGCCCCTGTGTCTCAGTAGGCCTCTCCCCAGCCCCTGTGTCTCAGTAGGCCTCTCCCCAGCCCCTGTGTCTCAGTAGGCCTCTCCCCAGCCCCTGTGTCTCAGTAGGCCCCTCCCCAGCCCCTGTGTCTCAGTAGGCCCCTCCCCAGCCCAGTTATGTGGATGTGTGTGTATCAGTGGCGGCTGGTGATCAAAAATGTTGGTGGGGCACAGTAATAGACTGGGGGTCTTGGGGTCTGGGGTTCCCCCCCCCATATATATTTTTTAATTTAATAGATTTGATTTCCTGTATTCTGGTGCATTTTGGGGATGGCCACTACCTATTTACCTACTATTCATTCAGATTCCTAGCCTACATCCTGACTTGCAGGGCCTGGACAAGCTTACACTGCATATACAGACCTACTTCATGGCCATTCCACCAGCCATTGCTATTTGACCCATTGTTATTCTGATATTGAGACAAATCATGATCACTGTCCTATAGCGTCCATTTTTTTGTCTACTTCAAATGCAGTTAGAAATATGGGACAGTTGCTTCATTTTGTTTATATGCTACAGGCCGAAAGACTAAACTAATATGTAACTCACTTGCTCCTTTTAAGTATAACATTGCTTGGGGAGTCCAATTCCTCCACTGAAAAGGGTGGAAAGTGCTTACGACTCTCTGCTGGTTAGCGATCTATCTCTTCTCTACATGTAGTTGTGTTGCGCGAATGCTGCTGAGGGAGGTAGCCTATTTGATTGATTCACTGAATTGTCCAATCATGTGGTGATAACCAAAAAAAGCAATACCATTGGCCTGGGGCGCACACTGGTGCGACCCGAGGGCGAATTTTCTTGCGCCAATGAAAAGCTGTCTCTGCTTGATAGATAGCAAAAAGTTAGCGAGCTTACATTGACTTCAACGTGGCCGGCGCCCCTGACTTGGAGGAGGGCTTTATTTCGAAGGACCAATAACTAGCCTAGCCCAAATCATTGACGTCCAGACGCATTTAAATGGTTGCAGACAGAGACAAGTATATCACACAATTAAACGAGTATAAACGCTATGCATTTTTGTTGATTTATTTCGTATTGATAATAGTTGATTAATAGTTGGCAGACCATATTCAAGTGAATATTTCACGGAGGGGCGGCGCCCTAGCGCCCTCTATTGACCCACCACCACTGGTCTGTATGTATATATATATATACAGGGTGCGATTTGTGAAAAAACCAGAGGGGGGGATAATTTTGAGAAACATTTTAAAATGTTTCAAAATGAAGACGGACCCTGTGTATTTTGGTTGTTAATTATTACGATGTAATGGTGAAAATACTTTGGATGGGGGGGATAATTTTTATCCCCACCGAGGATAAAAATAATTCAGCAGAGGGTAGGACGTGTAAACCAGAGGGGGGGATAATCCCCACCATCCCCACCGGCAAATCGCACCCTGTATATATATATATATTGTGGCAACCCGCTCCCCACCAGGAGGGTCCGAGGGCTAGTGGTGGAGGGCGTGTACCGCCGCCATCCACTAGCCAGCGGCAGAGAGCAACACACCCCTCACCCCCATCAGCCTGATGAGGGACACCTGGCAGGAGGGAGGACACGTGCGGGGAGACCTCTCAAAAGAGAGCGGAGGACTGACTCCGGGAGAGAGGGAGTAAGATCGACACGAAGGCGACCACGGAGACCCTAGCTCAACCTTATCGTTCTTGCCTTGATCTAACTTCTGTGAATAAACGCCGACTACGGCTTAAACCTGACTCCAGAGCGTGGTACTTGCCGTGAGACCAGACACTTAGGGACCGGGTTGCCACATATGGTGGAGAATGCAGGCACTTGGAACCCGCTACAACTCACGGTAAAGTACCCGCTCATAGCATGCGGCACCCAGACGGAGCCGACGACGCCCAGCGCCAGCAGCAGCTCCAGGCGCAGGCCGCCGCGGCTCAGCGGGATACCATGGAGAGTCTTGCCCTGCTCCGCGAGGCGGTGCTCCGACTCACCCAGCACGCCGTCCGCGACTCCCCGACCAGTCGGCTCACCAAGCTCGGCCCAGAGGACGACGTGGAGGCCTACCTGGAGGTATTCGAACGGACCGCCCGGAGAGAGAGCTGGCCGGAGGGGCAGTGGGCCCACATCCTGTCGCCCTTCCTCACCGGACCCGCCCAGCAGGCGAGCCAGGACCCCTCGGCCGAGACCGGGGGGGAAAGGAGGGGGGACCGATGGAGGTCGCTTGCGTCCACGGGGAGACCCGTACCTACGGGACCTGCCATGTGGTCGTCCGGACCCCCTACTGCCCCACTGCCCGGGCGGGGATCGTCCCCCACCTCCCGGTACCGCTCCTCATTGGGAGGGATTGCCCGATCTTTGATCGGCTGTGGAACCTTGAGCGGGGATCCCGGCCTCGGAGAGAGCTTCCCCGCGGGGGGGAGGAGGAGGGCTTACCAGCCTACGGGGCTACGCGGATCCCGGCGACCCCGGGGGAGACAACGGCTGAGGATCAGGGCTCCGAGGGAAACGGACCCTCACCACCGGGTTCCCCGATCCGCACGGAAGGGGGGGTCTGCCCGGTCCGGATCGCATGGGCCTCCCCTCGGCACCACGGACACCGTAACGGCGTCCGAGCGGAACGACCCGCCCGATAGTTCTCCCCTCACCGAGTTCTCGGACTTCTTCCCGGCAAGAGGGAGGTACTACTCGGCCGGGACAGTTCGCCAGCGCTCAACTGCAGGACGACGCCCTAAAGCATGCCTGGAGCCACGTGCTCGCCCACGACGGACAAACCCGGGACTCGGTGAGTTGCTTACCGCACCCACATTTTAGCACCGGGGGGGGGGGGGGGGGGGCTGCTCTACAGGGTAGTGGAAAAGGAGGGGGAGGTGACGGAACAATTAGTGGTACCGCGACCGTACGTCAGCAAGGTGCTCTTTATGGCCCACACACACCTCCTGGGAGCTCATCTGGGCATGGACAAAACCAGGGACCGGGTCTTAGCGAGCTTTTACTGGCCAGGGGTAAAAAGGGACGTAGAACGGCGCTGCCAGGCGTGTCCCGAGTGTCAGCGGGCAGCCCCTCGAGCCACGGTCAGAAACCCCCTTATTCCCATGCCCATCATAGAGACCCCGTTCGACCGGATAGCCCTCAACATCGTGGGGCCCCTCCGCAAAACCAGCCGGGGACACGGTACATCCTGGTGCTGGTGGACTACGCCACCAGGTACCCAGAAGCCCTACCCCTACGCGCGGCCACAGCTAAGGCGGTAGCCAAGGAGCTCATGCTTCTGTTTAGCCGGGTGGGGATAGCCAGGGAGGTCCTGACAGACCAGGGTTCATGTTTTATGTCCCGTGTGATGAAGGAACTGCTTAGCCTCCTCCAGGTCAAGCAGCTTTGGACGTCAGTGTACCACCCCCAGACGGACGGCCTCGGGGAGCGTTTCAATAAGACATTGAAACAGATGCTGAGGAAGGCCATGGATGTCGACGGGAAGAACTGGGACCAGCTGCTGCCCCATGTCCTGTTTGCTGTACGGGAGGTGCCCCAGGCCTCCACCGGCTTCTCCCCGTTCGAGCTGCTATACGGGAGAAGACCCCGGGGGATCTTGAACCTCGCCAAGGAGGCGTGGGAGAGCCAGCCGTCCACCCATCGCACCACGCTGGACCATGTAGAGCAGGTGAGGGACCGCATGGCCAGAGTGTGGCCCATCGTGCGAGACCACCTACGGTGAGCACAGCAGGCCCAGGCGAGGGTCTACAACATAGGAGCCCAGCTGCGCACCTTCCGCCCAGGAGACCTGGTCCTGGTCCCCACGGCGGAATGCAAATTCCTAGCCAAGTGGCAGGGGCCATACGAGGTGGTTCAACGAGTGGGGGAGGTGAACTACCGGGTACGACAGCCCGGGAGACGTAAGCCCACACAGTTATATCACATCAACATCCTGAAGCAGTGGAGGGGGGGAGTGGACCCTCCAGACCCGGCACCCCTGGCGTTGGCGGCCCAACGTAAAATCCCGGTGGTCCCGGTGGGGGAGGACCTCAGCCCGGCCCAGAAGCAGGACCTCGACGAGATCGTGATGCAACACCAGGACGTGTTCTCGGAGATTTCGGGGAGAACATCGGTCGCCCACCACGATATCCGGACGGCGCCAGGGGTAACGGTGAGAGTCCCCCCATACAGGGTCCCGGAAGCTCGGCGGGAGGCCATCCAGGAGAAGGTAGGACGAATGCTTAAGCTCCGGGTCATCGAGGAATCAAGCAGCGCCTGGTCCAGCCCAGTCGTTCTCGTGCCCAAACCTGACGGGACGTTCAGGTTCTGTAACGACTTCCGGAAGCTGAACGAGGCCGCAGAGTTCGACGCCTATCCCATGCCCAGGGTGGACGAGCTGATCGAGCGACTCGGACTGGCTAGGTACCGCACCACCCTGGACCTGACCAAGGGGTACTGGCAGGTGCCGTTGACCCAGACCGCCCGGGAGAAGACGGCGTTCGCGACCCCGGGGGGCCTGTATCAGTACACCGTCCTCCCCTTCGGCGTCCATGGAGCCCCGGCCACATTCCAGAGGATGATGGACCAGCTCCTACGGCCTCACCGGGCCCACGCCGCAACCTACATCGACGATATAATCATCCACAGCGACAGCTGGGATGTCCACCTCCGACAGCTGCGGGCCGTGCTGGGGGAGCTACGGAGGGCCGGTCTAACCGCCAACCCGGCCAAGTGCCGCCTCGGACTGGAGGAGACGGCCTACCTGGGGTACCAGGTAGGGCGGGGGAATGTCCGGCCGCATGAGAGCAAGGTGGCCGCCATCCGGGACTGGCCACGCCCCACCTCAAAAAAAGCAGGTGAAATCGTTTTTAGGGCTGGTAGGATACTACCAGCGGTTCATACCCGGCTTTTCCACGCTGGCCAGCCCACTCAATGACCTGACCCGGAAGGCCCTGCCCGATCGGATCAGGTGGTCCTAGGCAGCCGAAAAGGTCTTCGGGACACTGCGGGGAGCCTTATGCTCGGAGCCGGTGCTCATAACCCCTGACTTTACTCTACCCCCCTCATTGTGCACACAGATGCTTCGGAAGTAGGGCTGGGGGGAGTGCTGTCCCAGATCCGGGCCGGAGAGGAGCACCCAATCACCTACATCAGCCGGAAACTCCTGCCCAATGAGAGGAATTACTCCACAGTGGAGAAAGAGGCCCTAGCCATCAAGTGGACCTTGGGTAAGCTCCGGTATTACCTCGTAGGTCGGGAGTTTACCCTGGTCACCGACCATGCTCCACTGAAGTGGATGGCCAGCGTCAAGGACACCAATGCCTGGGTGACGAGGTGGTTCCTGGCCCTCCAGGACTTCCACTTCAAGGTGGACCACCGACCGGGCAAGGAGCACGCCAACGATGATGCCCTGTCACGTCGGGATGCATGCCTGGGTTGGAACCCAGTCAACCGGAGGCTTCATCAAGCGGTGAAGGAGTGTGGCAACCCGCTCCCCACCAGGAGGGTCCGGGGGCTAGTGGTGGAGGGCGTGTACCGCCGCCATCCACTAGCCAGTGGCAGAGAGCAACACAACCCTCACCCCCATCAGCCGGATGAGGGACACCTGGCCGGAGGGAGGACACGTGCGGGGAGACCTCTCAAAAGAGAGCGGAGGACTGACTCCGGGAGAGAGGGAGTAAGATCGACACGAAGGCGACCACGGAGGCCCCAGAGACTACGAGGCTCACGGAGACCCTAGCTCAACCTTATCGTTCTTGCCTTGATCTAACTTCTGTGAATAAACGCCAACTACGGCTTAAACCTGACTCCAGAGCGTGGTACTTGCCGTGAGACCAGACACTTAGGGACCGGGTTGCCACTATATATATATATTTTTTTTGTATATGTGTAGATATATGATTGTGCTTTGCTGTAACACTGTCATGGTTATTGATGGATTTGGGCATTTGTCATATTTATAAAAATTCTCCTTACATTCCAATAGCAATCCATCAAACCCGGTGTCTGTCTCAGGCCTGTAACAAGCCTGGCCAATCATTTCATTCGGCCCTAATGAAATGATTGGCCAGCCCAGCTGTCAGTCTACCTCTCTAGCCCTTCTCTGCACTGCCTTGGCCTCACTACTCACGGCTGTCACCAGGCTAGCAGACCTGCTGCTAACGCTAGAGAGCTAGTCTGGGGGTCTATTCTTTAAATTCTACTTAAATCTGATTCTCTAGATCACCGACCACAGCTTTAAACACCTGTCCCTGAGTCATGTGACCCTACAGTACGATGTCCTACCTGTCCCTGAGTCATGTGACCCTACAGTACGATGTCCTACCTGTCCCTGAGTCATGTGACCCTACAGTAGGCTGTCTGTCCTACAGGGAGTATGGATTGTCCTACCTGTCTCTGAGGACGTGCATCGGGCTGTGGACGGCCTTCCTGTGCGTGCTGCTGGTTGCCACGGACGCCAGCTCGCTGGTGTGCTACATCACGCGCTTCACGGAGGAGGCCTTCGCCTCGCTCATCTGCATCATCTTCATCTACGAGGCGCTGGAGAAGCTGGTCCACCTGGGGAAGCACTATCCCTTCAACCAGAGCAACAACCTGGCCCGGCTGTCCCTGTACTCGTACGTCCTCGAACGCACGTCCGCACGCACACACACTGGGCAGCGATAGGCCTTAAGCGTTAAGAGGTTTACCAGAGGTTGAGCTGTTAGAGGCTCAGGAGATCAGCAGAGAGCCGCTCTCTAGGACTGGACTACGGTAGGACCGGGACCTGGGGCGGGACTACGGTAGGACCTGGGGCGGGACTACGGTAGGACCGGGACCTGGGGCGGGACTACGGTAGGACCGGGACCTGGGGCGGGACTACGGTAGGACCTGGGGCGGGACTACGGTCGGACCGGGACCTGGGGCGGGAGTACGGTAGCGGGTGAACCAGATGTTGTCCTCCAGGTGTTCCTGTGTGGAGCCAGCAGACCCCAGCAACGCCACCCAGATGTTCTGGGAGACCAACAACATCACAGCCTCTGAGATCTACTGGGAGGCCATGGAGGTCCAGGTAACACACACTGTCTCTCTCTCTCCGTCTCTCTCTGTCTGTCTCTCTCGCTCACTCTCTCGCTACCTCTCCCTCTCTCTCTCCCTCTCTCTCCCTCTGTGTTCCTCTCTGTCTCTGTCTCTGTCTCTGTGTCTCTCTCTCTCTCTCTCTCTCATCCGTCCCACTAGCTCCACTGAGAGACAGAACCAGGGTCATTACCTCCATGTTACATAAGCAGGAGGTGGAGGAGGTGGATGATGAGGTGGGGGTGGTTGGGGAGGTGTAGGTGGTGGGGGAGGAGGTGGAGGAGGAGTTTGGGGAGGAGGTGGAGGAGGAGGAGGTGGGGGAGGTGGAGGAGGAGGAGGTGGGGGAGGTGGAGGAGGAGTTTGGGGAGGAGGTGGGGGAGGTGGAGGAGGAGGTGGGGGTCCTAGCAGGTCGCTCTGCGCTCCAGATGGAGGAGCAGATTAAGGATTACTGGATTACTCAACATATCAGAAAAGCACATTTTGATGCTCGCTCACATTTTGGGAGTGCGGGTCAGCCCTTAAAACATCGGCTGCTCTGCTGGAATTAGAGCCTGCAGGCGCCGGACATGTGTTCTGCTGACCTCCCTTCAGGTCACCAAGAGGTCAGCTAAGGGCTGTGTGGACAGACCTGCTCAGAGGAGCAGTTCAGTGAGTGGTTCACCAGACCAGCTCAGCTCTTCCTCACAGCTCAGGAGGGGCCGTACAGGAGCCCATGAGTGAGCAGACTGGACCTGTCCTGGTCTGCGCTGTGTATTCAGGTGGGGGGGTTCTGGATGTAGGGTACCATCTAACCCCAGGTGGTTAGGGGGTCTGGACGTAGGGTACCATCTAACCCAGGTGGTTAGGGGGTCTGGACGTAGGGTACCATCTAACCCCAGATGGTTAGGGGGTCTGGACGTAGGGTACCATCTAACCCAGGTGGTTAGGGGGTCTGGATGTAGGGTACCATCTAACCCCAGATGGTTAGGGGGTCTGGACGTAGGGTACCATCTAACCCAGGTGGTTAGGGGGTCTGGACGTAGGGTACCATCTAACCCCAGATGGTTAGGGGGTTCTGGACGTAGGGTACCATCTAACCCAGAAGGCTAAGGGGTTCTGGACGTAGGGTACCATCTAACCCAGGTGGTTAGGGGGTCTGGACGTAGGGTACCATCTAACCCAGGTGGTTAGGGGGTCTGGACGTAGGGTACCATCTAACCCAGAAGGCTAGGGGGTTCTGGACGTAGGGTACCATCTAACCCAGAAGGCTAGGGGGTTCTGGACGTAGGGTACCATCTAACCCCAGGTGGTTAGGGGGTCTGGACGTAGTGTATCATCTAACCCCAGGTGGTAAGGGGGTCTGGACGTAGGGTATCATCTAACCCCAGGTGGTAAGGGGGTTCTGGACGTAGGGTACCATCTAACCCAGAAGGCTAGGGGGTTCTGGACGTAGGGTACCATCTAACCCCAGGTGGCTAGGGGGTCTGGACGTAGGGTATCATCTAACCCCAGGTGGTAAGGGGGTTCTGGACGTAGGGTACCATCTAACCCAGAAGGCTAGGGGGTTCTGGACGTAGGGTACCATCTAACCCCAGGTGGCTAGGGGGTCTGGACGTAGGGTATCATCTAACCCCAGGTGGTAAGGGGGTTCTGGACGTAGGGTACCATCTAACCCCAGGTGGCTAGGGGGTCTGGACGTAGTGTATCATCTAACCCAGGTGGCTAGGGGGTCTGGACGTAGTGTATCATCTAACCCCAGGTGGTAAGGGGGTCTGGACGTAGGGTACCATCTAACCCCAGGTGGTTAGGGGGTCTGGACGTAGGGTATCATCTAACCCCAGGTGGTTAGGGGGTCTGGACGTAGGGTACCATCTAACCCAGGTGGCTAGGGGGTCTGGACGTAGGGTATCATCTAACCCCAGGTGGCTAGGGGGTCTGGACGTAGGGTATCATCTAACCCCAGGTGGTAAGGGGGTTCTGGACGTAGGGTATCATCTAACCCCAGGTGGTAAGGGGGTCTGGACGTAGGGTACCATCTAACCCCTGCCCTTCCAGGACTGCGTGGACAAGCGAGGGGAGTTTGTGGGCAGTGCGTGCGGCCCCCACGGGCCCTATGTCCCCGACGTGCTCTTCTGGTGCGTGGTGCTGTTCTTCTCCACCGTCATCATGTCCGCCTTCCTCAAGGACTTCAAGTTCAGCAGCTACTTCCCCACCAAGGTAGTGATCCCAGCGCAACGAGGCCCTCTGGGGGCCGGCGCTGGGACTGCGCTCTGGGCTGATGAACACACGTGTGGCTAAAACACATTTGATGATATTCATTGTATTGTTTTCCATTTTATAATTCCTAGGCAGGTACATTTAAAGATCGTCTCATGCTCTGTGGTAGGTGAGGGCCATCATCAGTGACTTCGCCGTGTGCATCACCATCCTCACCATGGTGCTGGTGGACTACGCCCTGGGGGTCCCATCGCCCAAGCTCAAAGTGCCCAGCGTCTTCAAAGTGAGTCTAACGTACCTCACCCTGGGTCTGGACCAGTCCCCCATGGGCCTGGACCAGGACCACCCTGGGTCTGGAGCAGGACCAGGACTCATGGTCCAGGTCTGGACCAGGACCCCATGGGTCTGGGCCAGGACTCATGGTCCAGGTCTGGACCAGGACCCCATGGGTCTGGACCAGGACTCATGGTCTAGTTCTGGACCAGGACCCCCATGGGCCTGGACCAGGACCAGGACTCATGGTCCAGGTCTGGACCAGGACCCCATGGGCCTGGACCAGGACCAGGACTCATGGTCCAGGTCTGGGCCAGGACCCCATGGGTCTGGACCAGGACTCATGGTCCAGGTCTGGGCCAGGACCCCATGGGTCTCGACCAGGGCTCATGGTCCAGGTCTGGGCCAGGACCCCATGGGTCTGGACCAGGGCTCATGGTCCAGGTCTGGACCAGGACCCCATGGGTCTGGACCAGGACCCCATAGGTCTGGACCAGGGGTCCAGGTGTGCTACCTCCCCCTGGTCCCTGGTGGTCAGTGCCTCCAGGACTCCTCTGAGGTCTACAGTAAGAGGTGTCTGTGTCCCCAGCCGACCCGGGACGACCGGGGCTGGTACGTGAGTCCTCTGGGCCCCAACCCCTGGTGGACCGCCGTGGTGGCGCTGGTCCCGGCGCTGCTCTGCACCATCCTCATCTTCATGGACCAGCAGATCACCGCCGTCATCATCAACCGCAAGGAGCACAAGCTCAAGGTGGGTCCAGACCCATGGACCTGACGGTCTCTCTGTCCCTGACGGTCTCTCTGTCCCCGACGGTCTCCTCTCTGTCCCCGACGGTCTCCTCTCTGTCCCCGACGGTCTTCTCTCTGTCCCTGACGGTCTCCTCTCTGTCCGCGACGGTCTCCTCTCCGTCCCCGACGGTCTCCTCTCCGTCCCCGACGGTCTCCTCTCTGTCACCGACGGTCTCCTCTCTGTCCCCGACAGTCTCTCTGTCCCTGACGGTCTCCTCTCTGTCCCCGATGGTCTCCTCTCTGTCCCCGACGGTCTCCTCTCTGTCCCCGACGGTCTCCTCTCTGTCCCCGACAGTCTCTCTGTCCCTGACGGTCTCCTCTCTGTCCCCGATGGTCTCTCTGTCTCCGATGGTCTCCTCTCTGTCCCCGACGGTCTCTCTGTCCCCGACGGTCTCTCTGTCCCCGACGGTCTCTCTGTCCCTGACAGTCTCCTCTCTGTCTCCGATGGTCTCTCTGTCTCCGATGGTCTCTCTGTCCATGACGGTCTCTCTGTCCCCGACGGTCTCTCTGTCCCCGACGGTCTCTCTGTCCCCGACGGTCTCCTCTCTGTCCCCGACGGTCTCCTCTCTGTGCTGCAGAGGGCTGTGGGTACCACCTGGTGTCCTCCCTACGGTAACTAGACAGGACGGCTGTGTCTACCACCTGGTCTTCCTCTCTGTCCCCCCCTATAGAAGGGCTGTGGCTACCACCTGGACCTGCTGGTGGTGGCGGTGATGCTGGGCGTTTGCTCCCTCATGGGTCTGCCCTGGTTCGTGGCGGCCACGGTGCTCTCCATCTCCCACGTCAACAGCCTGAAGCTGGAGTCTGAGTGCTCCGCTCCCGGAGAGCAGCCCAAGTTCCTGGGCATCCGGGAGCAGCGCTTTACCGGCCTCATGATCTTCACCCTCATGGGCTGCTCTGTCTTCATGACCTCTGTCCTCAAGGTCAGCTCTGTCTTCATGACCTCTGTCCTCAACGTCAGCTCTGTCCTCATGACCTCTTTCCTCATGACCTATGTCCTCATGACCTCTGTCCTCATGACCTCTGTCCTCAAGGTCAGCTCTGTCCTCATGACCTCTGTCCTCATGACCTCTGTCCTCATGACTTCTCTCTTCAAGGTCAGCTCTATCCTCATGACCTCTGTCCTCATGTCTCTGTGATGTTTCCTCTGTCCTCATGTCTCTGTGATGTTTCCTCTGTCCTCATGTCTCTGTGATGTTTCCTCTGTCCTCATGTCTCTGATATTTCCTGCGTCCTCATGTCTCTGTGATGTTTCCTGTGTCCTCATGTCTCTGTGATGATTCCTGCGTCCTCATGTCTGTGTTTCCTGCGTCCTCATGTCTGATGGTTCCTCTGTCCTCATGTCTCTGTGATGATTCCTGTGTCCTCATGTCTCTGTGATGATTCCTGTGTCCTCATGTCTCTGTGATGTTTCCTGTGTCCTCATGTCTCTGATGGTTCCTGTGTCCTCATGTCTCTGATGATTCCTGTGTCCTCATGTCTCTGTGATGTTTCCTCTGTCCTCATGTCTCAGTGATGTTTCCTCTGTCCTCATGTCTCTGATGTTCCCTCTGTCCTCATGTCTCTGTGATGTCTCCTGTGTCCTCATGTCTCTGTGATGTTTCCTCTGTCCTCATATCTCTGTGATGTTTCCTCTGTCATGTCTCTGTGATGTTTCCTGTGTCCTCATGTCTCTGTGATTTTTCCTGCGTCCTCATGTCTCTGTGATGTTTCCTGTGTCCTCATGTCTCTGTGATGATTCCTGTGTCCTCATGTCTCTGTGATGTTTCCTGTGTCCTCATGTCTCTGATGGTTCCTGTGTCCTCATGTCTCTGATGATTTCTGTGTCCTCATGTCTCTGTGATGTTTCCTCTGTCCTCATGTCTCTGTGATGTTTCCTCTGTCCTCATGTCTCTGTGATGTTTCCTCTGTCCTCATGTCTCTGATGTCTCCTGGGTCCTCATGTCTCTGTGATGATTCCTGAGTCCTCATGTCTCTGTGATGTTTCCTGAGTCCTCATGTCTCTGTGATGTTTCCTCTGTCCTCATGTCTCTGTGATGGTTCCTGTGTCCTCATGTCTCTGTGATGGTTCCTGTGTCCTCATGTCTCTGTGATGATTCCTGCGTCCTCATGTCTCTGATGGTTCCTCTGTCCTCAGTTCATTCCCATGCCGGTGCTGTACGGAGTGTTCCTGTACATGGGAGCATCTTCTCTGAAAGGCATCCAGGTAAAGGCTTTGTGCTTCAGCCTGTTTCCCTCTCCTGCCTTATATTCTACTTTATTTATAATGCTATTAGCATGCATCAAATGAAATGACCAAAAATGCAGTTAAATCACCAATCAAAACAATCTACTACTACTACTAGTGTTATCTTCAACTATGAACAGCATCATGTTTTCTATTCCTGTGAGTTCATGATCGAGTCAGGGGTTAGTTGAGTTTGAATGAGTGAGGGGTTAGTTGAGTTTGAGCGGGTGAGGGGTTAGTTGAGTTTGAGTGAGGGTTTAGTTGAGTTTGAGCGGGTGAGGGGTTAGTTGGGTTAGTTGAGTTTGAGTGAGGGGTTAGTTGAGTTGGAGTGAGTGAGGGGTTAGTTGAGTTTGAGTGAGTGAGGGGTTAGTTGGGTTAGTTGAGTTTGAGTGAGTGAGGAGATAGTTGAATTTAAGCCAGTGACAGGTTAGTTGAGGTCATTGAGAGCGTGAGGGGTTAGTTGAGTTGGAGCGGGTGAGGGGTTAGTTGCGTTTGATATTGATATTGTTTGTCGCTCCCCAGTTCTATGACCGTCTGAGGCTCTTCTTCATGCCGGCCAAACACCAGCCGGACCTCATCTACCTGCGCCACGTCCCTCTCCGCAAGGTGCACCTGTTCACCGTGATCCAGCTCAGCTGCCTGCTGCTGCTCTGGACCATCAAGACCTCCAAGGCCGCCATCGTCTTCCCCATGATGGTGTGGGATGCGTTCTTCACGCTGAGCCCTGGAGACCTGGTCCTCCAGAGAACCTCATCCTGCCTGTGTAACCCCCAGGTGCTGGCGCTGGTGTTCATCAGGAAGCTCATGGATTGTTTCTTCACCAAACGGGAGATGAGCTGGCTGGACGACCTCATGCCCGAGAACAAGAAGAAGATTCTGGAGGACGAAGAGGAAGAGGTGGAGATATTACAACGTTCACTCACACGGTCAATTTAGAGATCAGACCAAAAGGGATTTAGTCTGAACTGGAAATTAAAAACAGTTTGTTGATGATGGGCTAGAGTTTAGGACTGTAGAACGTTCTGGAAGTCTTCAGTTGTATGATCTGTACCTTTAGTGGTGTTGAGCTCCACTAACACACTGACTGATTGATCTGCCAGGTGGAGGAGCAAAGCATTCTGGGAGAGGAGGACACGGCCGTGCCGCTGAAAGACTACGAGTAGGTTACAGTTAATTATATATCATACATATATATACATAAATATACATAAACATACATATTATATGTACATGTAAGTTACTGTTTATTATAATAATTGAAGCGTACACAAAAGGGACTCTTAATTCTATAATTCACTGTTCATGTGTTCTGAGGTATGAGGCTGTCTGCATGATGAGGGATGTGACAGGAAGTGACATTATCTGCTGGTGTTTCAGAGCACTGAGCCCGGTCATCAACATCACCAACGAGATGTCCAAGGGTTCCTTCGGGAACGCTTGGAACGCAGAGCGCTCCGGTGACTGAAGAACGCTAACCCAGAGACAGAACCGGTTTAGACATACCAGTGAGCCATGTTACCAAACCCGATCATTAATATATGTAAACTATTTGTTGCTATACCTGATCAATAATATATATAAGCTATATATTACTATACCTGATCAATAATAGATATAAACTATGTTACTATACCGGATCAATGATAGATATGAACTATATGTTATCAAACCTGATCAATAATAGATATAAACTATGTGTCACTATACCTGATTAATATTATATATAAACTATATGTAACCAAACCTGATCAATAATAGATCTAAACTATATTTTACCAAACCTGATCAATAATGGATGTAAACTATGTTACTATACCTGATCAATACTAGATGTAGACATACTATATGTAACCAAACCTGATCAATAATGGATGTAAACAAGTCCATTTATCTTAAGGTAGAATCCAATAGCACAAGCACTTCAATGCAGCTGGATATTATGCAACAGGACATTATTCAAACATTCTATATGTTACTATAGCTGATCAATACTGGATGTAAACTAACTATATGTTACTAAACCTGATCAATAACGGATGTAAACTATGTTACCAAACCTGATCAATACTAGATGTAAACAAACTATGTTACAATAGCTGATCAATACTAGAAGTAAAGAAGTAATGTAGCAACATGTGTACTTTCATCTAATAAAGCCTCATTCTAGAAGAATGGGAGTCCTTTTGGTCCAATAGAATCATACCTTCCCTCATGTGGTCTGTTGTGAATGGATTATTGGTTAACAGCCATAGTACTTATATTATATATTTTAATATCTTTGGTAAACCCTTTCTGTAAAACATTGTTATTGAACTATTTTATTAAAACCTTATGTTTGCATCTATTATGTGTGCATCGTTTATCTTGTTTTAGTATTGATATCGATTTTTATATTGTACTGTTTATTATGAGTAATTATGTTGACTGAAATCCATGTATTTACTGAAACAATGTATTGATAGCATCCTTGTTTTAGTGAGTTTCTTTGGATCAGTGTTGTATTCTGACCAGGTCTGTTTCTGAGAGTTGATATGAAATGTATCAATAGATGGATTGAAAATGGATCAATATTTATGTTATATATTTATCATCGTGCTTCATATCAGAAAATATTTTCTACCAGATTAATGGATTAATTATTTATCATTTCATGCATTTAAATAGCTTGCTAAAGATGTCTTCTGTTTTTTTCTATGGTTCTTAAAGGTCTCTGTTCCCTCTCTCCTTTCACTCCAACGTATGTAGCTTTGAAATATTGTATGCACGTTTTTATCTGGTATTTCATAAATGTCATCGTACAATTTTGCATTGGATTCACTTCGATAAACATCCTTAAGTTATATTGAAGCACATGTATTTTGAGAATAAAATTATATTGAAAAATATCTATTTCTGCATATTTCATATATCAAGGGGCTCATGTTGTACACACACACACACACACACACACACACACAAACAAACAGTATACTCTAATGTCAGACGTTTAGTTCAATGCCGTGTACGTATTGTTATTTAGAAGAGAAAACATAAGTTGCCTAATGAAAGAAGCGTGTCACATGACCCTCAGAGACTGGTGGCTATAAATAGAGTGAGTGGGCAGGACTTGAGCAGATGGTTGGAGACAGGAGAGATGACAGCTCGGAGGAGGCACATCCCAATACATGTCAAGATGCTGGCTCATGTGCATTACTGTTCTGTCCCCCTGCCAGCACTTGATCTAATCGCTGATCCCGGCCCTGTTGATTGACGTGCTTTCGTCTTGCTGCTGACTGTCAGCCGCTCATCGGGGAATCATCTGAATGTTTGACAGGTGAGGTGGACTGTGGTGTGAACCCCACGGGGGGGGGGGGGGGGGGGGCCAGAGAGACACGCTCACTGGGATCTCTTCAGCTCTGAGGAGTGGGAGATGGAGATCAGATGAGTTGGAGAGGAGGTGGCGTAACTCCTCCTCATCAAGGCTCTCTGAGTCCTCAGTGAGGAGGCGTAACTCCTCCTCATCAAGGCTCTTTGACTCCTCAGTGAGGAGGCGTAACTCCTCATCAAGGCTCTCTGACTCCTCAGTGAGGAGGCGTTACTCCTCCTCATCAAGGCTCTGAGTCCTCAGTGAGGAGGCGTAACTCCTCCTCAACAAGGCTCTCTGAGTCCTCAGTGAGGAGGCGTAACTCCTCCTCATCAAGGCTCTCTGAGTCCTCAGTGAGGAGGCGTAACTCCTCCTCAACAAGGCTCTCTGAGTCCTCAGTGAGGAGGCGTAACTCCTCCTCAACAAGGCTCTCTGAGTCCTCAGTGAGGAGGCGTAACTCCTCCTCAACAAGGCTCTCTGAGTCCTCAGTGAGGAGGCGTAACTCCTCCTCAACAAGGCTCTCTGAGTCCTCAGTGAGGAGGCGTAACTCCTCATCAAGGCTCTCTGACTCCTCAGTGAGGAGGCGTAACTCCTCATCAAGGCTCTCTGACTCCTCAGTGAGGAGGCGTAACTCCTCCTCAACAAGGCTCTCTGAGTCCTCAGTGAGGAGGCGTTACTCCTCCTCATCAAGGCTCTGAGTCCTCAGTGAGGAGGCGTAACTCCTCCTCATCAAGGCTCTCTGAGTCCTCAGTGAGGAGGCGTAACTCCTCCTCATCAAGGCTCTCTGACTCCTCAGTGAGGAGGCGTAACTCCTCCTCAACAAGGCTCTCTGAGTCCTCAGTGAGGAGGCGTAACTCCTCCTCATCAAGGCTCTCTGAGTCCTCAGTGAGGAGGCGTAACTCCTCCTCAACAAGGCTCTCTGAGTCCTCAGTGAGGAGGCGTAACTCCTCCTCATCAAGGCTCTCTGAGTCCTCAGTGAGGAGGCGTAACTCCTCCTCATCAAGGCTCTCTGAGTCCTTGGACTCCGGTTGAATATTAATCATTAAGTTCCTTATTTAACCCCGCCCCCCAGGGGTCCATTGGGGGCCGTTCTTAATTCACTGACTTGGTGAATTGGTAAAACAGAGTGTGGGTCTTCAGTGGATCAGTGTCTCTACTGTTTATTCACAGTGTGAAGCTTTGAGGTGGTTTTGGTATCATATTAATCATTCATATAATTCGATATTAGTATCATATTCATACCTATTCGCTGATATGGATGCATGAGAACTAAAGAAAGACGGATCTCAAGGAGTACATTTTTCTTTATTCAAAACTAAATCTGACTTTATATGAAATTAAGAAAGTTATTGTCGACAGATGTTCTTATCCAGCAGCGCCGCAGACGCTAACGGGGGTCCTGGGAGAACGTGAGACAGAAACAAGAGGGACAGAGACCCACAGCATGCTGCTGCTCAGCCAAAGAGACATCAGCATGGGGCGCCCCAGAAGAGACCAATCACAGGGGTCTGAGCCGGGGGAACCCCCTCAGCGGGGCTACTCCCGCCGACCCCGCCCCGTCTTCAGCCAGGACACAAACTCCTTGGCCGCCTGGTCCTGCAGGTAGGAGCTCACGTCGCTGGTGTAGGTCCCCTCGGCGTGGCGCCGGACCGGCTCTCTGGGGGGGGACACGCTTTACTCCTCACGCCCTCTTTACTCCCCCTCTTTACTCCTCCTCTTTACTCCCCCTCTTTACTCCTCCTCTTTACTCCCCCTCTTTACTCCCCCTCTTTACTCCTCCTCTTTACTCCCCCTCTTTACTCCCCCTCTTTACTCCTCCTCTTTACTCCCCCTCTTTACTCCCCCTCTTTACTCCTCCTCTTTACTCCCCCTCTTTACTCCCCCTCTTTACTCCTCCTCTTTACTCCTCACGCCCTCTTTACTCCCCCTCTTTACTCCTCCTCTTTACTCCCCCTCTTTACTCCCCCTCTTTACTCCCCCTCTTTACTCCTCACGCCCTCTTTACTCCCCCTCTTTACTCCTCCTCTTTACTCCTCCTCTTTACTCCCCCTCTTTACTCCTCACTCCCTCTTTACTCCCCCTCTTTACTCCCCCTCTTTACTCCCCCTCTTTACTCCTCACGCCCTCTTTACTCCCCCTCTTTACTCCTCCTCTTTACTCCCCCTCTTTACTCCCCCTCTTTACTCCTCACGCCCTCTTTACTTCCCCTCTTTACTCCTCCTCTTTACTCCTCCTCTTTACTCCCCCTCTTTACTCCCCCTCTTTACTCCTCACGCCCTCTTTACTTCCCCTCTTTACTCCCCCTCTTTACTCCAACTCTTTACTCCCCCTCTTTACTCCCCCTCTTTACTCCTCCTCTTTACTCCCCCTCTTTACTCCTCCTCTTTACTCCCCCTCTTTACTCCTCCTCTTTACTCCTCCTCTTTACTCCTCCTCTTTACTCCCCCTCTTTACTCCCCCTCTTTACTCCTATGAGACCAGCTGTTCTAAATCTTAATGATGGTAATCTTCATATGGTCCCTTTGTATGAATCTATATGTAGATGACATTAGGTCATATGGTCCCTTTGTATGAATCTATATGTAGATGACATTAGGTCATATGGTCCCTTTGTATGAGTCTATATGTAGATGACATTAGGTCATATGGTCCCTTTGTATGAGTCTATATGTAGATGACATTAGGTCATATGGTCCCTTTGTATGAGTCTATATGTAGATGACATTAGGTCATATGGTCCCTTTGTATGAGTCTATATGTAGATGACATTAGGTCATATGGTCCCTTTGTATGAGTCTATATGTAGATGACATTAGGTCATATGGTCCCTTTGTATGAGTCTATATGTAGATGACATTAGGTCATATGGTCCCTTTGTATGAGTCTATATGTAGATGACATTAGGTCATATGGTCCCTTTGCATGAGTCTATATGTAGATGACATTAGGTCCACCCACCCGTTCCTCTTTGTGTTCTTCAGCCACTGGACGAAGGCCTGCACTCTCCTGGTCTCCAGGTATTTGCTGTAGTCGTTGGAGAAGGTTCCCTCGGAGTGCCTCTTGCTGGAGGCCGTTTCTCTGGGGAGGCTGAGCGCAGAGTCGCCGGTGAGCCTGAGAGGAATGTTGGACCGTCAGCAGAGTGAGGAGGAAACCAGGAGGAGCAGGGGCAGCGGAGGAGGTCTCACCTGGGGCCGTTCTCCTCTGAGTCCGGGAGCTGCCAGCTGGCCTGAACCGCCACCAGCAGCAGGACCCCGACCAGAGAGTAGGTGCTGTTCATCCTCTGAGCTTCTGGAAGACCAACACAAGCAGTGAACCCAGGTGGACCCAGAAACCCTCCACAGAGACAGGTAGGGAAGGATAAACGGTACAGTCTGAAGGTCTGTGTCTCCAGGTAGCTCTAGGAGGAGGCTCACCTGGTCTTCTGAGGGAGAGAGGTTGCAGACTGTGAGCGTGGAGGTTCCAGGTGTCCTGCTGCTCGTCGTCTTCTCCTCTGCCGCTGAGGACTCTGCTCCGCCCAGCCGACCGGAGGCTTATATAGCAGAGCTGACGGCCCCCTGGTCCCAGGTGGCCCCCCGCACTCCCCCACAACCTGTTACTCTCAACCCATTAGTCAGCCCCCCCTCCCCCCTCAGCTGGATGGCTTTGACTTTGTTTGAGGAGAGGAGAGAATCGTGTGGAAATAGCGCAATGGTTGGTTGGTTAAAAAGCCTTCGGGGTCTTAACCAAACATCAGCATGAAGGAGCCTCTCGCCTGGAAACCAGGTAAACACCGTGAAACCATCGCAGCATGGAGGTCATCACACCACTCAGCGGGCGGAATCCATTTAACAGAACAATATGCAGCTATATCCTCATTATGTGCTTATCTACTTGTATGTGTTAGTTATGTTTCAGATGCTCTATCATGCTGGCAGGCAGGTAGGGCCTCCTGATGGAGCAGGCCTCCTGATGGAGCAGGTAGGTAGGGCCTCCTGATGGAGCAGGCAGGTAGGGCCTCAGGATGGAGCAGGCCTCCTGATGGAGCAGGTAGGTAGGGCCTCCTGATGGAGCAGGCCTCCGGATGGAGCAGGTAGGTAAGGCCTCCTGATGGAGCAGGCCTCCTGATGGAGCAGGTAGGTAAGGCCTCCTGATGGAGCAGGTAGATAGGGCCTCCTGATGGAGCAGGCCTCCTGATGGAGCAGGTAGGTAGGGCCTCCTGATGGAGCAGGCCTCCGGATGGAGCAGGTAGGTAAGGCCTCCTGATGGAGCAGGCCTCCTGATGGAGCAGGTAGGTAAGGCCTCCTGATGGAGCAGGTAGATAGGGCCTCCTGATGGAGCAGGCCTCCTGATGGAGCAGGTAGGTAGGGCCTCCTTATGGAGCAGGCTTCCTGATGGAGCAGGCCTCCTGATGGAGCAGGTAGGTAGGGCCTCCTTATGTAGGTACCTGCGCTGCAGACCCAGAACCTTTCTGCTGAGTCCATCCACTTATCACAGCTCCATCCTGACTTATAAACCGTTCTTACTTAGGTTTCTATATATTTCCAAACTTCTATATTTGACTTATTTTGGACTATTTGCTTTGTTCATATGTTTATCACACTATCAAACTGTTTTTCTTTTAACTATTTACCCGGTACTTAACTGGTACTTCATAATGTTTCTTACTCAACTGAGGTATTTCAGTATTCGTAGGTGTTATTTTACACAGAACTTAGGATGACTTGTATTCAGGGGATGAGGCTGAATCTTTAATTATATTAAGGTAACAGGTACATCACACGAGAACATTAAAAAGAGTTTCATCGTTTCATTGACTTGTTCACCAGCTTTGTGTAGGATATAAAACACTTTTATAAACACAGTGGCACCAATATCACATCTTTGATTACATAAGTTCACATTTTGTCCCTAAAGACTGAATCCAAACCCATAGTCGTACGCACCGCTTCAAAATGTACATTAATACAACATGAACACTATCCGAAAAGCAGAAGCATGGACCCAGGATGCATTGCGTCACGAGACACCTGTGCAGGAAGCTGGCCCTATTGGGGGCGGACCAGACACCTGTGCAGGAAGCTGGCCCTATTGGGGGCGGACCAGACACCTGTGCAGGAAGCTGGCCCTATTGGGGGCGGACCAGACACCTGTGCAGGAAGCTGGCCCTATTGGGGGCGGACCAGACACCTGTGCAGGAAGCTGGCCCTATTGAGGGCGGACCAGACACCTGTGCAGGAAGCTGGCCCTATTGGGGGCGGACCAGACACCTGTGCAGGAAGCTGGCCCTATTGGGGGCGGACCAGACACCTGTGCAGGAAGTGGCTGATGTGCGTGTAGACGTGTTGTGTGGCGGAGCCGCCCAGGCCGTGGTCCTTGTCTGCGTACCACTGAAACAGATCCAACATGTCAGCCGCCATCAGGACTCTATGTCATTTATAATATATAATAGTCAATGTGGTCCCCATCTCTCCTAAGACCCAGGCCCAAACCCATCCAGGATTTATTCTCATTCAACTGAAAACGTTTAATCAGACATTCATTTTACATTTACATTTAGGGCATTTAGCAGACGCTTTTATCCAAAGCGACTTACAATAAGTGCATTTGTTACAATAAGTACATTTGTCATAAGAAGTGAAACAATATATCGCTGTCGGTACAGTAAAGACGTTCATAGAACCAAGTGCAAGTATTACAATCGCTAGGCTAACCCATTCCCCGTGTAAAGCAGCGATAGCAGCTACTGTAGATGCTACACAATTAAGTACCTTGAATAAGTGCAATGTACAAGTGCCAGGACGTACAAAATTCAATGGTGGCTGTGCATTGGTTTCTATGCAGAGTCGAGATGAACTCTGAACAGGTGAGTTTTCATTCACCTAAATGTGGGATGTTAATTGACCTCTCTGTACTAATATATAATAGAAATGTAATTACTTTAGGAGTCTTTACTTTATTTATATCACTATTAAGATCATCACAACTCTAAACTACTCTGTTCCATTTTAAGATGTAATCTAGAATCCACTTAATTGCCCACTAAAGAAATGTCTATCATACGGTTTGTTTGTTGTTAATATTCTACTGTTTCCCGATGTCCTTGATCATTCAACTCAATGTTGTTCTCAAAGCTCTGTAGAACACTACATTACTACGGTCCTTTGAGATATAGTTATTATATATATATATATAAAGGGCATCCAACATGGCAATAGGACGCCAATCCGACTGTTACAAACCGCTGGCTGCTGGAGCGTCAGAGTGTGACGAGATCTGGTTAAAGCGTTCATTCATCAACACAGAGAGCCGAGCAGGAGTCAATATTTACCATCGCCTCAAAGTCCACCTGCTCCTCTACCAGCGCTTTTGATATCTGGGCTGCTTGTTGGAAGTGGACATTATCTACAGGGACGAGACATACATTATCTACAGGGACGAGACATACATTATCTACAGGGACGAGACATACATTATCTACAGGGACGAGACATACATTATCTACAGGGACGAGACATGCATTATCTACAGGAACGAGACATACATTATCTACAGGGACGAGACATACATTATCTACAGGGACGAGACATACATTATCTACAGGGATGAGACATACATTATCTACAGGGAGGAAACATGTTAGCACTCACATTATCTACAGGAACAAGACATGTTAGCACTCATATTATCTACAGGAAAGAGACTTTAGGTAGTTAATGTTCCATGTACTTAATGTTCTACTTAATGTTCCAGGTACTGAAGTTCCAGGTGCTGAAGTTCCTTAGCATCTGCCCCCTTCATCGCTTTCTGTGAGTACATCTTTGCTGAATGCCTTAAATGATCTCACCTTGGACTGGGGAGATACCAACACTAGTATCTCACACTGTTCCATGGACCAGTTGATAAATGGTAAATGTTCTCATGGTCCTGACATCAGCTGTTCCATGGACCAGTGGATAACTGGTAAATGTTTTCATGGTCCTAAAATAGACCAGTAGATCACTAGTAAATGCGCTCATAGTCCTACCATCAGCTGTTCCATGGACCAGTAGATAATCCACGGTCTTGAAGTTATTTGCTCTTCTTGTCACAGTGGAATTCTATCAACAGAAGATAGAAGAGATATTAGTCAATGTAGTATAAAAACGCTGGTATTTGTAATTTATCTTCTCTCTCCTATTTCTACGATTCAGTATATTGATGTTGATAATTGTCTGCTGTTGTACCAGACGTTTTTCTTAGTGGTCCTCACCTGGTACGCATCCAAGTTGTCTACGGGCTTGCCCATGTAGCGCTCAGTATATACTGCATCTACAAAACAAACTCATTCAAATAATTTACAAATATGAATCACCAAAACGCCTCAACAAAAACTAATTCCTCATAAAACCTGAATCTTGCTTCATGTTGTTCATGTTGTAAAGTATAATGGAAGGATGGGTGGTTGGAGCTGAAGGAAGAGGAGGCAGGGATGTGTTACATACCATAATACTCCCACTTTGCCACTGGAGCCACAGCGACTCCACACTTGAAGAGTCCGCTTCCAGCCCCCAGCGCCATGGAGGCCACATAACCGCCGTAAGACTGGCAGCAACAAGAGGCTAATGAAACCTTCCACCTACTCAGTGGGCTGACGCTACTCTCACTACGGTAAAGAATGCTCATTATGCTTAAGAACGCTCACTATGCTATAGAACGCTCACTATGCTATAGAACGCTCACTATGCTATAGAACGCTCACTACGCTATAGAACGCTCATTATGCTAAAGAACGCTCATTACGCTACTCTCACTACGCTAAAGAACGCTCATTATGCTAAAGAGGGCTTGCTGTGCTCAAGAACACTCACTATGCTAAAGAATGCTCATAATGCCAAAGAACGCTCACTATTCCAAAGAACGGTCTCTACGCTAAAGAACACTCACTTTTCTAAAGAACACTCACTATGCTAAAGAACGCTCCCTTTGCTAAAGAACGCTCAATATGCTAAAGAACACTCACTATGCTAAAGAACGCTCATTATGCTAATGATTTATAGTGCACTGGAACACGATTAAAGGATTGAATGAAACTCACCCAGCCCCAAATAGCAATCCTCTCCTTGTCGATGAAACCCAAATCAATGAAATGCCTGAGAGCAGAAAACAAGAGATGAAACAACACGTGCATAAAGTATCTGATCTTAAATGGTTGAATAAAGACTGTAAACCAAAGGCCTTTAAACCTCTAGGGTTAGGCTCAGGGTTAGGGTTAGGGTTAGGTGTAGCTGGTGATACTAGCTGAGTGGTGCTGGTTTTCCCCCGTGTTGTAGTCACCTGACGGCGGTCATCTGGTCCTCTACTTCGTAGGTGCCGAGCCGCTTGTAGATGGAGTGCATGATGTGGTCTCCTTGATATCCACTTCCCCTCCCATCGAAGCTGGCCACTATGATGCCCTCGGTACTGGCCAGGTAGGTGCCCCAGTTCAGCCGGAAGCCATAGTCCACCTTTTGACTGCAGGGGCCACCGTACCTGCAGAACCAACCAGTAAGGAGCAAGGCTTCCTCCTTGGTTAACCTCGTGTTTAGAGGTTTATACTGCTCTATGACCTCTGCTCTTTGACCCCTGCTCTATGAGCCTCCTCTATGACCTCTGCTCTTTGACCTCTGCTCTATGACCCCTGCTCTATGACCCCTGCTCTATGACCCCTGCTCTATGACCCCTGCTCTATGACCCTTGCTCTATGACCCCTGCTCTATGACCTCTGCTCTTTGACCCCTGCTCTATGAGCCTGCTCTTTGACCCCTGCTCTATGAGCCTGCTCTATGACCTCTGCTCTATGACCCCTGCTCTATGACCCCTGCTCTATGACCCCTGCTCTATGCTCATTAGATAGTCTTTATAGGAATAACTTTCTCATGTTATGAGGAAGCCCTTTGACTGGGCTGGCAGATGTTTGGTTGCACTGTGCTGAGGGCGTTTCTTACACGTCGATAAGAAGAGGATACTTCTGGGACTTCTTGAAGTTTGGCGGCAGCAACATCTGATACCACAGATCTGGAGGGATGAATACAAACTTCCATCTGGTGATTCATACGTGAACAATTCAAGTTCAGTTCCTTGAAAATTGTCAACTCTCTCACCAAACCCTGCGATCTTCAGTGTGCCTCGCCTCACAGTGGGCAGGTGGAACTGATCCAGAAGGCTCTGGATCTCTGAGTTGTCCTCCAGAACCTTCAGCTCTATATAGGAACATATCAAAATCATAGAGAGCCTATCTTAAAGTACAACGATGAAGGTTGGTGCCTCAATATCTAGAAGAACAAGTCCCCATTAGCTATGAAACAGACAGTAGACAACACAACGCTGGAGGGGAAGGAAGGGTCCTTCTCAGGACCATTAGAGCTGCCATAAACGAGGAGACCACGCTGCAACAGTGGCTTAACAAACTAATGATCACCACACCGAGCTCGTAGTAAATTAACTATTGTCCAATAAGAGGAGTCTGACCTCAGGCTGGTTCACCCAGCTGAGTTTCGTCCTGACAGCAGGACCTACCTCCCCCAGGACCTACCTTCTCCAGGATCTACCTCCCCCAGGATCTACCTTCTCCAGGATCTACCTCCCCCAGGATCTACCTCCCCCAGGATCTACCTCCCCCAGGATCTACCTCCCCCAGGATCTACCTCCCCCAGGATCTACCTCCCCCAGGATATACCTTCTCCAGGACCTACCTTCTCCAGGATCTCCCTTTTCCAGGATCTACCTCCCCAAGGATCTACCTTCTCCAGGATCTACCTCCCCCAGGATCTACCTTTTCCAGGACCTACCTTCTCCGGCTCCTCTGTTGTCCCTCAGAGTGAAGATGGGCAGCCCCGGGCCTGAAAAGAAGACACAAATACTCAAACAGGCTTAGAACCATGACTCACACCACGCCTCAAACAGGCTTAGAACCATGACTCACACCACGCCTCAAACAGGCTTAGAACCATGACTCACACCACGCCTCAAACAGGCTTAGAACCATGACTCACACCACGTCTCACACAGGCTTAGAACCCTTACACACACCATGTCCACAAGTACCAGTTCATCAGGACATGTGAGTAATCGGTTTTAGTAAAAGAGAGAGATAGATAGATATAGAGATATATATATATATATATATATATATATATATATATATATATATATATATATATATATATATATATATATATATATATATATATATATATATATATATATATATATATATATATATATATATATATATATATATATATATATTAATATCGTTTCCATCATTGTTTCAACTTCAGGTCAACAACAATGTTTTTAACTGTGTAACTATGTTTACAGTGACGCCTATTGTTAACAAAGATTCTGAAATGCCGTATAGAGAGTTGAGTGTTGTGGGTCATGTTATGTTGTGAGTTGCGTTGTGTAGTGAGTTGTGTTGTGGGTTTGTGTGGAGTTGTGAAGTTAGTTGTGTAGCGAGTCATGCGTGGTGGGGCGGTGGAGGGGACTGACCGTAGCAGTCCATGCGGCAGTAGGAGGCGTTGGAGCTCATGTAGGCTAAGCTGTACTGACAGCGGTCCCTCCTCACGCCACAGCTCAGACAGCGGGGCGGGGCCGCGCTGCTCCCGATGCCCAGCCTGGAGACACCAGCAGCACACAGTCAGGGAGACACCAGCAGCATACAGTCAGGGGGACACCAGCACATAGTCAGGGGGACACCAGCAGCATACAGTCAGGGAGACACCAGCACATAGTCAGAGAGACACCAGCAGCACACAGTCAGGGAGACACCAGCACATAGTCAGGGAGACAACAGCAGCACACAGTCAGGGAGACACCAGCACACAGTCAGGGAGACACCACCAGCACACAGTCAGGGAGACACCAGCACACAGTCAGGGAGACACCAGCACACAGTCAGGGAGACACCAGCACACAGTCAGGGAGACACCAGCACACCAAAACACAGTTAGGTAGATCATCGTCTATGATCTATAGTAACACATCCTCAGGTTTGAAACTATGTGTTCACATTCAGGAGGATGGTGATAATATTACAAATATTACAAATAATGAATAAGATAAAGAATACCAATGCAAATAAATAAAGACTTACCTATAAACATTTCTCACCCCTGGTGCGTTGTGTTCGTTACTTATATAATATCTGTGAAAGGTTTCATTTTTTAATGGATTAACACATTAAGAGCATCAAAATACTAAATAACAATGGTTTAGTAATCAGTGGTTCTACGAACATGGCGTCTGTAGTGAGTTTGGTTATGTAGATGACCTCCCATTGGCCTGACGTGACTGGGACAGCAACGCCCTGAGGGGAGAGTACTGTGAGGCCCTAACACACACCAACACAGCAACGCACCAACACAGCAACGCACACCAACACACAAACACACCAACGCACAAACACACACCAACACAGCAACGCACACCAACACACACCAACACAGCAACGCACCAACACAGCAACACACACCAACACACACCAACACAGCAACGCACCAACAGACACCAACACAGCAACGCACACCAACACACACCAACACAGCAACGCACCAACACAGCAACGCACACCAACACACAAACACACCAACGCACAAACACACACCAACACAGCAATGCACCAACACAGCAACGCACACCAACACACACCAACACAGCAACGCACCAACACACACCAACACAGCAACGCACAAACACAGCAACGCACACTAACACACTGTGGCAACCCGTTTCCCCGATTGTCAGATACCCGGTACGAATTACATATAAAGCAGGGGTTAAAGCCGCAGCCGGCGTTTATTTCCACAGCATAAATAGTCTGTATACTCGTGCTAGGGTCTCCGTGAGCCTCTAGCTCGCCGGCGTGGTGCGGAATCCCTCCGTGTCGCTTCGTCGTGGTGCGGACTCTGTCCGTGGCACTTCCTCGTGGTGCGGACTCTCTCCGTGGCCCTTCCTCGTGGTGCGGACTCTCTCCGTGGCACTCCCTCGTGGTGCGGACTCTCTCCGTGGCCCTTCCTCGCTGGTGCGGACTCTCTCCGTTGCACTTCCTCGCTGGTGCGGACTCTCTCCGTCGCACTTCCTCGTGGTGCGGACTCTCTCCGTCGCACTTCGTCGTGGTTTGGACTCTCTCCGTCGCACTTCCTCGTGGTGCGGACTCTCTCCGTCGCACTTCCTCGTGGTGCGGACTCTCTCCGTCGCACTTCCTCGTTCGCCCGGTCTGGTGCGCCTTTTAAACCCGGCTTCTGGTCCTTCCCCTTCCTCCGGCCAGGTGTCCCTGATTGCGCTGATTGGGGGGAGAGACGTGGTGCTCTCTGTCGCCGGCTGGGGGTTGGCGACGGTAAACCAAGTCTACTGAGTGTCCTCGGACCCGCCCGGATCGAGGTCCGGCGGCGGGATGCCACACTCCTCCACCGCTTGCTCAGGCCCCTGGTCGTCGGTGAACCCGCTCAGGCAGGCATCCCGGCGTGACAGGGCGTCGGCGTTCCTGGCTCCGGCCATCCGCTTCAGGGGGGCGTGGTTGGTGACCAGGATGACCTCCCTCCATAGGAGATAGTACCTGACGCTCTGGGGGGCTTGGAACCGCCGCGTCACTCGAGCGTTGGCGTCCCTGGCTCCGGCCATTCACTTCAGGGGGGCGTGGTTGGTGACCAGGATGACCTCCCTCCCTAGAAGATAATACCTGGTGTTTCGGGGGCCCCGGAACCACCGCGTCACTCGTGCGCCGGTGTCCCCGGCTCCGGCCATCCGCCCCAGGCGGCCGCGGCCGGCGACCAGGACGACCTCCCTCCGCCCTCCACCGGCTCCGGGCCCGATCGGCCCACCCGCGGCCCAACGCGATCTGCCGCAGCGGCCCAGCGGTCGACGCACCCCTGGGGCCGGGGTCCCCGGCCACCTCCATCGGGGTTGCCACATATGGTGGAGAATGCAGGCAACTCGACCGCGCTACGGGCCGGGTTTGTGAGGGAACCCCCTAGAGCCGGCATGCAGAACCCGGATGGGACCGCGGCGACGCCCGCCCAGCAGCAGCAGTGGGAGACCAGGGAGAGTCTGGCCCTCCTCTACGAGGCCGTACTACGGCTCACCGAACTCGCCGACGCGACCGCCGCCGCGACCGCCGCCCCGATGCAGCCGGAGACGACGCCGCCAGAGACGACGCGGCCCGAGATGAGGCCGCGGGAGACGAAGCCGTGGGAGGAGGGGCCGCGAGACGAGCCACGCCGGCAGCAGACGCAGCCATGCATGCGAGCGACCTGCTGGGCGCAGGGGAAAACGGGAAGCCCGACCATACCGGCGCGGGTAATGACCCAGGACACGCAGGCCCTCGTGGATACCGGAAGCGTGGTCACTCTCCTCCGCCCCGACTTGGCGGGCGGGAAGGAGGGCGCACCCATAGAGGTGACCTGCATGCACGGGGACGCCCGGACGTTCGAGACCTGCCACGTCGTCATCCGGACCCCGCACGGGGTATTCACGACGCGGGCAGGGATCGTACCCCACCTACCGGTGCCGCTGCTAATCGGGAAGGACTGCCCGATCTTCCACCGGCTACAGGACCCGGCGCGTGAACTCCGGAGCCGGAGAGAACCACCCCGCAGAGGGGTGAGGGGAGCTCAACAGGCCCACCGGGCCACCAGGCCTCCGTCGCCCCCTGGAGGGCGAACAGAGGAGGCTGAGCCCGCGGCCTCACCGGAACCAGGGGCCGTGGCGCTGCTCGGGGCCGACTTGGAGCCGGGGCTCGGGGCCGAGCCAGGGGCCGGCGTCGGCACCGAGGCGGAGACGGAGGCGGCGGGGACGTCGGTCGGAGCAAGGGACTCCGCTGGAGGGGCGGAGGACGATCGCCTGTCCGTGTCGATCCCCAGCGGGAACGCCGTCACGCTGGACGGGGATGGGGACGGCCTCCGTGGGACAGGTGGACCTGTGGGGCCTCCGGATCCCGACGGGAGCGCCGACGACCGCCTGGTCCCCTCTGGACCCACGGGCCACGGCGAGGGCGACGACGACGACCTGATGGAGGTGGCCGGGGACCCCGGCCCCAGGGGTGCGTCGACCGCTGGGCCGCTGCGGCAGATCGCGTTGGGCCGCGAGTGGGCCGATCAAGCCCAGAGCCGGTGGAGGGCGGAGGGAGGTCATCCTGGTCACCGACCACGCCCCCCTGAAGCGGATGGCCGGAGCCGGGGACACCGGCACACGAGTGACGCGGTGGTTCCGGGGCCCCCGAAACACCAGGTGTTATCTTCTAGGGAGGGAGGTCATCCTGGTCACCAACCACGCCCCCCTGAAGTGAATGGCCGGAGCCAGGGACGCCAACGCTCGAGTGACGCGGTGGTTCCCAGCCCTCCAGAGCGTAAGGTACTATCTCCTAGGGAGGGAGGTCATCCTGGTCACCAACCACGCCCCCCTGAAGCGGATGGCCGGAGCCAGGAACGCCGACGCCCTGTCACGCCGGGATGCCTGCCTGAGCGGGTTCACCGACGAACAGGGGCCTGAGCAAGCGGTGGAGTGTGGCATCCCGCCACTGAACCTCGGACCGGGTGGGTCCGAGGACACCCAGTAGTCCTGGTTTACCGTCGCCAACCTCCAGCCGGCGACAGAGAGCACCACGTCTCTCCCCCCAATCAGCGCAATCAGGGACACCTGGCTGGAGGAAGGGAAAGCCCCAGAAGCCGGGTTTAAAAGGCGCACCAGACCGGGCGAACGAGGAAGTGCCACGGAGAGAGTCCGCACCACGAGGAAGTGCGACGGAGAGAGTCCGCACCACGAGGAAGTGCGACGGAGAGAGTCCGCACCAGCGAGGAAGTGCAACGGAGAGAGTCCGCACCACGAGGAAGTGCCACGGAGAGAGCCCGCACCACGTGGGAGTGCCACGGAGAGAGTCCGCACCACGAGGGAGTGCCACGGAGAGAGTCCGCACCACGAGGAAGGGCCACGGAGAGAGTCCGCACCACGACGAAGCGACACGGAGGGATTCCGCACCACGCCGGCGAGCTAGAGGCTCACGGAGACCCTAGCACGAGTATACAGACTATTTATGCTGCGGAAATAAACGCCGGCTGCGGCTTGAACCCCTGCTTTTTGTGTAATTCCTACCGGGTATCTGACAATTGGGGAAACGGGTTGCCACAACACAAACACACCAACACACCAACACACCAACGCACCAACGCACCAACGCACCAACGCACCAACGCACCAACGCACCAACGCACCAACACACCAACGCACAAACGCACCAACACACAAACGCAGCCACACTGTTTCCATCAGGCTGCGTACTCACGTCTCTGACATGATGGATGTGTTTGTAGCCCAGGGAGTCGCTCATCACTTTGTAGAAACTAATGTTGTCCGCCGCAAAGAACAGGGGGAGCGGGGAGTACTGAGGAGGAACAGACGAGTTAACGCTCACCTTGAAGAACCAGAAGGGTGAGATAAGGTCAGAGACCAGCAACACTCACATGGCCCACCCAGCCCGTCCCGCTGGTCTGGACGAAGCTCTGGAAGAAACACAGCAAGCTTTTAGAACGGACAGTCAATATTTATTAAGCATCACTGGCTCACGATATTTAATAAACGTCACTGGTTCATGATATTTATTAAAGAACACTGGTTCCTCTGATTTTTAATAAACATCACTGGCTCATGATATTTAATAAACGTCACTGGTTCATGATATTTAATAAAAATCACTGGTTCCCCCTGGTATTTAGTGAACCTCACTGGTTCTGGTTCCCCCTGGTATTTAGTGAACCTCACTGGTTCTGGTTCCCCACTGGTATTTAGTGAACCTCACTGGTTCTGGTTCCCCACTGGTATTTAGTGAACCTCACTGGTTCTGGTTCCCCCTGGTATTTAGTGAACCCCAGTTGTGCCCACCTGCCCCTCTCTCCAGCGGCCCCCCTCAGAGTCATAGATCTGGACGTGGACGTGGTTCTGCCGTCGGTTGAGCCACTGGACGGCGACCCGCTCGTCCGTCACCCAGGTCACTGAGCTCAGAAAGTAATCGCTGAGAGGACAGGAAGGTGCTGGTTGATTCATCTATTATCCCCCATCAGTAAGCAGTCAGTTAACAGACGGGTAACCAGAGGGACTTACAGTCATGGTCCTCTTTGTAGATACATGTCCTTAAGGAGCAGGTAGGGGTTAGACAGTACAGAGACAAATCCTTAAGGAGCAGGTAGGGGTTAGACAGTACAGAGACAGATCCTTAAGGAGCAGGTAGGGGTTAGACAGTACAGAGACAGATCATTAAGGAGCAGGTAGGGGTTAGACAGTACAGAGACAGGTCATTAAGGTCGGGTAGGGGTTAGACAGTAGAGAGACAGGTCATTAAGGAGCAGTTAGGGGTTAGACACTAAAGACAGGTCATTAAGGAGCAGGTAGGGGTTAGCCAGTAGAGAGACAGGTCATTAAGGAGCAGGTAGGGGTTAGAGAGTACAGAGACAGGTCATTAAGGAGCAGGTAGGGGTTAAACAGTACAGAGACAGGTCATTAAGGAGCAGGTAGGGGTTAGACACTAAATACAGGTCATTAAGGAGCAGGTAGGGGTTAGACAGTACAGAGACAGGTCATTAAGGAGCAGGTAGGGGTTAGACAGTACAGACAGGTCATTAAGGAGCAGGTAGGGGTTAGACAGTACAGATACAGGTCATTAAGGAGCAGGTAGGGGTTAGACAGTACAGAGACAGGTCATTAAGGAGCAGTAAGGGTTAGACAGTAGAGGGGTTAGACAGTAGAGGGGTTAGACAGTACAGGGGTTAGACAGTAGAGGGGTTAGACAGTACAGGGTTTAGACAGTACAGGGGTTAGACAGTAGAGGGGTTAGACAGTACAGGGTTTAGACAGTAGAGGGGTTAGACAGTACAGGGGTTAGACAGTACAGGGGTTAGACAGTACAGGGGTTAGACAGTAGAGGGGTTAGACAGTACAGGGGTTAGACAGTAGAGGGGTTAGACAGTACAGGGGTTAGACAGTAGAGGGGTTAGACAGTAGAGGGGTTAGACTGTACAGGGGTTAGCCAGTACAGGGGTTAGACAGTAGAGGGGTTAGACAGTAGAGGGGTTAGACAGTAGAGGGGTTAGACAGTAGAGGGGTTAGACAGTAGAGGGGGTTAGACAGTACAGGGGTTAGACAGTAGAGGGGTTAGACAGTAGAGGGGTTAGACAGCAGAGGGGTTAGACAGTACAGGGGTTAGACAGTACAGGGGTTAGACAGTAGAGGGGTTAGACAGTAGAGGGGTTAGACAGTACAGGGGTTAGACAGTACAGGGGTATGGTACTGTGATGCAGCAGCAGACCCACCCGGTGGTGATGGCGTCGGGGGGCTCCACCTCACTGAGTGTAGAAGGGTCCGCCGCCTCCACCACCAGCAACCGGGCCCGCGGCAGGGTGGACCCGGCCTGGGACGGACACACGGGATGGACGGACACGCGTTAGCGCCGGACTGGGACGGACGGACACCAGGAGACCGAGGCTACTCCGACCGGTCCCACCAGCATCCTCACAAAGGGTGTGTGTGTGTGTGTGTGTGTACCTTGGGGTAGGGGACAGCCTTGGTTACAGGGTACTGCTCTGAGCCGTAGAAGGTGAATTCCACACTGTGCACCTGGCTGTCGTTGATCTGCAGGAAGGCCAGGAAGCGGGAGGAGGTGGACCACCACACTGCCTCGTTGGAGGCCAGCACCTCCTCTGAACAGGGAGGTCCAAGAAACACTGAGAGCCTACCAACCCATATCTCTCACTCACTCACTCACTCACCAACTAACTGACTCACTCTCTCACCTACTCACTCACTCGCTCATCTACTAACTCACTCACTGACTCACTCACTCACCTACTCACTCACTCACCAACTCACTCACTCACTCACTCACTCACTCACTCACTCACCTACTCACTCACTCACTCACCCTCTTACCCGGCGGCTCAGGACTCACCCTCGTATGCCCAGTCGGGGACTCCGTTCAGGATCTCGTTCTTCTTCCCGTTGAAGGTCACTTGGACGGGTTCAGAGGTCACGTTGGCCGTGAGGTAGATGTTGAAGTCTGAGATGTAAGCCTGAACAGGAAGGTGATCAGGAGTCACATCGTTCTCTAGGTTACTCCATCAGGGCTTATTATGGCATGCTGCTCTGACTCGAAGTGACATGAAGTCTGTGGTGAGGGTGAGGGTCAGGGTTAAGTTTAGGGTTAAGGTGAGGGTGAGGTTGAGGGTGAGGGTGAGGGTGAGGGTGAGGGTCAGCCTCACGTATGCGTTCCCGGTGGGTGCCCAACTGAAGTACTGCACTTTCTTTGGAATATCCGGAGAAGTCAGGAATGTTCTGTGAACAATGAAGAGGAAGGATTGTAATGTAAAGAACATGTCTTGGAGTGTGTGGCCATCAGTGGGTGAGTAGGTAAGGTAAGTACGTAGATAAGGTAAGTAATTAGCTATGGTAAGTAATTAGCAAGCTAGGGTAAGTAGCTAGACTGAGGTAAGTAGCTAAGCTAAGGTAAGTAGCTAGGCTAAGGTAAGTAGCTAGGCTAAGGTAAGTAGCTAGGCTAAGGTAAGTAGCTAGACTGAGGTAAGTAGCTAGGCTAAGGTAAGTAGCGGTCCACTCACGAGCTGTCGCGGCTGAAGATGGAATAGGAGGCAGAGTAGGAGTGTCTCCATTGCTGTTCCAGGAATAAGAGTCATTACCTTTGGGCTGCTGTACTCTGATTGGTTTAGGGCTGTGTTGGATGTTTGTTGGGGGTCATTCTCACCTTGGTGTAGTTGCTCTCGAGGCTGACGTACTTCTGATCCCCCGACAGCAGGTAGTCTGTGGCGTCCACGCTGGCCTGGGGAGACACAGGCTCCAGGGTAATACATCAGGTTACAACACGTCAGGCTCGACACTCATGCACTGAGGAGGCTTACAAATGTGAGGTTGCTCAGGTACAGGGACTCCTCCTGGGTTTCAACGTTGTAGAGGAACACACTTCCTTCCCTTTTATGAAGATAAGTGTTATCTGGAGACAATGAGGACAAAAGCATGAATATCACTGAATTTATCCGGTATTATCAATGTTATTTATTAACATGAAAGACAAGCAGTTTAACCTGAGATCCATCGTAGTTTGTAGGATTTCCATTTGATGGTGGAATTAAAATAGTCGTCAAGGGTGTAGGACCTTTTATTAGCATCATTAGCTCCTGGATAAAACAATTAGGAAATTAATGGTTTGGGCTTGATACACAATTTATTATACAGTGAAACGCTTTGTATGAGACGGTTTCTACTAGAGAGGGGGGGAGAGGGAGGGGGGGGGGGGGGTGAAGGAGAGGGAGAGAGGGGGGGGGGGACTCTATCGGACTCACTGTTCAAGTGAACTGCCACCGGGATAATTATAAAGAAGGTGATGGCAGCCGCCGCCACGCCCATCCACAACACCTTCCCGCCACCCTGTGGAGCGGAACGGAACAACAAGTCAACCGAGTCCTGATTTCCACCTCTGGAGCTAAAGAGTTTAGACCAACTGCCCCCCGGTTACAATAGGACAGATCTCTGCGCCTGTTGATCTTTGTAGATGAATCCTCTTTTACTATAGTCTTTAATGACTCTTCTCTGCTTTAGACGAGGCTTTAGTTATACATGCGGTTTAAAGACCAGGCTTTAGTTATCCTACTGACCAGGCTTAGTTATCCTACATGAGGTTTACTGACAGGCTTTAGTTATCCTACATGAGGCTTACTGACCGTGCTTCAGTTATCCTACATGAAGCTTACTGACCGTGCTTCAGTTATCCTACATGAGGTTTACTGACCATTCTGCTGATGGACTGGTCTTCATTCACTGGGCTCGTCCTTCACAACCTTTAAAATCCCTTCACGATTGCCGACGAAGAAGGAGATTTAGATGTCCAATGTCCCGAGCTTCATTTCCTCATTCAGTGGAATACGATAATGTTCGGAACTTAATAGAACAAAAAGCCAAGTAGAAAGCGATGCGTGGGTGCGTCTCGAACCACTGGCTCCTCCAACCTCCTCCTCCTCCTGCAGACCGCAGCTCTCCACCTCTCAGTCTGCGGGACCTCAACATGGGTCACGTATCACATCAACTACACCGGACACCATACTTAAAACAATAATTACGTAAAGTAAGATCCGTAGGCTGCACGGAATGGATATTCAATTACACTTTATTGACAGCGTTTGAAATGAACATTTGCGTTATTCCGTCATGTTAACGGCCATCCCCACAGCGTCTCGTTCAGCACAGAACGGAAGCTTCTCAAGAAGCTTGGCATCATTCAGTATTAACTCTAAACACAGCATGAGACGTCTCTTTACACACAAAAAACACATCTCGGCCCAGACCCAGTGCACACCTATTTATATCTATGTTATTACACGGCTCTTCTGAATGCTGTAGAAAGCTCCATTCACTTAAATGGGCCTTACCAACGTTCGGCGGTCAATTATTTTTGCATAATTGACCGTTTTCAAGTATAATTGACCGCTATCAAGGAAAGGGATTTGTTTGCCTCTGATTCACGTCTTTCGTAGCACTCCACAAGTAGTCCGGTAATTTACCAACCCCAGCTTATTCGGTATCTAAATGACGTCAGCTAATGACCGGCGTTCCATACATTATCCCATCCCATACATAAGCGAATTTTCCCTGACAGACACAGCAGCAAAATTATTTTCATACAGTACACATTCTTTTCTTTATTTTACTAGTCGTTTTTAATCTCTGTTCGACGCATCATTTATCCTGTTTGTGGCTTTAATCTCCAGTGAAGCCCTCTAGCAGGACTGTGTGGAGTCCAGGGCCAGCTGGTCCTCAGTCTGAGTCCAGGGCCTGGTCCACCAGGCTGGGGGTCCTCAGTCTGAGTCCAGGGCCTGGTCCACCAGGCTGGCGTGGGCAGACAGGTCGAAGGCAGGGAAGCAGACATCCAGCTCTTTCCATTTGGCACACTTGCTGATCTTCTTGCCTTTGCAGGTGACCACCAGGTTCTTCACATGGAGACTGGGCAGCTCGATGGCACGGTAGAGCATCATGGAGCCCCATCGCTAACAAAGTGGGAGAACAGGTTATGAACCTCATGGATCCCTTGTGGAGATCAGAGAGCTACGGCACAACGGCACCATGCTCAACGCTTCAGAACCCACCTGGCCACACGTATTGCACGCTACAAACTGATTGGTCTCATACTCCACCAGCCTCTCCTGAAGGTTGGTGTTGTCCTTCTTATTGTAGAGACTCCTGTAAAACAAAGACATCTGAATCAACCGACAGGCAGAGACTATTGAACAGGAAGCGCGCCTCAATTCAAGACCAGGAGTCAAACAGTAAGGTCCCTACATGACCCTTGACCCTGTGTTCCCCGTACCGGAACTCTGTGGACACGACCACATGGTGCATCTGACTGACCACCTCGATGTCCTCTCCGCGGCACACCACCTTGTTGCAGCCGCGACAGCTGAAGGACACCTCAGACGGACTGCTGCTCTGCTTCTTCTTCTTCTTCTTATTCAGCAGCATCTTCCTCTCCTGGATGGCCTCCAGCTGGTAGGTGGTGATCTAATGACAGAGGAACAAAGATTGCTGTAGTAACGGGGGCCCACTCCTTAGTTTGGCCCCCGTTCTCTGAGAATAGAGACTCTGGATAAGCCCTGAGTCTCTATTCTCAGCCACGTCGAGCTGGGCTTCTGACGTGGGATCTTGACCCTTTTACCTTCTTTTTGAATTCCTCTTGATCCATGTTCTTGATCTTCATGATGGCTTTGTTCATCATTTTCTGGCGGAACTCGTTGACTAACTCCTTCTCCACCACCCCGGAGCCATGCACGTCCACCAGGGTGTAGCTGCTGTTCTCCGCCCGGGCGCGGCCCTGCGCCTGAGGAGAACACCGGACTGTCAATACACGCTCCACCAGGTCTCTGGACCTCCAACACACTGCTCCACCAGGCTGGAGGTCTCTGGACCTCCAACACACTGCTACACCAGGTCCCTGGACCTCCAACACACTGCTCCACCAGGCTGGAGGTCTCTGGACCTCCAACACTCTGCTCCACCAGGCTGGAGGTCCCTCCAACACTCTGCTCCACCAGGCTGGAGGTCCCTCCAACACTCTGCTCCACCAGGCTGGAGGTCCCTCCAACACTCTGCTCAACCAGGCTGGAGGTCGGTGTTGCAAATGTTCCAGATGTTCGCTGTTAGCACTGACCTGAATCATGGAGATCTCGTTGGTCACGAGGCCGTAGCGAATCACAAAGTTGCACTCCGGTATGTCCAAGCCTTCCTCTGCGACGGTGGTGGCAATCAGCAAGTTGACTTCTCCGTATCGGAACTTGTTCAAAACATCCTTTTGTTCGGCCTTCAAAGGAAAACATTCCAGAGAGTTTGTTGAAGGAGAGTTTAGGGTTAGGGTAAGGGCTAACCCCTGTGTGATAGGAATCAGGGCTGATAGCTAAGGGTTAACACGCTAGCATGCATGCTATAGAATTTTCTTCTCCACTGTCATGTTTCAATACAGCTGAAGGTTATAAATTCATACTAGATGACGCGTTAACACACACTAAGGTGTATCATAAGGTACACTAGATGTTAACACACTAAGGTGTATCATAAGGTACACTAGATGTTAACACACTTAGGTGTATCATAAGGTACACTAGATGTTAACACACTAAGGTGTATCATAAGGTACACTAGATGTTAACACACTAAGGTGTATCATAAGGTACACTAGATGTTAACACACTAAGGTGTATCATAAGGTACACTAGATGTTAACACACTAAGGTGTATCATAAGGTACACTAGATGTTAACACACTAAGGTGTATCATAAGGTACACTAGATGTTAACACACTAAGGTGTATCATAAGGTACACTAGATGTTAACACACTAAGGTGTATCATAAGGTACACTAGATGTTAACACACTAAGGTGTATCATAAGGTACACTAGATGTTAACACACTAAGGTGTATCATAAGGTACACTAGATGTTAACACACTAAGGTGTATCATAAGGTACACTAGATGTTAACACACTAAGGTGTATCATAAGGTACACTAGATGTTAACACACTAAGGTGTATCATAAGGTACACTAGATGTGGGGGTGGGGCAGCAGTAGTGTGTTGGGTGGGGGTGGGGCAGCAGTAGTGTGTTGGGTGGGGGTGGGGCAGCAGTAGTGTGTTGGGTGGTGCACGTGGCTCACGCTGGTCATGGGTTTGACGCTGCTCTGGTCTCCTCCCCCGAGGACGTAGTTGGCGCTCACCCCCACCTCGGCGAACTTGGCGTTGCCCTGCACCCACTGGGTGAGGGCCATGGCGCTGCGCCGCGTCTTGGTGAAGATGATCCCGCGAGCGTCCGCCCTGTTGGTGAACTCCTTCAGGACCTCCACCCTCAGCGTGGACAGGCTGCTGTTCTCGTACTCCGGCATCTTCACCAGCCGCTGCAGCTCCACCCTCCGGTCTGAGGACGTAGAAGGTAAGAACAGGGTGGAGGCTACATAGGGTGGAGGTATGAACCAGGGTGGAGGCTACAGAGTGTGGAGGTATGAACCAGGGTGGAGGCTACAGAGGGTGGAGGTATGAACCAGGGTGGAGGCTACAGAGGGTGGAGGTATGAACCAGGGTGGAGGCTACAGAGGGTGGAGGTATGAACCAGGGTGGAGGCTACAGAGTGTGGAGGTATGAACCAGGGTGGAGGCTACAGAAGGTGGAACATTCGGAGGGGAAGCTCTTCTTAGAAGTGACCGTACACATTATTCTCCCGTACGCACCCCAGTGGACCGCAACAGCAGAGTACCGACCAACAAGCAGTCGCTAGGCAGAGGGACGGTACCTTGGAACAGCTTGAAGAGGAACCTCTCAGTGGCTGTGACCTGGATGGGCGTCTCCTCCTCAGGAGCCTCCTTCCTCCTCATCTCCTCCTCCTGGAAGGCGCTCAGGACCTCCAGGGCGTCGCACATCCGGATGACTTTGCTGAGCTGCAGGCCCTCGTTGTAACGCCGCAGGTGTTCAGCGCAGACCCTCACCTTCTGGTCCTCCTCTTTGGCCGCTAGGAGGAGACGCAAGGATGGAGGAGTCAAGGGGACCGTATCATAATGTACACTAGATTAGGAGGAGACGCAAGGAGGGAGGAGTCAAGGGGGCCATATCATAATGTACACCAGATTAGGAGGAGATGCAAGGAGGGAGGAGTCAAGGGGGCCGTGTCATAATGTACACTAGAGTAGGAGGAGACACAAGAAGGGAAGGTGTCAAGGGGACCGTCAATATGACTGCCAATGGGAAGGCCCTGAGTTAAGGGGACCCCAGTGTGAGGGTCTGAGTTAAGGGGACCCCAGTGTGAGGGCCCTGAGCTAAGGGGACCCCAGTGTGAGGGCCCTGAGCTAAGGGGACCCCAGTGTGAGGGCCCTGAGCTAAGGGGACCCCAGTGTGAGGGCCCTGAGTTAAGGGGACCCCAGTGTGAGGGCCCTGAGTTAAGGGGACCCCAGTGGAAGGCCCTGAGTTAAGGGGACCCCAGTGTGAGGGTCTGAGTTAAGGGGACCCCAGTGTGAGGGTCTGAGTTAAGGGGACCCCAGTGTGAGGGTCTGAGTTAAGGGGACCCCAGTGTAAGGGTCTGAGTTAAGGGGACCCCAGTGTGAGGGTCTGAGTTAAGGGGACCCCAGTGTGAGGGTCTGAGTTAAGGGGACCCCAGTGTGAGGGCCCTGAGCTAAGGGGACCCCAGTGTGAGGGCCCTGAGTTAAGGGGACCCCAGTGTGAGGGCCCTGAGCTAAGGGGACCCCAGTGTGAGGGCCCTGAGTTAAGGGGACCCCAGTGTGAGGGCCCTGAGCTAAGGGGACCCCAGTGTGAGGGCCCTGAGTTAAGGGGACCCCAGTGTGAGGGTCTGAGTTAAGGGGACCCCAGTGTGAGGGCCCTGAGTTAAGGGGACCCCAGTGTGAGGGCCCTGAGTTAAGGGGAACCCAGTGTGAGGGCCCTGAGCTAAGGGGACCCCAGTGTGAGGGCCCTGAGTTAAGGGGACCCCAGTGGAAGGCCCTGAGTTAAGGGGACCCCAGTGTGAGGGTCTGAGTTAAGGGGACCCCAGTGTGAGGGTCTGAGTTAAGGGGACCCCAGTGTGAGGGTCTGAGTTAAGGGGACCCCAGTGTGAGGGTCTGAGTTAAGGGGACCCCAGTGTGAGGGTCTGAGTTAAGGGGACCCCAGTGTGAGGGTCTGAGTTAAGGGGACCCCAGTGTGAGGGTCTGAGTTAAGGGGACCCCAGTGTGAGGGCCCTGAGTTAAGGGGACCCCAGTGTGAGGGTCCTGAGTTAAGGGGACCCCAGTGTGAGGGCCCTGAGTTAAGGGGACCCCAGTGTGAGGGCCCTGAGTTAAGGGGACCCTGGGTTAAGGGGACCCCTGGTGATGTACTGGTAACGAAGGGAGACACCTACAGGAGCTCACCGTTGTACTCTCTCTGCACCACCCACTGCTCGTAGTTCTGTGTGCCGAAGTCACAGGTGGAGTGGAGGTCAGCGTGGAGGTGGATGGCCGTCATGATGGCCTTGATGAGTTGACCGAAAGGATCCTTTAGGAAGGGAACAGAAACCAGGATGATCTCATGTCCTTGTTTACCGCTAGTTTCAGAGGTTGCGTTGTCCGAAAGTCAATACTTTGAGTATAAACGAGTAGATATAAAGCAATACGGAAAACCTTTTTTCTCTCCTCCACGATGGAGACCTTCTTGTACAGGTCCTTCGTGTCTTCGCTGCTCGACGTCATGATTTTGCAAGCGTCCAAATTAGCACAAATCTACCACAAAAAAAAGAAACACAGGAGTGTGAATTAAATGTGAGGTTGATCAATAACAAGTCTGAAACCACACATTCAACACACATGTTGTGTTGTGTGTTATATATGTGGTTTTAGATGATACAACACACTACTTGTATCATGTTTATCCCCCCCCCCCCCCCCCCCTGTGTGAGGATACGGGACAGGGAGGGAAGGACCAGACCAGGCCGAGGAGACCACAGGAGGAGGAGGAGGAGGAGGAGGGGGAGGAGGAGGAGGAGGAGGAGGAGGAGGAGGAGGAGGAGGAGGCAGGCTGTGTCTGGCGTGGTGGGGGGTGAGCAGAAGCCTTTACTTTGAGGATGTGTTCCTCAGCCTTGGTGCTCTTGGTGGCGCCGCCTACACCTGGGGAAGCGGTGAGGCCGAGGATCTGGGGTATGGCCAGCGGCTCCTTGCCCTGCTTGCTGAGCTGCAGGTTCCGGTACTTCTGCTTCAGGTAGCGCATCATGATGTTGTTGTAGACCCCGCCCTTCTGGGTGTGGTGACACTCGTCTATCACGATCAGCGTCAGGTCTGAAAGAAGGAGAAGGAGGAGAAGGAGGAGGCCTTCAGTGGAATGACTGCAGAAGACAGACATTTGGTTTGTTAACCTCTAACTTCAACTTCTAACCCTTTTAAGATAACAGGGTGACTTATGTTCCCTCCCAGACTGCAGCCTGTGATTGGGAGATCTGTGGTCTGAGCCGTCCTCCCCCTACCGGCTCTCCTGAGGACCCTGAGAACCTCCACTGCGGACCCCAGAACACCTCCTGAGAACCTCCACTGCGGACCCCTGAACACCTCCTGAGAACCTCCACTGCGTACCCCAGAACACCTCCTGAGAACCTCCACTGCGGACCCCAGAACACCTCCTGAGCAGCACGCCATTTGAAGTTAAAGATAGGAGTGAGACTTAAAGAGAGGAGTGAGACTTAAAGAGGGGAGTGAGACTTAAAGAGAGGAGTGAGACTTAAAGAGAGGAGTGAGACTTAAAGAGAGGAGTGAGACTTAAAGAGAGGAGTGAGACTT